>NW_023270739.1:24619311-24700458 GCF_011800145.1 Mirounga leonina
AAATAAATAAATAAATAAATAAATAAATAAATAAATAAATAAATAAAAACGTGACTAGAACCACTCAATGGCTTTTAGTGTCATAGCAGTTCAATAAGTGAAAGAATAACTGAGTCTTCAACAAAATCCTGGGTGTGAAAAATCCCACAACAGAACTTTTTAAGAGTGAATGCCCCATCTTTGGGACCCAAACAAAGCCTGTAACGAATCATTCAGATGTCCTCAAAAGAGATCTATTTCCAAATTGATTAGAATGATCGAGGCTATTGTCATCCTATTTTGAATGAGATATAAAATAAGTACGGTGAAATTTTAAATTCTCCTCCATTTCTTTTTTATTAATCCATTAGTCCTTAAAGGCCCTGAACTTCCTGCCTGATAAGTTTTAGTACATCAGGTCCTTTTCCAGCCTATGCTGATGATGCAGGTCTTTCGTCTCGGTGCCCTATTGGATTACAGAGATTACTGGATACGTTTGCTCTGATCAGTCTGTCTAGGAATTTAAAATGCACCATTCTACAGTGGAGGTGATGGCCTCCACACATGGAATTTGGCACCTTGCTTGGACAGTAGAAGTAAGACTATAATTGGTAACATCTTACTATCACTTCCTGCTGCAAGGAATATTTTCCTTGTAGTAGACTGTGGCTGAAGACTTTTTCCCAAATCATAGAAGTCAGCAAATAAGTCTGAGATTAAGGGAGTAAAAAGAGTGACATTTTAGAAATATGTCTTGAGAATGCTTTGCACGGTTGTCTCCTCTATTGCATAAAGAACCCTTTGCTCAATATTCAGTTCCTACAATGATGGACTGGAAGACACACTGCTGAATCATAGTGGTAGACACCTGCTTCGGGATCCAGGGACTTACCCTTCCAGATGCTGGGAGTGCCGGATGCGGGCTCTGACACTTGAGTCCCTCTTCAAGACCGCCCTTGGCCCAAGGGGACTGCCTGGCCCCAGGGTTACATCCTGTCTGGGAGTAGCCTGCAACCCAGGATTCCTCGTGAATGCAGGGGCATGCCGGCCCAGCTGCCTTGCCTCCATGGGGATGACTCTGAAGGACCATCCTAGCTCAAGAGCTCCTGTGGAGGGGACGCACTGAGTCCCCAGTGACAGCTCCAGCACGGGCCACGCTCTCCCTCTGCCCTCTCCTGCCGCTCACTCACCCACACAGGTGGTGTTCCCACAAGCCCACCCCCAGCCCCGCCCAGTTAACTACTGCTTTGTACCCCTCTGCCTCTGAACCTTGAGGACCCCGGGCCGAAGACAGTGGGTCATATCGGAAACCTTGAAGCCAGAAGCAGTGGATCAGAAACAATTGAGAACGTAATTCTGGGAGAGTGTGTGCTCAAAAGGGATTCTCCGCTAAGCTCTAGCTACTTACTAATAGCGAATGGGCGAATACTGGAAATCCTGCACCATCTCTGGTGCTCCATAAGGGAAATAAACTGCAAAGGAAGGATGAAAGGGAGAGAAGGTGAAAAGGAGGGAAGAGGATGGGAAGCAAAGGAAAAGAAAAAAGTGAGCTGAATAAACCAAGTCTGCTTTGCAGTTTGACACTTCTGAGAGTTCTTTTTAAGTATTGCAATAGCTATTTTCAGAGTAGAGTTACCATTCACTGGCTGCCTATGATAATCTTGCTGCTTTACACATGCTCTCCCCAAGCCTAAAAACAGTACTGCTGGGGGAGCTAATATTATCAGAGAAGTTGAGTGATTTACCCAAAGGGGCGGAGCTGGTAAAAGACAAAACAGGAATTTAAAACCACCCTTGGCACTAAATCCTGCTTTCTTTTCTCTGAGTCAGGTGCTACCTCTCTTCCCAGCGAGGAACACAGGCCCACGCCAGGAGCAAAGTTTAACTTTCTTTTGAAAGATAGCTGCCGTATTACTTGCAACTCTTTTCTCAGCAAGGGACAGAGACTCATTTCAAATCAGCTGAAACACAGAGGATAATTTATTGTGAATGAGGATCCTGAGATATTTCATGGAAACTAAGAAAATAACATTACTTGATCTCAGGAAAAAAAAAAAAATTGGAACCAAGGACAACAAAACTGTTCGGATTCACTTTCTCTTTGCCACATGTGGAAAACATTACAGTCTAACATCTCTGGAACTTTATAGCTCTGAATAGTAAGATCGGCCTATTTTCTTTGTCCCAACTAAAAAAAAAATCCCACTTCATTAACCAACCCTGAACCAATCACCCCTGACCTGGGATCAGAGTTAACAATAGAATATGTTTGTCTTTACTATACCCTGTGGGTAGAAGCAGCAAGGAGAGAGTGAAGATTTTAGAAGGAGGAAGAGGGGCAGGGATGTCACTAAATATCACCATAGAGATTCAGCATATGTACTCGCAATTTACAAACTTGATACATGTGTATGCTGAGCAGCTTTCCGATTTTCTTGCGATATCTCTCAACCATATTACTACACAATTTGGCAATTCAGTGAAGCCGGGCAGGCAGGGTTGGCTGGGAATGCACCCCCCCATGTCGTACATATACTATTACAGAATTGTGTTGTTGGCGTTGGGCGCTCTGAAAGAAGGGGGATTGAAAAGACAGAGCAAGAAGTCGAGTCTGGCCCATTTTGGAAGCTAAAACTTTCCTCACCAAGGCAGGAAATTAATTTCTTCCTGATCATGATGGCTGAGGAGATTGACTAGAAAGAATAGGTGATGAAAAGGTTTAAGGTCCATTTTTCTGACGGCGTTGTTCGGCAGTCCTAAGAGAAACGGAGCAGAGAGTGTGTGCTCTCCGTGGAAATGAGTTAATAATCAGATATATACTTATTAACGTATGCTTCAAAACGTTTCCCCTCCAGACTGGTCAGAGAGGGGGCTGCCTGATGGAGCCAGGGTTTCTCTCCAGGCCCTTCTTAAAGACCCAGTGGCAGACCCACCTTCAAAGTACACAAAAGGACAAAAGGGCCTTTCATTCTACCCTCCCTGGAAGAACTTGAGTTTGAAAATGGCTTTTTGTTCCCTCTGCGCCATATATGTCTGATAATATGCATGGGCATGCATAATCGACTGCCTGCATTATGTATGAATTGGACCCCACTCTTGTTTGGCAACAGCTGGAAGGGGTTTTTTCTCTTCCAGATGCCCAGCTGCAAGAGGGCCCCTCCCCCTCTTCAGCATGTGCCTGTACCACCCCCCCACCCCCCCCACATGGGCACCGGGGACAATTGTCCTAATTGACCAGAACCCAAGGACTATGATAGCCAGGGCAATGTGTTTTGGTTTGAGTTGCTTTTCTTTTTTTAAAATTTGTTTTTCTTCCACATTTCACCGCTGCCCTGCTATAATAGAACAAAGACTCTAGCCAAACAAGCGCCCTAGTCATCACCTTGGTTCATGCTCACAGCCAAAGGCTTCTAAAAGCACTGTGTTTTCAAGCTGTTGGCTGGATGGTCTCCCTGGAAAAATGCTTGCCCCCTTTTTTTTTAAAGATTTATTTATTTATTTATTTATTTGACAGAGAGAGAGAGAGAAAGCACAAGTAGGCAGAGAGGCAGGCAGAGGGAGAGGGAGAAGCAGGCTCTCCACTGAGCAGGGAGCCCGATGTGGGGCTCGATCCCAGGACTCTGGGATCACGACCCGAGCCGAAGGCAGCTGCTCAACCGACTGAGCCACCCAGGCGCCCCAATGCTTGCCACTTTTAAAGATGTGTTGAGCCAAGAGAAACTAGGATAAAGGAACCATTGGGTAGTTTTCCTTGTTGTTGTTTCTTGGTTTGTGATCCATTATCACCAAGTTCCTGATCTCTTTTGCTGAGAACAAGGCATTGCAGGGGGGAATTTAAAAAAAAAAAAAAAGTTATAAATATGATACGACTTATGCAGGTCTAAGTTGAAGTAGCATCTCAATGATACTGTTTTTTAGGACGAAAGCTGCCAAAACCCAGATAAGTGACTGGTCATTTGCAAAATATTGGAATGAAATGAATATTAAAGCATTGGGGGATTGGAGGGTCTGAGTCATTGCCTAAATTTTGCAATTCCCCCTGGATGTTCGCCATCCTACAGAATAGCTTGTATGTCAAAGAAAGAAACATTATATGTTAGAAAATGTTATGGGGAGTGATGTAAGTTTCCTTCACTCTATTTAACAGAAGGGAATGTGTTTGTAGGCCCATAAACAACTTAATCTATGGGCTGAAAATATCCTGCCAAAAGTGACCCCTGCTACCTTCGACCCCCCCCCCAAGAAAGCCTCCTAGAATAAGCTCCTCTTGAAATGTTTCCTAAAGAGAGGAGCCTTTGTACGGTGGCCTCCTGAATACTCAGATGAAAACATAATAATCTTTGATCAACATGGCTGCCTAGTGGAGAAAGCAATATGAAGAGTCTAATGACCGTTTTCTTGCTGAAATGTCCTCTATAGCAGAGGTCAATCATCCAGCCACTTTCTCCATCAAACAGCTCGAAAGAATAAGGACACACAGGTAATCATCAAATTTCTGAGGCCAAAGCATTTATGCAGTGAGGTCCTTCAGTACCATTAACCGTGAAAATATCCAATATCAAAATAATTCTGAATTTCAAAACCAATTTGAGTTTTAATCTGAGTATTCAGGGTATTCACCCTTGATATTGATGCATCCAACCACCAGTTCACCTCAAATTGGCCAAATTGATGAGATCAGGGACGTTAAATAAAAGACCACGATGTACTGTCACCATTGTTTGTATGACTGTTTTTTGCTTTTCTCATTATTCCCTCAGCACAGAGCCTTGAGACAGGGCCTTGGTATCTATCACAGAACGTGGAAGCTTCTAGCTCTTTTTGCTCACTGCTTTCCTACCTTTCAGCAGTGGCGTGGGGGCAGTGGAGAGGGTGAGGATGTTGGAGAGATATAAGAGGAAAGAGCAGTATCTCGCATAAAATGGAATATGAAATGGCTCTCATCAACATGGTGTTGAGCCAGACCATCCTTGGAATTAAAAAGACACATGTTTTAATTTCTAACTTCACTAACTTTTTAACAGTTTTCTCTTTGAGCCTCATTCGTAACACAGAGATAATAGCATCTTCCTTTTAGAGCATTAAACGTGATGTTGGAAGGGGGAACGCCTAGCTTGGTGCTCAATAAATCTAGGTTATTCATTTCAACTCTGTCCTGAACCCCAGCTTATTTGTCTAAGGCCCTACACCTAGCTCCAGGGTTTACACTAAGTTTTTTCACTTCTAGATGGATCAATCCCACAGAACGGTGCTGCCATTTTAAGAATCAACCTGGGGGGTGGGGCTGGCCTGGGTGGCTCAGTTGCTTAAACTTTGGACTCTTGATTTCAGCTCAGGTCATGATCTCAGGTTCCTGGGATGTAACCCCACATCGGGCTCTGGGCTCAGCAGGAAATCAGCTTCTCTCCCTCTCCCTCTGTCCCTCCCCACACTCAGGCACACACACTCTCTCTCTCTCTCTCTCTCTAAAATAAAGAAATAAATCTTTAAAAAAAAAAAAGAAAAAAAAAGAATCAACCCAGAAGACACTATTGGTTGCCCCCCAACCCTCACCCCATAGCTGTATCCCCCTTCTTTCTTGCCAGTACAACTCCAGTTTGTTCAGATATCAGATAATGATGTATTCAAGAAAGACAAGTCTTCCCCAAAGTTCCAGGGGATTGGTTCAACTGGACTATGGTTAATCCATTCCCCTTTGCTAGTGAGTGGTTGAAGGATGGGCATGGGACCCAGTTCTGACCAATCAGTTGTAAGAGGAAATCTGATAAGTGGTATGGGAAATATTTTTCTTCCTCAGAGAGAGAGAAAAAGATGAGGGCAACAGAACTGCCTTTCCTCCTCCTCTCACCTGATTTTCTGCTCTGCCCTTAGACTTTGCCATATGAGATTTAGTGTTCGGATCTGAGCAGCACAATATATTGCCACCCACTGTGAGGGTAATGGCCAGAGAAAACACAAAGAAGCAGGCCCATAACCCTTGACTTGATTGAGCTATTAAATTAAACAGCCTTGCAACTACCAGACTCAAGAATTCTCATTTTGTGGGATGATAAATCTCATTTAGTTAGGTTTTCTATTTCTTACAGCTGGGAACATCATAACTGACAGACATCCTGCATTCTGTGCTCTTCTTGTGATGTTGCTGACCAACAGGGCTCCCCTAGATTTGAGGGTGGTGTAGCATTCCAGGCTGTATCTAACCCAGCTGTACTTTGTTCACTGTTTCAAGATGCCTGGGAAATTGCTTTGGTCACCTTACAAACTTCAATCCCACGGTCACTCAAACAACTCCTAGTTAGGTTTATCATGAACTCCTTTTCATTCTTCAAAATACTTGATATACTCTTTTAGGAATCCATTGTGTTTAAGAGGATATGTAGAAATTTTCTTAATTCTCTCTTCAGTAAATCCTCAGTAGTCTGGCGTATTCGTCCAGTTGTGTAGGTGACACATCAAGACTAAGGGAGACTTTAAATTTGGCAAAATATGTAGCATAAAGCAATAAAATTTATCTCCAGTTAAAGAAGAAGTCAGGGAAGGGAGTCGTTAAACATATTGGCATCCAACTTAATGAATACTGTTGGGTTTGTATGAGTTTAGATATAATGATATCTGTGATTAATTAAACATGGCGGCAAAATCTTTGGCAGTTATTTATTTTGATCAGTAGAATGTGAGGAGAGTAATTGTATAACTTCTAAGACTGGACCATAGAGATATACAGCTTCTACCTTCACACTTGGAATGTCCTAACTTGGAAACCCAGCTTTAATATGGTAAGAAGCACAGGTCATATGAGGGACCATGTGGAGGAGAACCTAAGTGCTTCTATAGACAGTCCCAGATGAGCATCCATCAATAGTTCATACCAACTCCTAACCATGAGACTAAGCTATCTTGGATATTCCTGTTCAGTGAAGCCTCTGGATGAGTGCAGTCCTAGCTGATACCACACTGGAGCAGAGAACCACCCAGCTGAGACCAGTCACTGCACAGAATATAACATGAAGCTGCTAAATTTTGGAGTGGTTTTGTTACATAGCGATAGATTGTTGGAACTCTACCCAAGCATGAGTTTCCAGTGATGTCCCAGGCAACTAGCAGTCAGGAGAGAGAGGGAGGGGAAACAGAACGAACCGTGATTGTAGAACTAGCCCATTTCCATGGTGTCAATACCACCCCCTGTCATGGCTGATTTCAAGCTACCACCACCATGTCAACTGGCTCACATAATTCCTGAAACTTTAACAATCAGTTCTCACAAGCCAGTACAAACCAGCACGAGCCAGTTCTACCCCATCACTGACATTATCCTGAAATAAATAATACCTATTTTATTATAGTGATGCCCCAGACCTTCTCTGCCATGTAATTCAAAAAACATAATGTATCCCATTTGCGTAGTGTTTTATGTTTTATAAACCATCTATTTTATATATCAGCTATTTTGATTTTCACAAGAACCAAGAGAAATGGTTATTGTATCACTCTAATGAAATAAGGATGCTGAAGCTTAAAGAATAATTGCCAAACATGCACTGAGAAAAGATTCTTTGGAACTGCACAAATTTTACAAGATAGATCCCCCCCCCAATTCTACTCACCATTATAACCCTTTTCCTCCACATTTGTAATACTGAGTGTATAATGCCTTTGAATACAAAGGGATAAAAGGCTACAGTTCATTGCGTATATTGTATGAAGGTCTTTCTGGATAACCGTCCAAGGGCCAGCTAAATTCATTTACTAGTCTACTTGAGGCCAGCTTCTTATCCATTCTCAAGCTTAAAACATATTGTATTCTGAGCCCATGCTTTGAAGAAATCTAGTAATAAAGAGAGTTGTCTGTGGGAGGTCTGTTCCTTGTTGTTTCCAAATAATCATTAAGTGGACATATGGTGAATTGAATCCATACCAACATTTCTGAACCCATTCAATTTTTTTTTTAAAACAGTGAACTAGAGGGTAACCAATTTGTAAGCATTTTCAGAACTTTCCCATTGAAATTAGGTTTTAATTATCCCAATTCTCATCATATGAATTAAGAGTTGAGTATAAAAGAAAATGGATTTTTGCAAAAAGATAGCCAAATCCAACATGCCAGGTATAGGGTTTGGAATTATATGTGTTGCCCTGAAGTTAAATGCTTTCAGTGGTGGTCTAGCGTTAAAAATTACAGTTTTCAGGGCACTTGGGTGGCTCAGTTGGTTAAGCCCCCCACCCTTGATTTCGGCTCAGGTCATGATCTCAGGGTCATGGGACTGAGCCTGTGTCCGGCTCCACGCTCAGCAGGGAGTCGGCTTGGGATTTCTCTCCCTCCCACAGTTTTCACGTGGCTTTTCCAGCATTTGCAAATCACAAACATGACTTATGGAAAACAATTTATTTCAGTGGCTGGCTCTCCAACTGCCTATAATTAGATGATAAATGTAGAATATCCTTTCGTGGCTGAAAGTATGTGAGGAGAGAGGGGGATTGGTAGGAAAGAAGGCGGGAGCTATAGTCCATCTTTCCTGAGGAACCAAGTCACAAAGGTGAGCAGTGCCTGTTTACATTGACTTCGTCAGTATTTCAAAGCCTATATATCAAGGGGGGAATTTTCACCATCTTGATAACATTAGTCTCAGTAAATACTATTCCCTGTGTGCCCCAGAGGAAAAGATCAAATTACCCCAACAAACTTAGACAGTTGAAAGATTTTAGTAATTTTCCCATCTTATTTTCTCTCTCTTTCTCTCTGTCTCTGTCCGTCTCTGTCTCTAACACACACACATACATTGCTCTTAAGGAAAGTTATAATGTGATAAAATTAGGTTAAACTTAAATAATAAATGATTATTCACATCTTTTGGAAACATACTATTCCAGCATACACAATACTAGAATCTTCTCCTTTGTGTTTCTGGAGAAAGGAAGAGGGCTTCTAAAAAAGCCATGGATTCCAGCCTTTAATGGGCTTTGAAAAATACCAGACTTGAGGGTAGTAAGTTGATGCCATTAGGAAAATTCAATAATATTCTTATTTTCCTATTATCACAGAGGCATCTGCTGCTTGGGGAGAAATAATGAGATGAAGTTTTCTTTCCTACACATCAGCACCATTCTGAGAGCTTTTGGAAAAACTATTTCTGCAGTAAAGAACAAGTGTAAAGCTACAGGTCAAGGGCAGATTGGGTCCCGTGTAACCAGACATACTGACTCCTGCCTGCCTAATCTTGAAGCGGAAAGTTGACGCTTCTTCGACGCAAGTTCTGACCTGACAATGCAATATAATCTTCTCAAATTAGGTCAGAATGGCTAGAAAATGTCAGCTCTGAACTACTGAGCTGATTTTCAGAGCCAAAGGGCCTGTTTATTTTCTATCGACAAACTTCCTCCACCTTCCCTCCGTTCTTGGAAAATTAAAAAATAAATAAATAAATAAACTCGGAGAGGCTCTGAAACTTTTCCAAATTAAGAAAACATCCTTCTGATCTCGCTTTCTGATTTGCAGAGCCACATGGTAAGTTATGAATGCCTGTCTTTTAAAAATATCATCTCAACCTCACCAGAATTCCCTGTTTTCAATTAGAATTCCCAACACATCTCTTTCCTGGGGATCAGGTTTTAGAAAACAGAATAAATTAATGGCAGATACCAGTAAAAATTCTGTGTTCCTTCGGGATCCCAGTTTCCATAAAGTCCTCTCGGTGAAGGAATTAAACACACCTCCACATCACTGCGGTGGAAGAGACCTATCAGTACAGAAGAATCCCTGCTAAGGGCATTTCTTTTAATATGTTTGGAATTGTAAGAGGGAGAGGATTTTCTCTTCACACTCCAGCCTCACATCCCTTGGAGCTGATGAATTCTGCACGTCCCTGGAATTTGCGGGAGGTTACAGAACAAGATTACGCACCCTGGTGATGTATTTACTGCAAGGACAAGCCGGGCGCAGCTACGGGCTCCAAACCAGAAATGTGTAGAAAGACTGTAACCATGAAATACTTAAGGCTGTTATTTCAATGGAGCATCCTTGTGTACCTGGGAAATGAAGCCAATCAATTTTGCTTTTTTTTTTCATTGTTGTTGGCTTAATGTAATTTAGTCAAAGAGGATGAAAACTGGTACCTGACTTTATTATTTTCTCATGTAAAATCAGGGCCAAGAGAAAAACGATGCCCAGCGATAGGGGTTTTATGCAGTTAACTGATGAGCAAAGAATAACACGAAGACAAAGCTCTCGGGTTGTGCAAAAATGGAAGGATGGGGTTTTCCTGTCCTTTTATGATCAAGCTGCAAATGTCATTTAACACTGAATGGCTCTAGAAATGATATCACATTGAATTTCTCAAGTGACTTCCCCGGACTTTTTTTTTTTTTTTTTGCCTCCCAGTTCCTAAATAATTATGCTGAGGGCCCTGTGGATGGAGCAGTTAGCAAAGCAGACAGTGACCTCATGGAGTCCATAACCTTGTTAGGAAAAGGACATTAAAAGAAGAAGTAGAAGGACAGACATAATAATAGAGTTGCAAGCCTTCATAAAGCTAGCCCAAAGTACTCCAAGAGAGCACATTTACGTGCCTCACGTTTACATGTTTCACTGTCTGCTTTTCTCTATCAGTCAGTCTGTGAGATGTGTGATTGAAGCAGTGTGTTACTTAAACTATTTTTTCAAAAACTTCTACATTTTATCATTTGATTCCCAGGGCCTTGCCCAGTGCGTGGCACATGGAAGACACTTAGTGATCTTTGCTAGTGATGTTAGTTGAGTAAAATGACAACTGCTGGAATTACTCATGTAATCCTTACAAAAATCACATGAGCTCAGTTTGGTGGGTATTCAGGCCCTCTTTTTACTGATAGGAAAGCAGGAAAAATTAAATGGTTTGCTCAGACTCTCTTCAGCTAGTCAGAAAGGACGGAAAGAGGTCTTTGGACTCTGAAACTGATGGTCTCTAACCAAACAACACTGTCTCCCGAAAAACACAAAATAATGTAAAGGCTGAAAATAATCCTGATGAAACAAATGGACTATATGTGCTTGTTTGCCTATCAGTAAAGGGGGGGGAAGAAAACAAGGAGGAAAACTTCAGAGTTATACCTGAATTAAAATGCATCCAATTCACCCTGAAATGAAAATGCTGTGGGACAAAAGCCAAAAACTTTCTTAGCTTTTCGTATCTCCAGCAACCTGTATTTAAGCAGATGTATTTCTTTTTAAAGAACTCTCCTATTCAAGCTTTTGAAAGGGAAGATTTGCCTTGTAATGGGAGATCTTCATTCCATCGTGAAGATAAAATACAACTTCACAAGTCTGGTTATTTATTCTCAATTTTAGCAGACTTTTTCCCTAAACTACTACTTTTAGCATATAAAAAAAGATAGAGTCTACACAAGATTTGAGACCACACAGACTGGAAACATCCATAGGGGGTAACTAGTCTGGGCTTGCCATGACAAAGTACCACAGACTGGGTGGCTTAAACAACAGAAGTTCATTTCTCACAGTTCTGGAGATGGGGAAGTCCAAGATCCAGGTGTGTTGGCTGGTGAGAGTTCTCTTCCTGGTTTGCAAATAGCCTCTTTCTTACTATGTCTTCACTTGGCAGAGAAAGAACTCTCTTTCTCCCTCTTCTTATAAAGCCACCTATCCCACCATGAGGGCCTTATCCTCATGACCCACTCTAATCTCAATCACCTCCCAAAGGCCACATTGCCAAATATTATCACAGTGGGGGTTATGGCTTTAACATATAAATTCTGGGAGACATAAACATTCAGTTTGTAACAGAAAGTGTAACCAGAAACTATTTTTAAGAAATGAAACTAATTCCATCATACACACACACACACACACACACACACGAGACTTTAAGCTACACTTTGAACCTTTGACAGGAGGACCAGGCATAAAGTTATGTCCAATCTTGAGGCACTGAATCTAAATAATAAAAATTAGAGTGACAATCCACAGCAGAAGAACAAATAAAGCTAATCAAGAATGGTTCATGCATTTGCCATTATTGCTAAAGAAATCAGAGATAGTGAGACGTAAATACATCAGCAAAAAGTCCAACAGTGGTTTAACTGGTCCGGAAGAGCCTTTTGAATTTAACTTGAGCATCTTAGAGCTGTAAGAGCTGAAACATCCTTGTTTGAAAAGGGTGCAATGTTCATGGAGTCCATTTATTTGAAATTTAAAAGTATTCTATTGACAATGGCTTCAGATTTATTACTAAAGTGGAAGAAAATGAGCACATTTTTTATTTTGCTATGTTCTATCTAATGAGCAGAAGCAAAACAAAGAAAGGATGAATTGTAAGGCTGTTATATTTTAGTCCTTGTGAAAGAAGCATTGATGACCAACATAACCACCAACTACTCAAAAAGTTGTCTTGATTCATTGTAATATTAAGAATAAAAACCTGCACACAGTATGTATTTAGTTTGATTTGTGTCCTGCCTACTTTCAAATAGAATTTGGTAAAAAAATAAATCACTATATTTGTTAACCCATATTGGATTGCAAGGTCCAGAAAACCCCAACTACAATGGTTTAGGCACAAAAGGGAATTGCTCAGGCCCCACAGTGAAAGTCCTTAGGTAGAACCCACATTTAACACAACTAGATCCAAAGATTCAAAGAAGTCATTAGACATCAGTTTCCCTGTCTTCACATCTCAGGTCTGCTTTCCTTTGGGTTGGCTCCTTTGTCAGGCATTGTCTCCTGTGGAGCAAAATGGCCACCAGTAGCTCTAGTTTTTCGTCCCATATTCTTGGGCATTCTAGTGGAAAATTAGCACCCTCTTCACAATCATGTTAGTGAAAGCATTTAAATGTGCTTTGATAGGTCTGACTTATGTCGTATCATTAATTGTGGTTGGAGCAACAGAGCACAGTGACTGGCCTGACCTGTGTCATGATCCCAACTTTGGCTCTAAAAGACCAGGATTAATCCCCTCAAACCCACATGGACTGAGAAAGGGGGAAAGGAAGGAACGAAGAAATAGCGACATTCTATTACCACAAAAAGGGGTAAATTGTTGAACACTACAGATGTCTACCACAATCATAGTACAATAAAATTGAATCATTGACAAATATTGAAAAGCAAAAGTCTCATATTAAGGTGGTAGTGGTCTTGCAGGATGTGGAGGGAAGGAAGGGGAGATGTACATCACAGAAAACCGGACTTCGAACACTACAGCGATCAAGTATAAAACTTTGTTCTGAGTTTCCTAGAAGCCAGGGCAAGGAGAGACACTCAATGGGTCATGTGATGTTCCTAATCCAATGAAAGGAAGCTCCCAGCTTGTTGGTTGATACAGATCCTTTCCTGGCTCGGAATTCTGATATTAGCTTGTCTCCAAAGCCTTCAAATACTCAACAACATAATGAGGTACCATGTTTTCAAAAAGCAAGATGTCAAATAGCGCAAGATTTCATTTTACTCAATGAAAGCAATAGAGTTACACTGTAGCTCTGTAAAGTCAATTATTCAAGAGGCTAGTGTGACAGGCTCCAACTAGGTCACTTGATGAGGGACTCAAAGGTAGAAAACCTGCAGTGAAATGGTAGCCCTGCAACTTATTAGCTCAGCCACCTTAGCTAAGTCCCTCTCATTCTCAAAGCTTGTTTTTTTAATTATAAGGAAGGAGTAATAATATCTATATTTTTTTACTATATGTGAGAATAAAATTAAGTAACATAGGAAAGTACTTTTAACCCTTTAACATATATTTGTAGATACATAAAGTACTTTCATCAGGCAAATGATATTCTAGGATCTTCTAGATAAAGTCAGGTGGTGTTATATGTATTTTATAACTGATCACATAAAATGTTCAGCCGATGAGCCATTCAATAGTAAAAAGCTATTTTCAGTTTTTGTGGAAGCTCTAATAAAAGCCTTTTTTACTGCCCCTCTTTCATTATTTTGCTCTTAAACTTCCTGTTTCAAATAAGTGAGGTGTCACCAGCAAAAGAAACAGTTGTTTTTATTTGTGAAGTATTTTAAGGTAGTGACTGTAACACTGAATAAAGCTTTGTAGACATTATTATTACCAATACAGTCATTCCTCCCACATTACCTCTACCTATCACTATGATTTATTGAGCATTTAGTATTGGCCAGACACAAAATGAAACACTTTTGCATACACTGAAAACACAGTCCTTGGACTAGGAATGAGGAGAAGCGTGGTTTTTCAAACACCCCTCAAGAGTGATAAAACATTAACCTAACCACTCCTCTCTGACTCTGTTTCTCCAGGCATAGAACTGCACATCATAAAGGCTTCCTTCCAGACTTCAGTATTCTATTCTTACTTTGCCAGAATCAATTTAATGGTGAAAAGGTTGCTTCTCACATTTGTGATCTACTACTACAAGCGCTGTTACCCTGGTTCTGAATTGGTACTTTTTTTAAAAAAGATTTTATTTATTTATTTGAGAGAGAGCACAAACAAGGGAAGCAGCTGAGGGAGAGGGAGAAAGCAGGCTCTCCACTGAGCAGGGAGCCCGAAGTAGGGCTCGATCCCAGGACCCTGGGATCATGACCTGAGCCGAAGGCAGACGCTTAACTGACTGAGCCACCCAGGCATCCGGTACTTTTCTTATAGTGTTCTCTTTGGCAGTTTATCAGAAGCAGTGCCATTTCTCCCTCCAAAGAACCTGATGGATGGTTCTTCCAGAAGAGAGAGCATGTCTTCTATAATTAGTGGAAATTTGTGGAATGTGTTTTCCTTAAGCATATAGTAAAGACCCAACAAGTTTGTGTTACTGTCTTAAACTAGTGGGTGGTATTGTGTTTCTGAGGGAAAATTCATTTTTTTCTTTTTGAATTTTAATTAATTACTTTAATTATTTTAAATTAACTATATTCAATTATTTTAATAAAATTTTATTTAAAAATTTATTGAGGTATAATGGATACATTATTTCTTAAGTTCCCTAAGAGTTCATCAGTTTTCATCAGTTAAGATCATAGTTAGTATACCAAAATGGCATCTAGCAGTGACGTTCAGCTTTGGATACATGTTATAAACACTGGGGAGCTTTAAAAAATATTAATGCCTGAATTCCACCACTACAGATTCTGAAAAAATTGGCCCAGGGGGCAGCCTGGAAATTGGATTTTTTTTTTTTTCTAAAGCTCTTCCAGATAATTCTAATGTGTAGTCAAAATTGAGGTTTCCTGGCCCATCTGGTGTTATCGGTGAGGAGGGCATCGCATACTGAAGATAAAATGTGCCAATCGGGATGAGGTAGTGGATGCACTGTTGGAAAAAGTCAGCAGGATTGACCAATCAGTCCCCAACCAACATTTACAAGATATGTGAAACCAGTAGTATACAAAATGGCTGGTTGTAAGACAGATTTTTTTATTTTTCACTTATGCATGTTATTTGGAGGACTTGTCAACTGAGGAAAAATAGAAATGTATGTCGTCTTCAATGGAAAAAGCTTATGTGAGTCTTTCTTTTCTTCTCCCCTGCCCCCTTCCCTGTTTTTAAATTGTCAAAATCTAGAGCAGACACCTGGGAAAGATGATCTGTATTTGCCCTCCCACCCCCTTTGGGTGGCACTAAATTTTCTTTTCTAATTTGGAGGTTTTCTGGACATGGTTTATAATACATTGTATCCCACAGGGTCTATTTTAATTGACAGAACCAAGAGACACAAGAAATCTTTACCAAAATGAGAAACCAACTTGAGGTAATCCTTTGGGAATTTCTTTGCTTTCTTAGATAAACTCCAACACATGGTCCTGTCCTGGCATGTTTGGGAAATTATGCCCATTATGTCTCTTTGTTGGCTTTTTAAACCAGTTTTTTTTATTTCTTGCAAGTTTTTCTGTGCAAAGCTAGATTATTCTGCACAGCAAAGATAAACTCCAATCCAGAAACTGAAAAGAAAATGTTTCTGTGGTTGAGGTGCGTATTTATAGAATTCCTGATTGGGGGGTGAGACCTAGAGGCACAGCGGTTCAGCTTCGGGTAGATACAGTAGCCCTTTTTCAGTTCTATGAGATGAGAGGTTTTCATCTCCACCATGAAGCTTGTCAGGGCTGGTTTACAGATGGCCGACATTTGTGCTCTTTCTTCTACTGCTTGTGACTTCTTGGATCAAATTTTGAGGTTAAGTGTACAAATAATATGGAAGGAAGTAATGCTTGAGGTTAATGTTTGCAGGAAAAACCAGGGAGGGGACTTTTTGGTAAAGGTTTTTTTGAAAAGCTACTCTACTTCCTACAGATTGATATAGCAACCCAAGATAAGGGGTTTTCACTAATTTTTTTTTCAATTTTATAATGACCACAAAAATGTATTTCATACTCTGAAGAAGAGAAAAAATATTCAAACTAGTCATAGTGTTACACTATTTTGTTTGTTTCCCTTTCTATTTCACAATATGATGAAAGAAAACGAAGATGTTTAGAAAATTAAAAGCACAGTGAAATAAATTTCCTCCACACTAGCATTTAGGGGTTAAAAAAATAGGAAAGGCCACTGATCATAATATATTCACTGATTACCTGAAGATTTCAGAGATTTTCATTTTCTGGTATTGATCTTCCTATTGGTAAGAGTCCTTAATATTTTGTTTTCTCATATCTCAACCTTTATCATCACTTAAATAATCTGTTAGGGGTGTGTGTGTGTGTGCGTGTGTGTGTGTGTAAAGGCAATTGAGAAATGCAGTAGTAAGTGTTCTCATAATTAAATTATTCCTTGATTCAAAAGGTGAATTTTATTTTATTTTTTTAAAAGATTTTATTTATTTATTTGACAGAGAGAAAGTGCGAGCAGGGGGAGCGGGAGAGGGAGAAGCAGTCTCCCCTGCTGAGGAGGAAGCCCGATGCAGGACTCGATCCCAGGACCCTGGGATCATGACCCGAGCTGAAGGCAGACGCTTAATCATCTGAGCCACCCAGGCGCCTAAAAGGTGAATTTTATTAAACTATAGGATACATGGAAGAAATTTTGGCTGTCAATAATAGAAACCAATTTTGGCTAGTTTCAGCAAAAACCAAGCTTCGTTGCAGGGCTATCAGGGTTATTTCACGATACCCACAGGCTGAGAGATGTCAGTGTATTAGGCTGCTTTTAAAATGGCCCTCAGTGAGCCCTGACTGATGTTTATTCCATGTCTTATCCCTTCCCCTTAAGTGTAGGCTGGATCTAGGGACTTCTAAGGAACAGAACTCAGCGCAAGGGATGGGATGTCTCTTCCAAGATTAAGTTAAAAAAACACTGTGGCTTCCATGTTGTTCTTTCTCTTTCCACCCCGATGAAGGCAGATGCCACGTTGTGAGCTGCCCTATCATCAGCTTACATGGCAAGGGATCGAGGGCGGCAGCCTCTGGCCAGCAGCTCAAGAGGAACTGAGGTTCTTGATGTAACTCTTGGCAAGAACAGAATCCTGCCAACGGCTAAGAGAGCCTGGGAAACATCCTCTCTAGTTGAGACGTCAGATGAGACCATAGCTGTGGTCAGTGCCTGGACTGTAATTTTGTGAGAGACCTGGGCACAGAGGATCCAGTTAAGTCATGTCTAGATTCCCGACTCGCAGAAATTGTGGGAAAATAAATGCTGTTCAGTAATTTAGTTTTGAGTTAAATTTGTTACACAAATATAGATAACTAAGATAGCAAGAAACTGGAGGAGCACTCGGGAAATCCATCAAATGCGTTTTTCTGCTCCTTGATTCCCTTTTATTTTGGGTGTCTGCCTCATTCATCTCTCTCATTACCAAGCCACTTTGCCTGCTCCTCAATGCCAGGAAGAGCAATGGCTCCTATATTGACCAGCTTTCAGTTTCTGTCCTACAGAGGGAAATTAATGCATTTTTAGGTACATTTCCAAACCTCTGATGCCAGGAATCAGGTTGGATGACCTTGGACCAGAGGCCCACATTTGAGTCAATTGTCAATGCCCAGGGGAGAAACATAGAAGGAAGAGACTGCCTGACCCTGCCGGAGCAAGGATACTAACATAGCAGCACTCGGAGTAATTATGAAGACTGAGGAAGGTAGTTAGATTTGCAATTTGTTCACTTTGGTCTATTGTTTATACAATTTGAATGACTAATATATATTAGTAGTGTATTTGAATTACTAAACTAATATATGCCATCACTCTATAAAGTAAATGTAGAAAAGTGAAAGGTCTCTAAAAAGACTTTCCACCTAGAAAATGCATCATATGAAACTTGAGATTAGTGCAAGGTACATGCCAAGAAGTAGAAAGTAATAGACACTGACATTCTTGATTATTCAGGAAGGATATGGTTTGACATTTAAGGCCAACTGAAGCTTCTTACCCTGATCATACCGCAAGCTCCTTTGGGCCTCCACTCTCTATTTATTGTCCAACATGTGTGGAAAACCTGATACAATTCTGGCAAAGCGGGGAAAAATATCCCACTAAGATCAGTGGGTTGTACTGGGATAACAAGTGTTTATCAAGCTACAGGATTTACCGAGCTGCCCTGTGTAACTGTGACAACTGACAAGGTCCCTTCTGTGTAAAAGAGCAGAACAATGACTGTAATCAAACAATGGAGACAAAACAGGGTGGCTTTGCTGCTGTCTCACTGGGATCCAGACTGAACAAATGGTGGAAGGTTATGTGACATACAGTTTGACTGTCAGATTTGCTTTGTGTTTCAAAAGCATTTTGTAAAACTTAGCTCTGGAATCAGAGAAAAAAAGCATACTTTACTGCTATTTTGGTGTACTAGGAGTATCCGTGATAGAGTGGAAGAAAGCATTCTGGGAAATGGCCATGGTGATATAATCATGCATGTAGGATGCTGATGGGCGGTTAGCACGCACACGGGTTGTACCTTGGAATCAGAGACAAACATGGCCGCGCATGAGAGCACATACTACCCACATACCATAGAGCAAGTCTCTTAAGCACTGGGCTTTCTAATCACACTACTTGGATTCAAATCCTGCTTTTGCCAAGCACGAGAGATGTTGGGCCCATAATTTATATTCTGTGCCTTCTTTTCTTCATCTTTGAAATAAGGAAAATTTTAAGAGCACCCACCTTTCTAGTCTTGTTGTAAGCACGAGATAAGATAATTCATATAAAGACTCTGGTACAGTGCCTAGCGCATAGTAAGCACTCAAATGGTATGATTTTTATGCACTTTTTTTTTAAGTTTATTTATTTACTTTTAAGTAACTACACCCAACATGGGGCTTGAACTCATGAGGCACATGCTCTTCTGACTCTGCCAACCAGGCGCCCCTATTACATACTTTTGACACCAGTTATTTATTCTTTCAACTTCAGTGTCCTCATTTATCAAATAGGGAAGTGATTTTAGCAATGACACATATAAAGTTCTGTGTATAACCCAGCACATGGCATTACGCACTCACTCAGTCTAATGCATTTTTTTCATAACTCTCTGGGAATGAGAAGGGAAAGTGAGTTAGTAGGCCCTTTGTCATCGTCTAGGATCATAGCTGTGGACACATTTTGGCACATTAGTTTCCTAGGGCTGCCATATAAAATTGCCACAAACTTGATGGCTTAAAACAACAGAAATTTATTTGGAGGCCAGAAATCCAAAGTCAAAGTGTCAGCAGGTCATGCTCCCTCTAAGAGCCCTTGGGGAGCCTTTTTCCTTGACTGTTTCAGCTTCCGGTGGTTCCTGGTGTGCTGTGGTCTGTCTCAGCAGGACCCCAATCTCTACTTCTGTCTTCACATGACCTTCCTTCTTCCCCAGTGCATGCCTGACTCCCAGTCTCTCCTTCCTTTCTCTTAAGAGGACACCAGTCGTTGAATTTAAGTTTGGCCTACATCTAGGAGTATTTCTTTTGGAGATCATAAATTAACTACATCTGTAAAGACCCTATTTTCCAATAAAGTCACATTCTAAGGTTCCGGGTGTGTGGAGGGGGCACTATTCAACCCACTACAGGGGTGGTGTTTCCAAATGCCTTCAACTCCTCCATGCCATTTACCTGATTCTGACTTCAACCGATTCACTCAACTCACGTTTTGGGAGTACCTACCGTGTATCATCAGATCCTGGAATGCAAAGTTGGTTCCTTGAAAAAGTTCACAATATTTTGAGAAAGATGCACACAGAACAGGTTCTCTGGGACTATAGTAACAGAGAGAGAAAAATGGTCTTTTATCCATAAGTGGTTAGAGTGGGCTCCCTGAAGGAACTAAAACCTGCAGTTCTTTACTCATCTACTCAAAGCATAGATGCCAGATGAAGGTATAGGGAGAAAAAAGAAATGGGCCAAGCCAGACAGACCTTTCTTGCCCTCTGGATTTAAACAGAACTAGGCAACTTCCTTGAGTGCCCAACCAACTTGCTTCAGATAGGATTGCATCCAACATTCAAGGTAAATGAATATATCAGGGTCTAACAAATTAGAACCCTGGACTGTAACATTTAATTTAAAATAAAACACTTACCTTGAGTCTTCTATCTATGAGAAATACAGTTTAATTTAAAATGGGGGAAGTGTACTATAAAATGTATATATTTATGATCATTAATTCACTGGAACAAAATAACACTGATTTCTAATGTAATTGGTTATAGATTGTCCTATGCAGTGATGTTCAAGCTCCCTTTATAGTTATGTTTCTTTTAAGGGGATGTTTTTATAAATCTAATTTCATACATATAATAGTTTAAAATACTTCCCTGCAGCTAAGTGGTAACTGAAAGCTAGATGTTAACTTGTCATTGCACCTTGTTTTGTGAGAATAACTCTGGAGGTGCAAGAACACTTATTTTCAGCACTTGGAATGTGACAAATGTGTTATCTCTAGATTTCGTGAAGTTCACCTCCACCTCCCTCCACCCCACCTAAATTCTTGGTGAGTGTAGGTGTTATGTTTTCCATGATAGGGGCTTTGTCCTCAGACAGAAAACCACATGTGTAAGGTATGTCACAAGGTTTCGATTGTATTTCTACTACAACCAGTTCTGCTGGCAGGTGCTGGCTTAAGCTCCATCACCCCGGAATCAGGCTCTGAAGTGATACCGAAGATGCCTTTGCTTTTAGAAAGCCCTGGTATCTACTAAAGAATAATTATTCATCGGAGGTAGTTAAACAGAGGGGACTCACTTGAATGAAATTATGAAGTAGGTAAACGTGTTCATTATCCTCGTACTTCCCTTTGCTAGATGCTCGGTGTCTGAATAGACAAATAGAACACAAAGATTTTTGAAGTGGTTCAATACGCCTTGATATATTTAAAACTTGAGTTAACATTTTAACTGCTTGAAGGATTAGAAAATCATTGACTTCCCCTCATAAGACATTCATGACACTTATCTGTGGTATGGTATGGGGGTATGGAACCAATATAGCTGCCACGAAAAGAAATGCAGCGATGACGTCTCACGTCTCACTGCTTCCGAGAGCAAGCGGAGTTTTCCACCCCTGTCCCTCAAAGCCCGGTTTTACCTATCCAACCTTTGGTCATAGCCATCCACATCTTTAAAATGTGATCAAAGGTATGGACCTTTCCATCAAAAGAATGCATAATACAATATACAAGTATTTTCAGTGGATTTTTAGTAGAGTCACATCTCCCTTCCCTAGAAACTGGGCTCATTCTCCTACTGTCCTTCAGCTCAGACTCACCCTTTCTTGGGTTGGAATGGGTAGCCGCTGGACTGGCCATTCTTCATCCCCCTTCCATACCAGGCTAGCTTCTGAATGTCTTCTTCCGTGCTGTCACTCTGCAGACAGACCCACTGATCCTTCTTATTTGAGGGTCTGTCAATCACTATGAGAAAACACTATGGGGAAACAATTGCGGGGGCTTACAAAAATAACAATAGGGCCATTACAAAGCTTAACTCTTAAGGCCCTCATGCCCTCGCTGAGAAGGTTATAGGGACCCTGTCCTTCAATGGCTGCTGCCTGTTTTTTTTCTTTCAAATTGATCTCTTCTGATTAACTTGTTGGTTGAATTCTTTCTCCTTTCTAGGAAAATCTCAGAGTGTTTTGAAAGTTATCCTGGGAGTAGATTTATCTCAAGCAGGTAATTTGCATCCTTGAGCTCCTGTGGACTGTGACAACGCAAACCTGGGTACTTTCTCACTACGCAGATTCCCTGATCTTTTCCCTAAGAAACAGATAAGTGTCATGAATGTCTTAAGAGGGGAAGTCAATGATTTTTAAGAACCTTGTAAGGGCATTGGTAAAGGGAGTATCATTAAGGAGAGGGTTTGTTCATTCAAAAAACACTTGAGACTAATCTACAACGAGTGAGAGACTGCAAACTGAGAAGACACAGATGATTAAAAAGGAAACTGCCCTTTCAGAGCTCACAACCAGGATTTTCATTGTTTTCCTATCTTTTCGGGCTTACATTCTTATCTCACCCAACTTCATTGTGCTGCAGTCCAAATATGCCTTCAGCTTTATGGGATTATTTTGAGTTCTAAAAAAAGGTGCCCAGCACTCTTAATTTCAGAGCTTTTCTCCTCACTGCTTATACTCGTTTCCTCCATAACTCCCCTACCCAGGGTGGCCAGATTTAGCAATAAAAACATGTCTGAATTTCAGATAAACAGCAAATGATTTTTTAATGTGAGTATGTTCCAAATGTTACTAAAAAAATATCGTTGTTTATCTAATGATGATTTCGCTAGACTTCCTGTTTTTTCATCTTGCAACCCTACCCTTACCCCAACCCATCCCTCTAAAATGTTAGCCCTCAAATTTAGTGACACCCACAGATTTAGAGAGCATCTTCTTTATTCTGTAATCCTGGTCATGGAGACAAATGCTAAAGGCCTCATAGGAAACCACTCCCTGCCAGGTAGCACTGACTTGCTCTCCTCTGACCTTGACCCTTTCAGCTGAATGGGACACTTCAGCCACTGCTAGCCTCATATAATACATGTCACATCTGGAGAACGTTTTGTCCCCTATCTCTCACCGATTTGAATTTTTGATTTTTTTTTTTTTTCCTTCAAAAAACAAGTCCTGTGGGCCTAGTTTGTCTATCACCTGTCCTGGCTCCGGGTTTGTCCTTTGTTTCTGAGATGAAACTAAACGAGGATCAGGTTGGGAATTATCACACACCGATTCCCCAGGATGCTCCAAGGCAGGAAAGACTAAAGTCTACCAGTAACTTCAACCTAAATTTTAACCTCCTCTAAAAAGCAAAGAAAAAAACCAGAGGTGAACAACTGATCTGGATGTCACCTCTTTCACCTGCTCGTAGTCTTGTAGGATTTAGAATGGATGCAGCCTGGAGAAACGGATTTCAGATTAGCTCCTCTCTGACTGAGAGTTGGCTGCTCTAAGCTCAACGGACACCACAGTTATCATCAGATTGGTAAACACCAAATGTGCAGTTTATTTAATGCAAGACACAGGTATACGGTCGTGCCACCTGATACCGTTTTTTAACCTCAACCTGACTGAATTGAAATACGTTATCACTAATACCCGAAATCAACAATTCCTAAAGTAGTTTAATATGCAGTTGCTTTAAGATGTGCCTACATATTAGCAAAATGTCAGAGCCTACTTTCAAAGAGAGCTGTCTTCTGGGACACCATTTATTCTCACTCATAACTTTAATACAATTACCTTCCACCAAAGCAACCTGGTTTTCTATAAAATTCTAAAGAGAAGTTATCCACAGAAAAAGCTGTAATATTTCCAGTCAGCACGACCATCTCTGAGACAGGTAACAGACACGGAAACTTCGTGACACCCACCTCCAGCGTCCATTGCTAAATTAATGAAACAAGGAGGCCATTAGACTGAGGTGGTTCTACTACCTTGCAAACCCAAACCTAAGCCTGTAAATGCTTCAAGGTTAAGAAATCAAAATCTAAGGACAATCAATCACAGCCAACTAGGATTTTCTCAATGAACACAATGGCTTAAGCTATAGCCAGTTTAATAATTTCTTTGTTTTGCTTCTGCCTCTTTTCTTTATTATTTTTTGAAGATTTTATTTATTTATCTTAGAGAGAGAATGAGAGAGAGAGAGAGAGAGAGGGAAGGGGCAGAGGGAGAAAGAACCTGAAGCAGACTCCACACTGAGCACGGAGCCCAACTAGGCGGCTCGATCCCATGACTGGGAGATGTGGACCTGAGCCCAAACCAAGAGTCGGATGCCTAACTGACTGAGCCACCCAGGGCCCCTCTCCTCTTCTCTTTAAAAGTCTAGCTCCTAGCTTCTGATGGTGGAGGACTCTTAACCACTTCAGGTCTGGTACTGCCCTATTTGAATGGATTTTTGTTCAAATAAACTCTGAAAATTTTTAATATACCTGAGTTTATGTTTTAACACTATAAAGAAATCATTTATGGACCTGGAATTTGTATGCATACAGATTTGGATGTAGACCAGATTATTATTCCGCAAGAGCTGAATCTAAAATGGGATGGCCGTTTGTACCATTGGTATATAAAGCCCACTTTTCACGGGAACACACAAGTGTTTCTGAAATCTGCCTGTGACGCCTTAGGGGTCAAGGGAGAGTGCAGGGTACTTGCAAACAGCATTTGAGCCTCTCGGTAAATCAGAGTGCATAAGCCGTTAGGCTAGCAGCCAAAGGGAGCACTCTGGGGCCTGAGACTTTGGGCCTCGGGACCTCACTTTATAATCCTGGTTAAGAAACATCCCTGTGTGCCTGTCCCCTGCCTGCCTGTCATATTGGTTACCCAGGACCAGTCGCATTGACTTCAGTTATTCCTGAGTTAGGCCTGGCTGGGGGTGGTTCTGTACTGTTTTGATTATATCTGCTGGTTCTGATGATCTCATTACTTTGTTAATTAAATTTTTAGCTTATTTTAATCTCCTTTTAATGGTTCACTTCTAACGGTTGGGAAAGAGGAAGTAGCACCTCAGAGACTAGGGTCTGCCCCAAAGGTAGCTCCATAGCCTTCCTTCCTATGCTGCAAATTATATCCTCTTGCTGGCCGCCGGAGAACCCCAGAGACGCAAGTTAAAAATAAACATCCGGGTAGTTTAGGAAGACCACGGGTGAAATTGCCCTCTGGGGAGAAATGCAAATAGCCCTACGGCCTCTGGGAAGAGTCCCTGAGGCTGCTCACTGGCCAAAGGTGAGGGCTCTCACTTCATGTGTCCTGTGTGTGTGTTAAAGTGGGTTTTCCACATTATTTATCATTTGGGATATAACAATTCCTTATGTGGTCTCTTTGGGCACAGGACAGACACCGAAAGGAGTCTTTTCAGATGTGATTATCTGTAGTCACCTATTCTTGCTCCTTTGTCTATACAGTGTTAACGTGGCGAAGTTCCCTGAACACTGGCCCTTTTAGGTAAATGGAAACCTCGGAAAATGCCAGCTCTTTGTTTATTCTGTCTAGCCCAGTCCCTTAAGGATCTCAGCTCCGTTAAACTTTTACAGATATTTTTGCCTCGTTGTCATTAGTGTGTTTTTTTTTTTTCCTTTTGGGTTTTTGGCTAGAGGTTTCAAATGTTCATGCCGTCAAATCTATGTTCCTTATTAGGATCTTTTTCCACAGCAGAGTTTCTGGCACTTTTGCTTTAAAACAATCCATTATGAAAACAAATTTTAAAATACACAACTAAGAATACAAACAGTGTAAATAGCTGTAATAGTCCAGACCAGTAGAGTGTCTCTTGGTGTTCAGCAGTAGGTTAGCGGCTGACAGAATGAGGGACATGCTTCTTTGATCTGAACCGTATGCACACTTGATGATCTGTGGGAAACCCTAAGAATCCTTCTTTTTGTCTTCTCCTTCTTTCCTGAAAAAGTTAGTCCTAAAAAAATGAAGTAGAATTGAGCAATGAGCTTCAGGGCAGGGTTGTGGGGACAGGGGCGCGGGAATGCCAGAGCTCAAGTGAAGTGACAAGGACATATATCTACCTTCCCTATATACTTATAATCATTAGCTCATGGTCCACAGGTGCAGCAGCATATTTCGTATTCTTACCAAGAAGTTAATTATTGAATGAGAAGTCTTTGTTATTTAGGGTGCTGTTGGTTACAAGGGATAATAACAAGTTAAACTAGCTTAAGCAGAAAAAAAAAGGAACTTACTGGAAGGCTTTTGGGGTCTCTCACAGAATCTAAGGAGAAGGTGAATGGCCAAGTGACAAGAAGGGCCAGAATGCAGCAGAACAACTCAGTTCAGACACTTACATGTCCCCAGGATGTTCTCTATGCCTTTCACTTCCGTTTCTCTTTGTGTTTTCTCTTTCTCTAGAATGGTCTTCTTCACAGAGTAGGAGAAAACTGACTGCCACTGGTTTCAAGATTTTACTTGCAACACACACCACTACAGGAGAGAAACCACCTTAATTTCCAGTATTTCCAAGTCCAAAAATCCCAGCGAATGGACTCATTGGCCGAGCTTAGGCACGTAGTCATGGCTGCTCCTGCACCCGTGGATGGAAATGGGAGAATAAGGACATGAGGGAGTATTGGAGGGATTTCCCAGAATAGAGATGCTGGCCATCTCTAGGAGGAGCTAGACCTTCCTGCTTCTTTCCATCTCTTAGGGGTATAGGTCAACAGTTCTGCTTTAAACTTATCCTGACTTAGCACTGTTCTCTGCAAGAACTCTACCCTCAACTCCGATGGTGAACTCAAGAAAATGACATTTATAAGAAGTGAGAGCTCCTCAGTTGGTGTGTTGCCTTCTGTGTTTCGTGGACAGTGTAAGAGATTGTCAAAAGTGGGATGTCAATGTGTAAGCATATTTTTAATGAATAAATTTGACCAGTTACTTCCTAAAAAGATTGTAGCTAATTGTACTTCCATAAACAAAGTATCAGAAATGTCATTTCCTTATAAACTTATGAGCACTGGACATCATTAATCTTTTAATATTCATCAATCTGATAGGTAATAAATGGCATATTGTTTTGTTTTGCATTTTCCTGACTACTAATAAGACTGCACATCTTCTGGTGTGCCTGGGTGGCTCAGTTGTTAAGCATCTGCCTTTGGCTCAGGTCATGATCCCAGGGTCCTTGGATCAAGGCGACATCGGGCTCCCTGCTCCGTGGGAAGCCTGCTTCTCCCTCTCCCACTCCCCCTGCTTGTGTTCCCTCTCTCGCTGTGTCTCTCTGTCAAATAAATAAAAATCTTAAAAAAAAAAAAAAGACAGCACATCTTCTGTAACTGTGATCCACTCTCCTTTGTTCTCAAATAAATTGCCTGTTCCTATATTTTTCCTAGTTTTCTCTTGTTCGCTTGTTTTAACCTTGTACGATATTAATTTGTGTTAAGATACTAATTTAACTTATTACATTTTAATTTTTATTTACCATACTTAATATTAATCTTTTATTTGTCACATGTCACTCTTTTTTTTACCCATCATTCGTATCAGCTTTATGAAGATTCTTATTCAGAAACAACATATATATATATGGTCATATGTATTAATCTTTTCCTTTATGGATGCTTATTTTCCTAACTTATTTAAGAAAGTTTTTCTACCCATTGTAACTCTTATAGCTCTACACATTTCCTAACTTTTCTTCTACTGGTTTTTATTTTTTCAGTGTAGTCCACGTGGATTTGATTTTGTTTATGATGTAGCAGTCTGTTAGCTGGAAAGCCAGTATTCACAGTATATAAAATAAATAAATCCCCGCCTTTCCAACCATAACCTCAGAGGAGTACACATTTGATGTTAACCTCGGACTTTCCCTGTGCACATAGAATTCTTTGAGCTGTGTGTGTGTATGTGGGTTTACATGAACACACACATATGCACACACAAACACTCTATGTAGAGCATAGTCCGTTTTTATTTTATTCTCCTTCAGTCTGCTTTCTTTGCTTAAAAGTCTGGGAAGGAACTCCAAACCAGTGGTATATGTGGCTCTAGCTCATTCCTTCAGAAGACACAATAGCATGCTATCTTAAGAATTGACAAACCTAATGCATTAAGGCATAACCAATTAATTAACTGCGTTCAGCTGAAGTCCCAAGGGTAAACTCTTCAGCTGCTCCAGCTCTCCAAGTCCTGCTCTGAAGAGTCCAATCTCCACAAAGTTCTGTACTCAACTCTCCTAGGACAGAGTCAATGTCCACCTCTATCTTCAAAAAGGGTAACTTTCTCATGTGCCTCCTTCAATCAGTCCCCTCCACAGACGCCCCACATTCTGAGCCAGCTTTCTTCTTAGTGAGTTGCAGGTCTGGCTTCTCCATTTAATATTCTGCACCACTGTTCTCCTGCTGACCCTTTTGATACTTCTTACTCTATGGGGGCTTTGACGGTGGATATAGTTAAAAATAAATGAAGACTCCTGCAATATTTATTGACCTCTCATCAATCTTTGATTCCATAGGAAGGTACCACTTAGCCAAGCCGTATGATTTTGATATTGATTCAAGGTTTTTCATCTTCCCTCAACGCTTTTACTGCCACAGAATCTCAATCGGGGTTCATTTCTTCTTCAAATACTGTATTGATGCCACACTTTACCAAACACGGTGTTAAGTGCTGTGGATTACTGGTGAGCAAAATAGTCACAATACTGGGTAGTTATGGACTTCTTTGAGCAAATTCCAATGCTGGATGGCATTAAAAACATTCTTTGTCCTCGATTCTCCTTTGAAGCATCTATCCAAATATTTGATACAGATTTCGCCTTCCTTATGTTCTTCTGCCATAAGAAACAAGTTCAGCATCTTTTGCTATCTAGAAGACAAGGCGTTTTATGCCATAGGTTTTACCATGATGCTCTTCAAACAAGTTTTGTCTGAATAGTTTAGTGTCTTTTTTGATGAAACCAGTATTGTTGCTATGGGTTAATGATCACTTGGTTTTCAAGAAATAGTTATTGAGCCCCTATTATATGTAAGATACACGGTGATCTAGATCTAAAATCAAGATTCAGAGGTTGTTTTTTGTACCATGGACCCCTTTTGCAGTCTAAAATCTATGAACTCTTCCTCAGAACAGTATATATATTCTTTAAAGATTTTATTTATTTATTTGACACAGAGAGAGAAAGCACAAGCAGGCAGAGTGGCAGGCAGAGAGAGAGGGAGAAGCAGGCTCTCCACTGAGCAGGGAGCCGGATGTGGGGCTCAATCCTAGGACCTAGGGATCATGACCCGAGCCGAAGGCAGCCGCTTAACCAACTGCGCCACCCAGGCGCCCAGAACAATATTTTTATAAATACATAAATTAAGATACATTGGATTACAAAGGAAGCCAATTGACCTAAACGTTGGTTAACAATGTTAATTCATTTCTACAAGCCCTGCTGTTAAGTCTTTAAAGTAAAAAATAAAACTATCCATTAATTTTAATGGGAAAAATTATTATGTATTACATCTTATCCTAAGACACCCAAACAATTTTCAAAGATTTTTTAAAAAAATGTGTGTGTATATGTGTGTATATATATACACAACTCCATATATATGTATATATTCACACACACACCTGTAATAAAAGTAAGTTTGCATAAAAAATAGTAAGGAATTTGAAAGTAAGCAAACAGTGATCCAGTGAAGGTTTATTGTACTCACCAAAGGAGGAAGAGATGACCAGATGATGAAACCACTTAAAAGCATAAAGTTGAACAAAAATCAAAATGGCTGCACTAATGCTTCAGTGACGCTCAGTTTTTAAAATTTCTTTATTTAGTTTTTAAAATATTTTATTTATTTTACTTGAGAGAGAGAGAGGGAGAGAGCACAAGCTGGGGGAGGAGCAGAGGGAGAGGGAGAAGCAGACTCCACACTGAGCGGGGAGCTGATGGGGGGGCTGGATCCCAGAACCCTGGGATCATGACCTGAGCTGAAAGCTTAACCCACTAAGCCACCCAGGTGCCCCGCAAAGCTCAGTTTTAAAGTAACCTTTTTCCTCTCTTCCGCAAACCTCCCCTCCTCCCTTCTTAGTCTTTGTTTCAGGAACCCGGTACCACCCTCAAAACCACTAATGAGGCTGGCAGCACATACACAATTCCTGCCCAAACCAGCTAGATCCTGTATTTCCCTGTAACTGCCCTTCCCCCACCCCAAGCTCCCTGGGGTGTGTGTGTGTGCGGCTGGGTGGGGGGCTTGTAGCTTTTGAAGGCCATAGCCTGCTGCAGCCTCCTTTGCCCTGCAAAGCGAAAAAGCTATCGTTCCTCTTCATCCCAAACTGTTTTCTTTGGTTGTATTTTGGCTCCAAAGCACGGAGGCCGGTTTTCGACAATTGTGGGTGATGTACGTAGGGGTAAGAAGTGAGGGAGTTTGACATCAGAAAGCTCCCTTTTCTTTCTGCATTATTTTCTTCACAGATTTTTTTTAACCTTTTGGGGGAACTCATTAGTATGGATGTCAAGTTTTGCTTATAATAAGCTTGAAAACTTCTCTCTAGAGCAAAAATAAAAGAAAAACACAAACAATGCAAACTGTGTGGAGGTGTCACATGCACACAACAGACCAAAGGATTTAAGAAATGAAGATGGTGTGTCTCCATCTCTTGCTTGGTGTCCACAGGCAAAGCAAGCACATTTAGGTTCATCAAATAGGCCATCCAATTTAAATTCGCTCCCTGTGGTCCTTTGATTACAAAACTCTGCCGAGTGAATTAGTGAGTGTTTTTTTGTTTATTTTTTGTCTGAAATTGTAATACTGACGCAATGTCTTATATGTACTTAGTGTGTTCTGGGTAATATTTTTCTTTATACTGTTACAAATGAAACCACAGGTCCAAAATGGAGTCACTTAGGCTATGTCACCAAAGGGCTTAATACTAACCTAGCAGCATTCCACCCTCCCCTAGACATGTAGTCTTAACCTGTCAATCAGGAATTTTCTAAGCTGCACCAATGTGGTCACGCGGGCCCTCTCCATCCCTCCCCTCCACCAAAGGAAGATGAGGTAATCCACCTAGTAAGACAGCCTGCCTTTCCCCCTAAGGGAAAGTGACTTCGCTGGAAACAATCTTCTTTTCTTTTGCTAATAACTTCTTGCCCCACCCTCCTTCTATAAAAACCTTCCATTTTGCACAACTCCTAGGGAGCCTCTCCTTATTTTCTGGTTCATGAAACGCTTAATAAAGCCAATTAGATCTACTAGGTTGAATTTTGTTTTTTATCGATACTGGGAATAAAAAGTTACCCAATAGTCATATGATTTTTGAAGAGTTTTATTGCTGAAAAGTCATTAACCAAACGTTCATTTTATAACTGAACGTTACATTTCTGAGCATATTATCCTATAGACAAAACTTGAGGATCCAAGGACTCAGCTAGGGGATTAAAAAACAAACAAACAAACAAAAAACCAACTGAACAGAACAGACATAACTCCCTGCCTCTAAGGAGCATATATTCTTCACAATCTACGTGGATGATCATTTTGTTCACAAGGTAAATTCTTTCAGGGACACCTGGGTGGCTCAGTTGGTTAAGCGTCTGCCTTGGGCTCAGGTCATGATCCCAGGATCCTGGGTTCTGGTCTCATCAGGCTCCTTGCTCAGCAGGGAGCCTGCTTCTCCCTCTGCCTGCCGTTCCCCCTGCTTGTGCTCGCTCGCTCTCTCTGACAAATAAATAAATAAATAAAATCTTTAAATAAATAAAGGTAAATTCTTCCAGCTCACAGAAGGTGCATTTTTGTCCCTAATATATAGTCCTATCACAACGCAGTGCTCATAAAGCCCAAAGAGAGTACAGTTATCCCATTAAAGGTTTGTTTGCTTAGATGGTTATCATATCCTCCAAAATTTGTCAAGATTACCACTTTAATGTTTCTTGATCTAGGTCAGAGATAGGCAAAGTATTGCTAAGAGCCAAGTCCACTACCTCCTGCTTTGTAAATAAAGTTTTATTGTAACACAACCATGCCTGTATTGTCTATGGCTGCTTCTGTGTAGAGATAAGGAATTGGAACAAGTATCTTCTTGCCCACAGAGTCAAAAATATATACTGTCAAGCTCTTCATAAAAATTTTTGCCTATCACTGATCTAGATTTCTGGGGCTCCAAGTATAGTATTATTGAGCATTTGACCCGATCTAAAGAACCTTCTTAAGAGATGTGGCCTTGGTTACAGATATTCTTATAGCTCTCCTATAAAGGAAATACGAGAGAGAATTCTGTAAAAATGGATCTTCACTTTCTAATGTTCATCATAATACCAGAATACCCATTTCCCCAGTGCTTAGCAGGTATAACTCTTACTGTGCAAATCTGTCTGTCACTGCTTTGCTTAAAATTCTAGGGTGACATCTTCCTTATTCTTTGGATAAGATTAACATTTTTTCTTTTTCTTTTTTTTGTTTTAAGATTTTATTTATTTATTTGAGACAGAATGAGAGAGACAGAGAGCACATGAGAGGGGGGAGGGCCAGAGGGAGAAGCAGGCTCCCCACCGAGCAGGGAGCCTGATGCGGGACTCGATCCCGGGACTCCAGGATCATGACCTGAGCTGAAGGCAGTCGCTTAACCGACTGAGCCACCCAGGCACCCAAGATTAACATTTTTAAATGCAATCTACAAGGTGCCTCAGGCTCTGACCTCACCTATTTTCCCAGCCCTATCTTTGGTCTCTACCCTTACTCTCCCTACTAGGACCACAGGGTTCTGCTTTAGGCACAGTTCTGTGTTCTTTGTAAATTCACCTTCTTAGTCTACAGAGCAACTCTCCTGCCCCCAGACCCCACCCAGCTTAATTCCTACTCATCCTCAGACTTCTGACTAAAGACACTGTTGTGGGAAAGATTTCTTTGGTGATCCCACCAACTAGGTTCGACTTTCATAGGTCCTGTATTTTTCTTTCACAGCGGATTTTCAGAGTGGCAGATATGTACTTAATTTTTGCTACTTACTTAATTTCAGTCTCCCTCCAGATTCCGTTAAGTGTGGGCCAGGTCTTTTCTGTTTGTGGATGTATCTCCAGTGCTTAGCCATTACCTTACTAGTCAATCAAATTTGTGGAATGAATTTATGAATACCATAGAACACATACATCTGACGTTTACCAGCTCTCATTGGGAGACTCAAATCAAGAATGCACTGCCTGTTGGGGCACCTAGCTGGCTCAGCCGGTTAAGTGTCCGACTCTTGGTTTCGGCTCAGGTCGGTGATCTCAGGGTCGTGATCTCAGGGTCCTGATCTCAAGGTTGTGAGATCGAGCCCCGTGTCTGGCTCCGCTGAGTGTGGAGTCCACTTGGGATTTTCTCCCTTTCTCCCCATCTGCCTCTCTCCGCACTCTCGCTCTCTCTCTCTCTCAAACAAGTAAAATCTTAAAAAAAAAAAGTACTACCTGAACCATGTTTCCCTGAATGTTTTATAAAATTATGTAAAACTGTTCTATATTATAAATTGATACATTTATTAGAGTTTAACACTAATAAATGTTTTTTCTTTTGATAGCACCTTTTTTTTTTAAGTTAGCAAAAGCAATGTACTTGGTTGTGTTTCTTCTTCCCGGACGCCAAGAAGCTCAAAAGTAATGCATTGCTTATTCATAGCAACGTTCTCCAAACCCAGATTCTTGGTAAAAAATTCTTCCTACTTTCTTTATATGGCTCATTAGGACTTTCATTTATTTTTTTAAAAATCTATTAAATATTTGCTTCATGTCAAGTTGCCTCGACTTTGCATAAATATATCTTGATCCTGTTTAAGACTCATAACTTTTCCCTTTGGAGTAAATGTAGAAAACTATATAAACAGCGCCTCTTTGGCCATATCTGAACAATTGGTGAGAATGGAAGCTACAATCGGTCGGTCGCAGGAGGTTCTAAGAGTCCTGATTAAAATTATATGACCGCCTTGGGCTGGAGAAGAGGGGATGGGGAGTAGGTTATCCACTGCTCATGAAATTCAAACAACCTGTGAATACACTGCATCAGCACCTAGGCAAAACTCAGCTTCCTGTGCCATCAGTTAGGGACGCAGCCTAACATGTATGCAGTTTGAAAATGAGGACCTCCTGGGTCACTTCTTGCTCCTCTGCAGGTTGGTTTTCAGGTCACTTCTCCTGCCTCCCTAAGTAAGGGGGGGGGGAGATAGGAGGCAGGAGGTGACTTAAAAGAGCTCATCTGTTTAGGAGTTGGGGGGACGTAATCATAAGTTTGCACTTTCTTCAGATGATTGATTAAACAATGAGTGTTTATGAAATCAAGAAAAATGTGTTTTCCCCCAGAAGTTTCCTTTTCAAAGACGTCTCTGTGCACTCTGGCCAGTTTAAAAAGAGCCCCATAGGGTGCTTATTTTTTTTACACATATATTGCCAAAGTAGTTCCTGTTTTGGTTTTAATGTGTTCCTTCTTTTTAGTGGGATGAAAGAGAACTTTCTTTAAAAAAGACCTGTCTGCTGATCATGTTTGTTTGAATGAGCCTAAATAAAGCTTCTGTTAAGAGTTTAACTGTTTAGCTAAATCCTCTGGGCTAAATTATCTGGCAGATTTTCGTCCTTAGTTGGACTATGTAACTAGAGTGCTCTTATTACGCTCTTTCTAACTTGAAATTCCTGCCTCCCCCAGGACTTCTCTGAAGTGAATGTCTTGAGGAAGGAGCTCTTTCTCTCAATCTAGTTGACTTACTTTTTTTTTTTTTTGCTTAAAGATACAAGTGCTCTTGACTCCGGTCCCTACCCGCTCCATATTGCAAGGGCAGCTTTGTTTCCGCAAGGCAGAAAGCCATGAAAAGAACCCTTCCTTGAGTACTCTAAGGCTGTGTCTCTGACTATTGCTTTACAGTTTGAAATTGACTCATGCAGTAACCAGTGGGGCCAGACATTAAAAACAGCTCGGAGACCATTCTTTGAGTTGGAAGGTCAGCTGCACAGTCAAGACTCAAATTGGTTTCCAGAAGATGGAAATGTTTTCCTACATTGCGCTGGATGAAAAGATGTAGAGAAGAGGCCCCTACTACAAAATATGCAAATATGGAATGCTTTCAACACAAGCACTAAAGCCAGTAAAGAAGCCTTGGCTTTCATATTCAATTAATTCAACCGAATCAAACTGTAAATATTATCTAAGCCGAAGATTGCTTCCTCCTCATTTAGGGAAAAACAAGTATTTACTAAACAAATGGATAAGAGCACAAGATAATGAGAAGCTTCTTATGTTATCTCCTTCAGAAAATAAATGCAATTTGACATGCAAATCTTAACCTTTTTTTTTTCTCCCAGAGGACTTTCTCTTCTTGGCTAGAATAGTCTTTTTAGGAATTTAGATCAGTCTAACTTGCTATGTGCCGTAGATGAATACGTTCTAAGTTCAATTTTCCAAGGGGAAATTCAAGCTGAAGTACATCCAAATCCATGATAGTTTTCACAATCATGTTGGGCATCTCTGTGTAGGGCCTCTATATTTATTTGTTTATTGCACTTCTTTTTGCCATTTGAATGTTCCTTGGTTTTAGTTGACTATCTTGTGTCAAATGAATGATGTGACGTCACTTCGTACATGTAAATGCTAATCTACTTTGAGATTTTTACATTCAAGTCCCTTAAAAAGGTCAAGTTGCTGCTTTTCTTAGAAGTGAAAATAAAACCATGGACTATGCCAACATTTGGTTAGATGATTATTTTACCAAGCTTCCTGAGTATTATCTTCTCTCTTGAGAGTAACATGTGGACATCATTATCTGTTCTGGCTTGCCTAATGTCTCAGAAGCTGGGAAGAATGCATTTTACCCAGACTATAGAACTTCCGGGACGCAAGTAACAACTCACTTAAAACTTAGTTGATACTTAAAGAACATTTTTACCTATTAAATTGGTATCTTGACTTTTTTTCTTTTAAGAGACAAATTTTCTAACTTGAGATAGTATATGCCTGGATAAAAATTTCATTGGTTTTAAGTTCTAGAATTTTGCCACTACTTTTTAAGTTTAGTTCTTTAAGTAATCTCTACACCCTACATGGGGCTCAACCTCACGACCCCGAGATTGTCACTACTTTTTAAAAGCAGTCTTTCTGAAACATTAGTGTCTAGATAGCTGGGCCCTACCCCTGGATTTTTTTATTTAGTGGGTCTGGAGCCAAAAGTTTGCATTTCTGTCGGTTTCCTGGGGCGATGCTGGGGTAAGGATGGGGTGGAAACCACTGAGACATCCCAAACCCCTGTCCTATTAGTTCGAAGGGAAGCAGAGATCCATGTGTTCCATATTCAGAAAGTTAAAAAATATTATAGGCTGGGATGCAAACTTGTTAAGAACTTTGTAATGATTCTTTAAAGTTCACAATTTTCCGAACTTGATCTTATCATCTGTCCCTTTCCCCGTGACTACTGTTAAGCCTTAACACTGAAATAGGTCTTTGGTAGCTGGGAGATGCAGATAAACATCCAATAAGCCTGAACCCTGGAGGAGACAGAGTATATGGTGGTAACTTCACAAAGAGCAAAGTAAATGGAATCAGAGGGTTCTGCTAAAAGGAAGGAAACAAGGTCATGGAGGGAGGCCTGGCTTTCAGAAGTGGCCCTGGCGCTTAACAATAGAAAGTTCAAGGAGAATTCCTGGAAGGCCAGCGATCAAGTTCCAATGCCCTGCTGAGATAGACACAAAACCAGCCCTTGTAGCCACCTTCCTGCTTCTTCCACCTGATGCCTAGTGGGCTTCTCTCAGTTGCTGGGGAAGGGGGACTGTGGGGCTGACCCCTCCCTGGTTCCTCCTGCCAGTTTAGGCCAAAGGATAAGTGAGGTGCTTTGATAGTCTGACATGGAAGGCATTTTTGCTGCTTTCTCTTAACGGCGCCTAGGGATAATTTTCATTCCAGTGAAATTATTTTATCTGGCAGATGAATGTTTTAATATGTCCTTTGATTCATTTTTCAGGGAGCCTTTTAATGAATGTAGCTGTTTTTTCCTGGGTATGTCAGCCATGAGAGGTCTCCTCAGCTGCCTCAGGTTTTGTTTTTTCTTTCTACTGTCCCTGCTCATCTCGAAATGGTCTTCTAAACTTCATAGGGTTTTCTTTCTCGCAGTCCCGTTTAGGAAAGGTAGTATCAGGAGCACGCCAACAAGATTTGGAGTCCATGACTTGAGAGTTCAAATCTGGTTGCAAGACCCTGGGTAAACTACTTCTTTTCTTGAGGACTGAAATCTCACATGGTTCGCTTGCCAATTAGACCTCCATGGTGGCATTTCTCCCTGGTGGCATTTCTTGGAGAACGACATAGGAATGCGTCTGCCGCCCTTGGCCTGGTGTGTGCTGCCCAATGAGACATGACCATTGCCCTTGCTGCCAGTAGGCAACATTTTAGTCCCCTTTCCTCCCATTCTCTCCAATCTGAGTTGCTTTAACAAGGAACACGTTAGCCCCAAATCTGCATGTGTCACCCTCTGATTCCTAGCCCTGTTGTGTTTTCTGAACTTGGATTCATACCTGCCCTTGGATTCATACCTAAGCAAAGCAAGGCAGGGTGCCAGATGGGGAGGCTGCTAAAAGCGGTCTCCTTCCTGTGGGCAACCAAAAAGAAGAAGAATAAAAAAAGACAGAGGTCTCTGTTGAAGAGAGAAGCCCACGTGCAAGCTAAATTATTTAAAGATTTAAGTAAGAAGGGAGACAAAAATAGAAGTCACATCAACATTACCTCTTTCCAATCCATCATCCTCAGGGCTTTCCAAAATATAAATCTGATCCTATCACACCGCTGTCAAAAATATCCCCCCTCCGAACATCCTATGCCTCAGCCCCACCACCAATTTTTTTCAAAAATACTTATTTTCCTTATATTGGTTTAAGAATTTAAAATACTGCAAGGTCAGGCCCCTCCTTTTCTTCTTTCTAAAGAGAACTAATTATGGGTCAACTTTATAATTTAGCAGAGACTATTCACTTCAGCAGAGTTTAGCAGAGATTATTCACTTTGGGGGCTTTCTTATCTCCTTCTGTAGCCAAACACACACAGGAATGAATGCCTTGTCTCTGTGTGCTGTTAACCCTATAGAGAACTCTCCCACTCCCCCCTGTACTTTTTGGCTAAGCTGTGAGTTTTCAAAGCAAGCACCGTAGACACCTAACATCTGGAAGTAAGTTCAGGACAAATACAATTTTAGCGAACGCAGCTAGCTGACTGGGAACAAGGAAGCCACCTCCAGCTCAGCCCGGAAGTCTATGGGTCTAACTGCGCCTTTGGGAGAGGGATGGTCCAGATGGGGAACAAGACCTTGGCCACGTGGGATTACTGTATACAGAGGGATGGTGGGCAAAGGCCTTCCAGACAAACTTGTGAACTGCAATACAGCCATTAGAAAAATTCTGGGCCTTTCCCAGCAATAATCCAGGAATCCTGGATCTCATGAATGAACTGAGAGACTAGAGCATAGGAAGGACACCTCCTGAGCAACTTCAGGATGGAAGGGCAGTATGAGAGAGTGGTACATAAGCAAATGACACCATGGCTAACCAGATAGAAAAATACTAAAACATGTCTACATAGCATAAAGGGATACAAAGTAAAAAATCTGAAATGTTGGCAATGTGGATGTTACCACAATATTCCTGAGCAATATATCTAAGTTACTTTGGCCTCCATTTCATTTGCTCTGGAAATGCGGTCTATCCTAGAACAATATTTACTTACAAAAGCAATTTCTGCAATAATCTAACATGGCAGCCAGGGAAAAAAAGTGCCATGGAGTTGAGTTACTTATCTTGTCCTCTCAAATACTGACTGTCCAATTTTAAGCCACAAAAACTCTCTCTATATTATTTTTCATCTGACAAATTGCAAGTCATGGTTTTGATTTGACTCATTTGTATTTTGATATGTCTATTTAACATCATTCAAGAGCACTGGCTATGCGTTGGGCATTAGGCATTGGGGATACAATAGTGAATTACATAAGATGCCTGTCCTCAAAGAATTTACAGACTAGAAAGAAAGAGAGACTTGTAAACATAGTAAATCTAGTGTTTGCTGAGTCCCAGAGCCAGGGGAAGGGAAAACAGAATACTGTGGACATTTACTCAAGTGCAAAGAGTCACAAAAGCTTCTTGGAGGGTGAGCAGAAATTAGCTAGGGAAAGGAGAACGGGAGAAGGTATCTCAGGCAGTGGGACTAGCATATAAAATGAATAGCATAATAGCTTAATTTAATTTAGTGTTATCATCTTTATAGATAAATAGTTTAGATGAGTTCCCAAATGCAGACCATGATGGCATTCAAAAAGTGGCATTTAGTGACTTAAGATTTATTCAATTAAAAAGACCATGCTTTATCCTAACATGGGTACCTTTCCGACTTTGAGGATGTTAAAATGTCATCCTTTTCCCAAAATGATAGTGATAGCAGATGGTAATGTGATTTTTTTTTTTTTTAAATCTTTGGCAAAATAAAACATTTTCAACCTTGTGTTCATCCTTAAATTTCACTAGTCTATGAAATAAAGAAGTTCATTCTCCTACCCTATGTAAATGTTTATTTTTTTTTTCTCTCTTTCTCTTTTTGGTTAAAAAAACAGAATACTCAAAAAGTGTCCAGGTTGCTCTGATTTGTTAGTCCAGAGCAAACTGTTCTAGTAACAGTTGAGCTGAGGGATGGGAATATAAATCCCCGGCCCTTTGGAATTCTAGTTAGTTGTCCAATAGTTACCTCTATAGATAGAACTTTCTGAACTTCTAAGCACTCTTTCCAAACACCTGACGTTTGTGCTTTTACTTGCAAACTTATTTTGAAACCCAGGTTCATTTTCTGGATTTGCTTTGATAGAATTCCCAAATTTTGTTTGTTTGTTTTTAGTGCTTTGATTTAAATTTTTCTAGGTTTGGGAAATAAATTTGATATTATCAAATTGCCTGATGACAATATAAGCCAGCTAATATATATATTTGGATGCTTCCTTAGTGCCAGAGAGAGTGCTAAATAGTCTCTATAATTATTCTACTTAGTCCTCACAACAACCTTTAAGTTTCTGAAGGAAATAGAATGCAGAGAAGCAAGTAACTTGCCTCTTACACACAGCCAAGAGAGTTGGGTTTGTCAAGACAGTTGACCCTTCAAATACACAGGTTCGAGCTGCGCAGGTCTACTTATAGGAGTTTTTTATATACTATACTATATTATAAATGTATCTTCTCTTACGATTTTAATAACATTTTCTTTTCTCAGCATTACTTTATTATAAGAATACATTGTATAAAAATATACAAAATACGTGTTAATTGACTTTATGTTATTGGTAAGGCTTCTGGTCTGCAATAGGCTATGAATAGTTAAGTTTTGGGGGAGTCCAAAGTAATATGTGGATTTGATTGCTTGTGGCTCTTTGCCTCTAATACCTGCGTTTTTCAAGGGTCAACTGTAGTTGAGACTGCCCTATAGTTTAAGCTAACAGCAAAATGAGAAAGTGCCTTTATAATTCAAAAGCTGTTGAGAAACACCAGCTTGCTTTATAGATGGGAAGAACCTGACTAAACCTCTGGAAAAATACTATTAAACATATATATGTCCAGAATTGAAAACTGTTAGTAATTAACATTGTGCACTATCTAAAGCTTGCATTTAGGACCAATATTTATTTCCAGTTCTTTCTCTGAGTTCTCCCTAGACTCCCCAGGTAGAAGAGTAAATTCTTAAATCCACTTGTCACTTCAAAGAATGATTTAAGGAGGGAAACATACACATATGATAAAAAAACAGTGTGGGGGTGAGTTTAACTTTCTGGTAACCCTATTCAACTGATTTTAAAAAGCTTTCAGAAGGGGTCCAGCCACTGCCTGGGAAGGCAGTTAAAAGTGGAGAGAATGTGCCCTTGGGAAACAAGTCTGAGTTCAAATGCTAGCATTTTGTTAACTTCATAAATTGTTTGAATTTCAGAGGAGTCAAATGAAGCTCAGAATTATCAGGAGTCCAAGTTGGAGACCAGGCTTGGAGGAGAAAAACCTTCATTTGATTTCTCATCTAATGCTCAAATGACTGATAACGTGAAGGAAATGAACGGAGCAGATTAAGGGTGGGTGGAGTTAGGAGGGATATCAGGAGATCTTGTGCTAGGACTATTGTGATTTTAAGAATTTACTTCTGTTTCCCTGTCTCCTTTTTGAGTAGTAAAAGAGGTTTCATGTCCTCAGTGAATTACCATGACGCCTATTTTAAAGCACAGTTCTATCTGAAAAGTCCTAAAAGGAAAAAACGTACCTTATTTACCATTATTTTTGATGCACTCATCCAAAGAAAATTAAGACATTCACAAAAGTCAATGCTTTTAACAATACCATCTTTAAAGTATTTAACTTAGGTCACATGTAACTAATTATTGCGTATGAATGAAAAAAATAATCTACAAGTTGTTCTTTCAAACCCAGTTTTAAATATTTCATTTAAACAATAAAACGTTTTCTCCCTCTGCTTTATAACGTCCTACTTTTGCTTCATTTCTGTACCCTTCGGCTCAGTATTTTAAACACACACACACACACACACACACACAACTCAAAGTGGTGTGTTTTGCAATACTGATGACCAACAAAACTCAGGATATTTATTTCCATCTGGTAGAGTTCAACTTCTGCCTCTTGTTTGCTTTCTCCATCTGCCCCACTCACCATCTTTTTTTTTTTTTTCCTCCTCCTTAATGGAGTTAGGGTTAACCCTCTCTTAGGCTTAATCGTTTTAGCAGGCTCAAGCCATAGTACAACCGTCACTTTTTTTTTTCTAGTTTTGCAAGTAAGGTTTCCAGTAAACTCAAACGTCTACGACTAATACTTTCACAAGCTTCAAATTTAATCTTTATTTTCTTCTGTTTTTATAATGAGCAGCAGAACTCTAAGGGCCCGACAGTTATTCTCTAAAAAAATGAATCTCTGGTTAGCGTATACACGGTGTAAAATGCATTATGCAACTCCCCTCCCCAACCTCCTACAGCTTAAACTTGACAGAATCCGCGTTACTACATTTATCAGCACTAAGTTGGATCCTGTAAGGTCTCCACTCCTCGTTTACCTCCAGAAGTTACTGAAACAGCAACCATAAAAGGCTTACTAACCTTTTATTTATTTTGCAATTAAACTTTACAAAGACACCCCCCCACTCCTCCCCGAGGGTGGAGCAGGATCGGCTCCCTGGAGTTGGCAGCGCTTCTACTACGAGACCCCGACTCCCTGGGGTTGCAGAAAGACCCGCAAAGGTCCGCTGGCTCCACTTTCTCCGCACCCCGGCTGAGCGTCCCCGCACCTTTGGCACGGGGACCCGAACCGCGCTGCGCCGCACACGCCTCCAGCTTGGTGATCCAGCCTCTTAGACCGGAGCGGGGACGGGATCCGCGCGCGCGGACAGCCTAAGCAAAGCGGCTTTTACTGCCCAGCACTGAGCCTCCGGGCGAGCAAGCCCAGGCAGCGCACTTTCGCAGAGGATGCCCTGGCGCTGGGCCCGGAGTTGCGGAAGCGGGAAGGAGGAGCTAGGGCTGGGGCGGGGCTTTCACACGCGCGCCCTCGCTCGGCTCGGTGCCTGGCCACAGCCCGCCGGTCTCCGGCCGCCGCTCGGGAGTTTATTTGTTTACAAGCGGATTACGTCAGCTCCTCCCTCTCTTCCCGGTCTCTGCATCCGCCCCCTGCTCCCTTTTCCCGCCCCCTCCGGCTCCGAATCTGCTGCGTCACAATGGTGCGATCTCCGGATTGGCTGCAGTCGGCCGTCATACTCCAGCTACGCCACTTCCTTTCCGCGGCGCTATAAAAGCTACTGCACGGCGCCTGTGTGTCTTCGCCCCTCCGAGCTGGAAATGCCACTGTTGGGAGCTTCGGAGGCTGGGGAGCTGGACGCGGAGGCGGCTGGGGAAGTCCGAGCGATGTGACCAGGCCGCCGTCGCTCGTCTCTTCCTCTCGCCTGCCGCTTCCTGTCGTGAAAATAACTTTTTTACTATAAAGGAGAAAAAAAAAAGTAGCTGTCCGCCCCTCCCGCCCTTTCTTCTTCTCAGCCCTCTGACCTGCGAGGGAGCCCGGGGTGGCCGCTCCGCCGTCGGGGCCGCGCCGCCGAGCCCCGGCCGCCCCGGGCCGCCCCCGCCCGCCGCCCCCATGCATCCCTTCTACAGCCGGGCCGCCACCATGATAGGCGAGATCGCCGCTGCCGTGTCCTTCATCTCCAAGTTCCTCCGCACCAAGGGGCTCACGAGCGAGCGACAGCTGCAGACCTTCAGCCAGAGCCTGCAGGAGCTGCTGGCAGGTGAGCCGGCTGCGGCGGGAGTGCGAGGGGCGCCGGGCGGACGCGGACCGCACACCCCGGGCGGGAGGCGGGCCGAGCCGTCGGGGCCGCGGGAGCCACGGTTCTGCCCCGGGCGGGCAGCGCTCGGGTCCCGCCGCGGGACCCGGGCTGGCGCGCTAGGTGGCCGCTAACGGCGGGTCCCGGCGAGGGTTTGGGGGCTGGGCCGAGGGCGCCCCCTCCCCCCACGGCTGGCCCACCGAGGGGAGAAGGAAACAGGCGCACAACAAAGAAACTACAGCCACTGAGGCGGGAGCCGCGGTCCTCGGACCGTCCGCGGATTTGGGGACAAAGGAACTGCGGGGCTGGGGTTGGTTCGACGCCCCCTCCCCCAGCCCCCTCCAACCGTTGTGGGCTCGGCGGCCCGGCCCGGGGGTGGGAAACCGCGCCGCTGCCCCGGGGCCAGCCCGGGACGGACGTGCTGTCTCCCCGCGCCTCCTACCTCTGACCATTAATCATCGCATTTGTCACCGGTTCAGTTACGGCCCTGCCCAGAGCGTGGTTTAGGGTTGCTTGTTTTTCTTCCCTTCGGGGTTAACAGTCCGGTGGCGCTTCTCCTCCAAAGCCATAAACCCCATTGTGTGCGGCTGGGGTGGGGTGGAGAAAGTAAACAGGTTCCCGCCTGGCCGCCGGTGCCAGCCGGCTGCCCGGCCAGCCGAGGCCGCGCGCCCGATTCCTGTTTTGGCGGCTCGACCGGTTGGTTCCTGGAGATTGTTTTGTCCCATGCCAATGTGTTATTTCTAAAGCCTTGCCCGCTCTTTCCCCAGCCCCGCACACGCACAGCAGCGAGAGCGAGGCTGGGCATTTTTAAAAGTTGATCGTTTAAATTTTTCACTTCTCAAAGGAGCCAGCGGAAGAAGGAAGCTACAGCGGGATCTAACAGTAACGATCTAAAGCATTGTTTCTCTGTTTTTTGTTTTTTTTTCCCCCTATAGAACATTATAAACATCACTGGTTCCCAGAAAAGCCGTGCAAGGGATCAGGTTACCGTTGTATTCGCATCAACCATAAAATGGATCCTCTGATTGGACAGGCAGCACAGCGGATTGGACTGAGCAGTCAGGAGCTGTTCAGGCTTCTCCCAAGTGAACTCACACTCTGGGTTGACCCCTACGAAGTGTCCTACAGAATCGGAGAGGATGGCTCCATCTGCGTGCTGTATGAAGCCTCACCAGCAGGAGGTAGCACTCAAAACAGCACCAACGTGCAAATGGTAGACAGCAGAATCAGCTGTAAGGAGGAACTTCTCTTGGGCAGAACCAGCCCTTCCAAAAACTACAATATGATGACTGTATCAGGTTAAGATATAGTCTGTGGATGGATCATCTTATAATGGATGGATAAATTTGATTTTTGCTTTGGGTGGGCTCCTCTTGGGGATGGATTATGGAATTTAAACCATGTCACAGCTGTGAAGATCTGGCACAAGATAGAATGGTAAAAAAAAATTTTTTTAAAGTGACAGTGCCATAGTTTGGACAGTACCTTTCAATGATTTAATAGCCTGTGAGTCCAAGTAAATGATCACTTTATTTGCTAGGGAGTGAAGTCCTAGGGTGGTTTCAGTTTCTCCCAGATGTTATACCTAAATTTTTTCCATCAACCCCTTTAAGGCAAATCTGTATTTCAAAGAACCTTTCTCTGCAGTAGATCTTGCAGAGGAAATTTGCACTATTACACTTGAAAATTGTTAACTTTTTTGGCAGCTCAATAGGAAAGCTCAACATTTTAAACATGGTAGTACTGGAAATTTTGACAAGACTTTTACCTAGCACTTAAATATGTATAAATGTACATAAGACAAACCTAGTAAGCATGACCTGGGGAAATGGTCAGACCTTGTATTGTGTTTTTGGCCTTGAGAGTAGCAAGTGACCAGAATCCGCCATGGCAACAGGCTTTTAAAAAGACCCTTAAAAAGACACTGTCTCAACTGTGGTGTTAGCACCAGCCAGCTCTCTGTACATTTGCTAGCTTGTAGTTTTCTAAGACTGAGTAAACTTCTTATTTTTAGAAAGTGGAGGTCTGGTTTGTAACTTTCCTTGTACTTAATTGGGTAAAAGTCTTTTCCACAAACCACCATCTATTTTGTGAACTTTGTTAGTCATCTTTTATTTGGTAAATTATGAACTGGTGTAAATTTGTACAGTTCATGTATATTGATTGTGGCAAAGTTGTACAGATTTCTATATTTTGGATGAGAAATTTTTCTTCTCTCTATAATAAATTGTTTCTTATCTTGGCATTTTAATCAATCTCTTGTCATGATTATAGAGGTTCAGCTATAAAAGATATGTTTCTCAGAAGACTTAGGTTCTATAAGCTATGTGAATGTCAGTTGCACACTGGTCATGCTGAAAAACATTTGCTAGGAGTGAAGAGGATCTGTGTATACATATTTAGGTGTTAGAGGAAACACAGGGTAACTTTTTTTTTTTTTTTTTTGATCTCTAAAGTCAAAACATGGACACATTCCCAGGCTAATCTCATGAAATGAGGATAAGAGACAAAGGTAACATCTACCAAACAAAGTGATACTCAGAATTTGCATGTCATTGCTTCCCCGTTGAAGTGAAGATCGTTGGGTCCATTCTGGCCCACCTTTGAGAAACAATTACTTTGCCCCATGGAATTCTTGTTCAATTAGAAAATCCTGGGGCAGATGACCCATAGTCTTAAAGAACAGACTAATAATCACTGCAGGGATTGGTTGCTTTTTGCTTTTCATCAGCTGCAAGATTTACATAAAAATCACTTAAGCTGGAATTCAACAAAAGGTATGTTTATGAATTTTTATTCTCAAAAGTTGAAATGTGAGTTTTTGATTCCTCATTTTCAGATTTCTGTTTCAGGTAAATTCTAAGAACCTAAATGAAACATTGAGTGCTGGAGTGTAGATCACTACCGCATATGATAAAAACTTGTTGGTAATTCTTTGGTTGTAGAGGATAACATGGTTCTTCAGTGGAAATTGAAAGTGGGGAATTTTGAGTTTTTCTCTACACAGTTAAGTGACTTACCATAGAGTGGCTTTTTTGGGAGCTATTTATGTAAACATGTACACGAAATATTTCACAATTTAGGTTACTTGAAGTCAATTACTTGAAATCAGTAGAGCCAAATTTGGGGATTTATTAATGACTGATTTTGTAGACTACACAGGAATATACAGCTGAATACGCAGGTATTTAGAATACAGGCTGTGTGTGTGTACTTTATAGGCCATTCTTGGGCATTTGCATTATAATAACCACAGCACATGGAACCCCCTTGCCAATTATTATGGTTTTATTTTTCAGTGTGTTCTTTGAGAAAGTCTCCCAGTTTTTCAGATTTGAACGTGCAGTAAAACAACTGGTAGTAGAGTCTTTACCCCGGTCTCACCCCAGTTCTGATGACGGGTGTTTGCCAACTGCGTCGCATCTGGTAACTCCTTTGAAGCCAGGTGATGGATAAAGTTCTGCATACTAAATCATTGGAATCAAAGGCGAAGTATCCAGAGAGTTGAATATATTCTAGTACCTAAAACTGTGTCATAGAACCTATTCTCAGATGGAAAATAAGTTTTGAGGATTTTGACATCTGACTTTTAGGTGCTTAAAAAGAAATGCGGTAGGAAGAACACTTAATAAACATTTCATTTTAGAGTTTAGGTGAGGTCTGGCATGTAAAGAGCTGTTAAGTTCCTCTTTAAAAAGGCTTGCAAGCATCCCTGAGACCTAGCATCTGGCTGTTTGCTGTGACCTTAACCTTATATTGCCCAGACAATTGTCTACAGTACAGTAGCTGTTTGTTTGAGATGTCTCATTCATTGCTTCTGGGGAGTGTTTTGCCTAGCTCTGTTGATGGAAACATTTGTGTGTCTGCTGTACGCACACGCAGGTGTGTGCCAGACCTGCACATGTCATCATTTCTGTGTGCTTTTAAGAAATGCAATAGTGATAATTGAAAAGGCTTTTATACTGCCTGAGCGAAAAGATAGTTTCTCAGAAATCCTTTCAAGAGAGGATGACTGCTTTCAAAATCATTAATTGCAATTGGCACCAAGAGTTCATAATTATTGGCAATATGTTTAGGGGTGTTACTTTCTGAATTTTAATGGGTAGTTTTAACAGTACTTCCTTTTCTCCAAATGTAAGTACTGTCTTGCTCCATAATGCTGAAGCAAGGCTTCCCCTAGTTCATGCAGGATAATGTGGCTGTCTTCCTCTTCAGTCTGGAACGGGAGTCCCTTGTCTGTCCGTACCCTTCATTGACAATATTTCTACATTAATAGACTGCAAAGGCCGCTAGAAAATGGCTTTCTGGTACAGTTGCACAAATTATTTCCTCAAGTCACTGTTAGCAGTTGCAAGGAATTTTGTTTTGTCTAGGGATTACAGATCTTGGAATTGGCCTTCCTGTTAAAAGGAAGCAGTATTCCTGACTATTCTGGTGTTTAGTAACTAAAGGTTAAAACAGTATACTATATAATAAAGTTTAAAGATCATTCCTCTCCCCTTTGCACCCCTGTTTCAGCTAATGTGATAAGATGTTATTGATAAGCTGTGGGGAGAATTTACCAATAGTTTTGTTTCGGATTGTCTGAAACAATAGATTTCTTCTTTATCTGAAGGCATAGGGACTTCCGATTGTTCAGTCCCATTTCAGTCTGCACCTGAACTTTTGTACATGGCTTCTGTTAAAATACGGTAATCCTTTATTTTTCATGTTTGGAACATAATAACAGTATGAAAAACTTTTGTAGTAAAATAGTTTGTACTACTAACCAAACTAAGCTGCTTAACTGAATCCTGAGGTCATTTATATTAATGCAGATAGGCCAGAGGAATTTATATGTGATGAGTTACAGTTTCTGGCTATTTCCATAAATCTTGAGATATATATATATATATATTTCTTTTTTCTGAGAAAAGCATAAAGTGAAGAAACATTAAACCAGATGTTACATTATGTAGCTTTACGGTGCTCCTAAGCAAGTAAGCCTTAGGTTGTATCAAGAGTGAGGACTGACACCATTTCCTCAACAATTAATTTGTGGACCAGTCTTTTGACCGCAGTTTTACCTTAGCTAGCTCGTTTCTTTTGGTATTGTTCAATGTGTCAAATGATAGAAAAATAATAAGGCTTCCCATTTAATTTCCAGTTAAGGATTTTCAATTTTTGTAAGTGTTTTCTGTCATTTCGCAGTTGAATAATCTCACAAGGAATATTTTGGAGTTCAGCTTCTGACTTTTATAGGAGCCTTTTCATGATAATTTATCATTTTAATGTTGAATATCGAGAGGTTTGTGCAGCAAAGTCATTTGGCAGAGAGTTTGGGAAAAGAAATACTATTATTGTAAGGATTCTGTAATTCATGAATCTGGGACAAAGTCTGCACTGTTTGTGAATATGCAGGTCAAAGTGGTAGTAAGGTTTATGGCCCATGCTAAGTGGAAACTGGGCTTGGGGGAGGAATGGATGGGAAGCAAAAAGAAACCATGCTCCTAAAGGCATTTTTAAAGAAATTCAAATATAATGCTTAATGTCTATGTATTTTATAAAGGGAAAATATTTTTTAAGCTGTTATAAACTACTTGATTATTAGCCTCTTTCCTTGTACCTTTAAGTTGTGAAGGCCATTTGTGACCCCACTCCTGAAGACAGAAGGGTGATTAAGTGTCGGCCAGACTCCTAACATCACGATAGAGACCACCAGGCAGGAAACAACGGTGGAGTTTACTGCATTCCTGTCTTTGGAGACTATCACATCAAACTAATTGTTTCAAATCCTAACAGAAGACATGGTCATTTCTGGGTATATTTAGTTTTAATAATTCTCTAGATAGGTGATCTCCAGAGTACCTTTATGTCATTCTCTTAAAGTATTTTTGCACGTGTGTGTGTGTACAAGCACATGGTATATTTTATAAACAAATACACATAGATTGGGGATGTATTCTGTTGATAGGGGTACACTGATCAAAAATGTTTAGAGACTGGTTCTCTAGATCATCACTAAGGCAGATGAGTGCTCTCTTAATAACTTGTGATTATTACATTAAGTGATAAGTCTTCAAATAAGAAGCCGTTGTAGCATTTCAAAGAGGGTTATCTTGTCTAATTTTTGCTTATCTGCTTAGGTCCTTGTTTGTAAAATTAAGACCTCTTTTACAGCCAACAGAAACAACCCCAAGTTAAGTGTCCTGTCAGTTCAAAGTCTGTGTGCTCCTACATATTAAACTAGGTACTGCTATGTGTCAGGATCCACATTTTATGTTTTTAGAAATTTTCTTTTTAAATGTTAGGGCTCTTGTAACATTTCCTTTATTTGCATGCATAGTGGTAAAAGAACGGAGTTAACGTCGTCGCCCATCAGTGATTAAATTAGCTTTAGCAGTTATGGGTTAGCCAGAAGTCTCTTGTATCTTTTCTCTCTGGTTCTGAGCAATCTCTAAATTTGTAGGAAGGAGAGATGACTGCAAATTGGACTTTATTTGAGAAGATTCTGTAAGTGGGCATAAACCTAAGATGACAAGGTTTGACAATCGCACTATAAACAGGATTGGATACATCTTCCAGTCTTGATTTATGGCAGTGTTGTCCCCTTGAGTCAATAGACTAAATGGAATTGTATTTCCCATAAATTACCCTTGTGAGCCTTCAAGTTACCAACATACATTTCTCATTTGACCTCCCAACAACTGGGTGAGGTTGGCAGATAGGTAGGTCAGTATTTTTTAATCTTCATGTTGCAGATGGGAAGCTGAGGCTTAAGGAGTTTAAATAATTTGCCCCAGAGTCCAACGGCTAGTAAATAGCTCATTCATAATTTGAAATTGGGCGCTTTTGGCCCAAGAACCCGAGCTCTTAACTATTGTCGTATTGAGAAGTATGATTGATTCACGGTGTTTCCCAGTGTTTGGAACATGCGGGTTTTAATTTCCGCTTGCTAGCTAGCCTTCTTTGGTCATGTTAACCTTGAAGCCCTGTCGCTGTCCATGCTCACAAGGCATAGAACTGTCTTAAAAGGAGGCTTCTTTCTTCAGGAGGCATTTGGGACCCAGTATAAAGAACACTAGTCTTGGACTCTGAAGAATGAGCTGGAATGCAGTGTGGGACTTTGGACAATTTGCTTAGCCTGAGCCCACCACTCCATATGTGAAATGGGATACAAATAAGTCCGTTAAACATGAAAACATCTAGCAAAGAATGGTTGGATTCTTGGAAGTTGAATAGTCTATCTCACGGAGGCAAATTAAGCAGATTGTTTTCTTGGTTTCTTGAAGATTTGACGTCACTGAGATTGTTTAGTTTCTTTTAAGTCCGCTTCAGCCAATAGCTGTAAGAAATGTACTTGTGTTTTTGAAATACCATGGGAAGGAAAATGGACCCCTTTTTAAAGGGGAACTACAGACAACCCAGGCATGTCCATTTATTTCGCAGACTTTCCTGAGCTGGGTCCTTAACACAGTGCTTTTCAGTATGGGCTGTTTTCTCAGTAAAGGGCACAAAAGAAGGCATCCCTTCAGCCCTTCCATCTGTATTGAACACCTTACAGCTGAGAGATGGAACCACCAAGTGTGTGTAGCCAGGCAGCTCCGTGCGGTGCACGTTTGTGTGCTTTATCTGGTTTAATCCTCGCGTCTGTTTGCTGTATAAAGTTGACTTTTCCCAGGGTTTGCAGTCCTTCAAGCCATTGGTATTTGGCCATGCTTTTGTTTCAAACAGTGGTTTTCAAACAGAACTCAGTGGTTCTCAATCTCTTCTTAATCTAGAGTGGTGTGAGTACTTCCTTTACTGCAACGAAAAGCAGCCTCTTAAGTTATCAGTCTGGGTTTGAGTTTCTTGGGGTGTAAGCTGATGCATTTGCTTGAATCACTAATAATGTAATGGACTTCTTGTAGTTAGTCATAAATGAATGAGCTACCACGTGTTCTTTTTGGTTTAAACTCAAGTCCCTTTTTCTATGTGAACATACCTTCATTGAATCGCTTGATGCTGGCTTGCATAGCATTACTGCAGACCTCAGTGAAGTAGGTACTCAGCCAGCAGAGCTTCTTGCTAATGTATTTTGCGATGGTACGGGAAACAAAGGGCCCCATTCTTAAAAGAACCGCAAGAAACTCAGAAGCATAATTCCTCTGACCCTTTCAGAAGTCCTGCATCTTAAATTCCCTGCGTGGTTCAGGCCTGCTTGGAGTTGTGCGTAGCCTTGTAGGTTAGTCAATGTGTTCCTATAATGTTTAAGATTGTGATGGAAGAATAATAAGAGTTTGGAACTAATTAAAACAAGGTTAAGGTGGCCAGTCTGTGTTGTCAGAACAGTTATCCCTTGAGACAGTAGTTACGGTTATAGAGTTAGAGATGGAGCCTTAGGTAATACTAAAACGTTAGGCACGAGCTCTCTTCTCCTAACTCCCAGATTCTTGCATTTCCCCCATTACTGTGTCCTTTATGTCTCCTGGGATCCCTTCTTTTCTTCCTTTTTATTTTTTTAAAGATGTATTTATTTGAGAGAGAGAGACCAAGAGTGCATGCGAGGTGGGGGAGGAGCAGAGGGAGAGGGAGAGAGAGTCTTAAGCAGACTCCACGCTGAGTGTGGAGCCTGATGTGGGGCTTGAGGTGGGGCTTGACCTCACAACCCCGAGATCACGACCTGAGCCGAAATCAAGGGTCGGGCTCTTAAATGACTGCACCACTCAGCCGCCCCTCCTGGGATCCTTTCTAATGGTTAGAATATGATTGGTGTTTTGTCCTGTATCTACCACATTCATTAACTACTTATTAAGTCCCTCTCTGTGCCACATACTGTGCCAAGCTCAGGATTCACAAATGGTCACCATCTCTGCCTTCAAGGGGCTTCCAGCCTAGTGGCGGCAGAAGTTACCAAACGTATAGAAAACCTGGGCCTGATACGCACTAAGGGAAGGAAGTGGTGAATGGGGTGTCCTAAGAGCTGTGATGGACACGGCGATATCTTACAGATGCCTCCCAGAGGAAGGAACACGAGCTGCATCTGTAGGGTGAGTGGGGGTTTGTGTGAAGAAGGCGGAATCCAGAACAGCACGCAAAGTCTGGCTGGAGAGTCCATGGTGCTTGGGAGGGATGGAGTGGACTGGAGGGGATGAAGGAAGGGAGGCCACACCATGTGAGGCTTTGAAGGTAGGGAGCAACCACTGTAATTTGGTCAATAAGTTTATCAGGTGAACTGTGACTCTAGAGAGTAAAACAGGGTGCTATTAATCATTAAGCCCAGACTATAAGCACATAGAACAGTCTCGCTTTTATAGCCCATGTTAAAGTATTATCTCTTTGAGTAAGGGCCCGGCCACCAGCAACGTATCTACTTCCTAGTAAATGCGTCAAGGAGTTAGAACACCTTTTCCCGTCGGAAAGGAACCCAAACAGAACTCAAGAATGTTTTTCAGAACAACTAGGTTGTTAATGATTTGTTTTGGTACAGACATTATGACTTTCATGTTCTAAAGGTTTGGCATGGAAAGTTGGTTTTTAGTGTGAGCTACTAGATGAGAGGTATTTTCACGGCGTATGAAATAGCACAGTTCAAATTCAAACACATCTTTGGTAATTTTCCAGTTTCTTGTTGTTACAGTCCTTGCCATTTTTGCAGTGTTTATTAAACAGAATTAAAAACAAAACCATTTTAATCCTAGGTTTATATTTCCAGTGGAAGTACCTCCTAGACATAACTTTCAGGGTGTGAGCTACCAAAATTTTTTTCCTTTAAATTGATGTAAAAATTTAAGATCGTTAAATGGAAAGAGTTCGGTAGATTTTGTGCACCTGTGTGATCCACACTCCAATGCAGAGAACGTTTCTACCGCCCCAGAAAACTCCTTTTGGGAGCACTTAAAATTTAACTTAAGAAATACGGTTGTGGAGCCAGGCCTCAAATTAGAAATGAGTTGTTTTCCCTCTCCTCTTCTTACTACTTTATTTTTTCCTTCTTAAACATGCGGTAATGGTTACTTTAAACACAAAGCAAATTGTCGCCAGAAGAAACCGTTGCCTTTCAACTAGTTATGATTTAGTGGTTACTAATATTGTACATCTCTGCCCAATTTGCTATGGCTTTTAGTCTTTTAGAGTGAGTAGTAAAATTTGAGTCATATCACTGACTCACAAGCTTACTAAGGATTGCCTGATGTTTGTTATTAGGCTGGAACTTCAGAATCTTGATCAATTGGAAAAGATTGTGATAATGTCAAATTTACATAATGCCCCCCCTTTTTCATTTAGCCTGATTATGCCACTATCGTAGGTTTTGCAGATAAGAAGAGACGAGTGGTAAACCTGTCTATATAGCTGAGTCCTAGCCTTGAGCGCTTTCTCCCATCTCAAAATTCTCAACTCCCAATTGCCAAAGAGCAATTAGAATACTCACCTAAGTTACAGCACAATGAGTTGTGAAACTGATCGAACCCGAGAGCTGTGTGTCACTGTCTTTAAAGATTCCTGAATGCAGGGATGGGAAGATCTGTCCAAAGGAGACTGTTAATAGTTTGGGATCTACTGAGGGAGAGGGAAAGGAAAAAAATACACCAGTGATTAAAAAGGGGATTTACTCCTTGTTTTCCTTGTAGACTTAGTGTTCTGATTTGGAACCTGATCTGGAACCAGAGCTGGAATTAACTCTTTCTGAGAAGGACAATATGTTCTGCCTAGCCAAACCTCTGTTGCCAAAGCAATGGTGGGTTGTGATGGGGATGGTGGCGAGTGGCAGTAATACCTAATATTTCAATACCAAGTTGGACTTTTTCCCCTGACACTCCAATTTAGAGAGGATGGCAACTCAATGGAGATGTAGGGAAGGTTGAAGCCAGATTGGGTTACTGGGAGACTTGTCAATAACCCATTTCCGGTGGGAGAAGCCCCTATCCCAAATACGCATTCATTTCACTAGTAGATTCAGTCCTCATTTTAAAAAAAGTTTCATGCATTAAGCACAGGAAAATTCAATATGGCACTTCACTCTATGCATGGTGAAGAGGATTCTCATTTATTTCAGGCTCTGTCCCCTTACTGACGAGCATTCCAGCAGCACCGGGCAGGCTTAGGCTCTCTGCTCTGCTCATCTGCGGCTCTCTTCTGTAAAGTTCTGACCCGAAGCGGCAGGCACCTCCTGTAGATTTTCTGAGTATCAGCACTTGTGGGCATCCCTTCCCTGGCTCCTCATCACAGACCTGTAAGACTAGATATGTGCTACTCTGGTCATCTCCAAGTCAAGAAGATGTGGTCCGGGGAAGTTTTGTAATTCGCCCAAGGTCATAGAGCTATGGGATAGTTCCAGGCTAGAATCCAGGTTTATCCTCGATCAAGCACCAGCCCCTGACCAGTATCTCATCCCAGCGCACTGCTCTCTGATCCCATCCTATTGCAATTGTTTGCATTCAGGTCTGATTGTCCCATGAGACAGGAAGACCTTAAAGTTGGGAACTCTTAGACCAGAGCTTTAGAAGATGCTAGAATTAGTTAATCCGTCCGTAAGTATTTACTGAGCATCTACTATATGCCCAGCATTGTTCTGGGCACTTGGAGATACAGCTGTGAGCCAGACAAAAATACCTACCCTCAGAGAGAGGGGAAAGCCAGCCAGTAGAAGGCGTACATCAGATGGTGAGGGTGCTAAGGAGCAGGGCTGCCGCGTTGGTGCCGTGAACATTGGACCAGCTGTGCAACAGGTCGTGGGCCCGGCAGAAAAGAGCGCGAGGGAGGGCTGCGGGGGTGGGGAGCGGGACACAGGTTGCTATTTCACGTAAACTGGGGAAGGCCTCACTGATAAGGTGATATTTGAGCAGAAACGTGAAGGAGACCAGAGAAACAGACTAGGAGATATCTTGGAAAAGAACATTCCATTCAAATAATTGAGTGAATTCCAAAATCCTCCCAGGCTCGTTTCTCCCCAAATACATAATTGTAATTTGGAGCTCTTGGACACTATGAGAAAGTCAACAAACCTGGTTTCTGGCAGCGGTTTTCCTGACCACTTTTTTCTTTTTTTTTTTTTTAAGATTTTATTTATTTGTTTTTGAGAGAGAGAGAGAGAGAGAGCATGAGCAGCGGGGAGGGGCAGAGGGAGAGGGAGAAGCAGACTCCCGGCTGAGCAGGAAGCCCGAGGTAAGGTGGGGCTGGATCCCAGGACCCCGGGATCATGACAGGAGCTGAAGGCTCCGACTGAGCCACCCAGGCGCCCCTCCTGACCACTTTCTACTTCATTTCCTGGTTATTGTGTGCCCTAGGAATCAACTGAGCTTTGATTACCAGGAAACCCAGCTGGATTTGTTTTTTCTCTTCATTTTAGAGAAAACTATAAATCATAATAAACAGGCTGATAAGAAGGCCTGAATTTGAAGAAAAACGAAAAAAAAAGGCCTGACTTCTTTAAACTCTCTAACCACAATGTAGACCCTGAGTTGTGAAATGAGAATCGGTGTTCAGGATGATGCGGGCCCAGCAAGAGGCTCAATATTTTGTTAGGAGGGATAGCTAGGTAGGCTGAGGGACAGCACTGAAAACAGAAAGGCTCTTCTTGCTGACATTTATATACCTGGAAAATCCAGTTATCTGGAAGGGCCTATCCTTACAAAACCTGAGACTATAGTACGAGACCTGTTATCATTCAGAGCCAGTGGCCTTTTCTTTTTATGTAGGAGATAAGAGCAGGGGTAACATTAACCTTCATCATCCATTCACTCAAAAATCATGGAACAGGGGTAACATTAACCTTCATCATCCATTCACTCAAAAATCGCGGAACACTTGCTCTTTTTAAGGAGCTGGCCGGTAAAAATGGAGATTTCTCTGGCTCCACTTGCCTTCTCAAAGATGAATGAAAATGTGCTTTCTCAAATATATTTCCCAAGAATTCTACTCTATCCAAGCTCCCAGCCCAAGGAGTAAGACTGTCTCCTTCCAAACAGTTTGAAACTAGCTGTACCTGCCCAGTTTTAGTCGCCTTCCTTGGGCTTAGATTAAACTTGGATAAGGACTTTAGCATTTCAAGGTTGAGTTCAGGATCACTCAGATATGGTTCTCCATTATCTGAGAGTCCAAGCAAAACTAAAAAGGAAGCAGAAATCTCAGTTTCTGGGTTTAAGAAAGACTCCCTCTCAAAGCTCCCAAATTCAGCCAGATCATTCAGGCCATTTGACTAAAATTGGCAGGGCGAGACTATGGGGAAAGGGTAAGTGAATGAAGAAAAAAGGGAAAATACACTTTGAAAAGCAATAGTGATATTACGGAGCATTTCATGCAGAACTAGAAATGTTATCCAAAGCCAACATTTACCAAAGGCACCATGGGACTTTTTGTGGGGTCAAATAAGTAGACTCTTAAACCCTCAGATTTGTTCCTGTAAATGCTGACCATCCTACACTAATAATCCTAGAATCATATATATATATATATTTGCCTATTTGAGAACACAAATAAAATAACCATGTTAATTTGAAACTTGGTATCATGGATACAGACAGTGATTATAGCCTTGTGAGTCTGCTAATAATATTTATGGCAATAATCTATGGCATCTCTCCCAGAAGATTTCTCAGATTCATTTGTGTGGATTAAAGTTCATTCTTTTATCAAAATGCTGGCTATGAATCTCTGGCTCTGAAAGGTGTGTTTTTGCCCTTCTGTTTTCATGAGGAAAGTCCTGCCTTCATTTCTTAATGAGTGTCCCTTTGTTTTTCTTCCTTCCTTCTACTCAATGCTGAACTTGTCAACTTAGGAAAACACTCTACTGTGTAGAATAAAATAAAAACAGTTAAATGTGTGGTTGGACAAACTTATTTTTAAACTTAGTCATTTGGTGTAACACTACATTAGGCAATAAAGTTCTGATAAAGCTAAATGAAATTTAGTTATCAGTTGACTTTTTCATAGTTAAAAGGTTTTAGGGTATTATTAGAGTAAAAATATATTTCAGTATCTTGGGTACAACTCTGGCTTAATATAGCATTTTTTTTTCTGTGAAAACTTTCATTTCACTAGAAATTGATTTCAGGGGAACAAAACACAGACTTGTGTTCCTGTGTGGGTGGGTGGGTGTGCTACATATGTGTTTCCTGGGAGATTAGAATGGGTAGAGTTAGCACTGAAAAGAAGAGAGAGTAAGATTTAAGAAATGGTAAGAAAGGAAAATCTCCATATACATGTGAGTGTCATGTGTATGCCTATGTATGCCCTTCTTAAATTAGTGCAGGGAAAGAAATACACTGATGAGCTTAAAAAAATTTTTTTAAAAATATGGTTTCTTTTGATGCCTGGCCACTGATTTTAATAAAAGAACGTTACAGAGAAAGAAAAAAAAAATTTCCTTTTCCACTGTCATCACACCGAAAAAGGATGCCCCTGTGTAACTAATATTTAAGACCTTATCCTTTTTGGTTTAGGGGAGCTCCCCTGGCAAAACTGATGAACCGGAGGGTAGGTTTTTCATCAGCTTTTCCGATCAGCCACAGTTAGGGCTTGCCTGTTGTGCCAGAGACTCTCTTTGATCAGAAGTGAGGTTATCTATTCCTGTTGGAAACAGCTACGTACACAGTGGCAAACTGCAGGGTCCTAGCCACACGTTGGTGGTGGAGAATCCAAACCCCAACATTAAAAAGGGACAAAGTAGCAAATCGAGCCTCCCGTTACAGAAATAAAGGGTGATGTTAAAATCCCACTTTTAAATTTGGACCTAGATGAAATGCCCATTTTGAATTTAGCGCCCTGGAGAGTAGTGAGGATGCCCTGGCCATAGGGTGCAGCTGCCCACGTTTGAAGGCTGGATCATAGAGGCTGTGCCCATGTGAAACTCTGATTTGTGTGGGCTTGATTATTTTCTGGCCAGAGTTTGGCCACCAAGCTCAAGTTTAGCCCTTAGGATTTCAAATCAAGAATGCAAAAACAATGGGTCTCAACCCTTTTCCTGCTTTGATAGGCACCACGAGAAACATTCCTAAACCACACACTCCCACGGGCACTGGAGGGTTCTGTGTCATCCAGGTACACTCCTTTCTCCCCTGGGAGAAACCATATTAGACTGTAGGAGCGTAGGAGAGGCACACGGAAGACGCTGGAGGTCTGCTTGTAAGCAGTCAACTATCCACAACCTGCAGTTCCTAATGTCACCCGGCTGCAGACTGCAGCGGGGGTCACCCTATTCTCGAGAGCTACGTTGTTCAAACCCCCATTCTTCTGTCCAGTGTCATTCTCAAGTTTTTGCACATTACTGGGGAGCACACCCTCTCCTCTGAACTCCGCCTTTGAACCCCTGCCTCTGCTGGATTAGGTCAGTTTAGAGACCTTTTTACCAGCTGAATGGGCTGTTCTTTTTATGCTACCCAGATGTGTAGCTCAGCCTCACTTCACGTGGGCAAACATCCGCTGGTTGAAGGCATCCCTTTATGTGGCCGACTTTACCAAAGGTGTGTGAAGATGAAGGACACTGGCCTTTCAGCAACAGAGACGTCTCGAATGATTAGGATGTTTTTAATGCTTGAGTCATTTTTTTTTTAAGATTTTATTTATTCACTTGAGACACAGAGATACAGAGAGAGAGAGCATGAGCAGTGGGAGAGGCAGAGGGAGAGTGAGAAGCAGACTCCCTGCTGAGCCAGGAGCCCGATGTGGGGCTCGATCCCAGGACCCTGGGATCATGACCTGAGCTGAAGGCAGATGCTTAACCATCTGAGCCACCCAGGCGCCCCTGCTTCAGTCATTTCTGATCCCAGGCTCCAGGTGCTTTCTCCCTTCCCCTTCCCTGTCCTCCCACTGTCCCCTCTCCTCCCTCTCCCTCCCTGCCCCTCCTTTCCCCTCCTCCACCCCCCAGCTCCTTCTCGGGAGCAAGACTCCAACTCCTAAAGGAATAAGGGGACCAAGGCTGGAGCTGCCTCTTTCTGCTCTCACTGAAGGAAAAACAGTGTTTTCCTTTTTTTCTTCTCTCTACAGTCATTCTCCAGGTGAGGTTGCAGAGAAAGGCAAGCAATGAGGAACAGAGAGGACAGATGAAGTCTTCAGGACAAGCAGAAAGACTGCAGAGGCATCTGTGTTCACTTAGACACCCAAAGAAAGCCTGAGGGGCAGGAGAGCAGGGTTTAGACACAGGCCTGGAGTCTGAGATTTCCTGCTGGAATCTGGCCCAAATACCGCCGCCCGTGCCAAGAGGCGATGCACTTTATCCTCTCCCAGTTCCATTTTCTTTGCCTGTAAGATGAGGTGATGATACGTCCAATCTTCAACTCCAACATTCAACCTCTGAAAATGGGTTTTTGGTGGGTTTTTTGTTGTTTTGTTTTGTTTTTTTCAATCTAGGTTTGGCAAAAACCCTTCTGGCAGGAAGAAGTAGGCTTCCTCCTCCTTCTGTACCTGTCCACACATTTTGCTGCAGGATTATGAACACGGTTTTGTGTCCCCCCCCCCCACTGGGGTGCTTTGGACTGCGCTGTGCACACGCCGCTTTGACTCTCTCCAATCTGAGAAATGCCGAATTGCAGAAGTGCGCGTGGCCCTGAGTGTTTGGGATAAGGTTATCCACCGCAGAGGCTGTTTGGGATCCTGAATGGGAGAGATAATAGCTGTGTGGGGGTTAATGTAGGGCCTGGCCCAGGAATGACCAGCCTGTTAAGTGCCGGCCGTTGTCACTACCTCCTGTGGTCTCGAATGAGAGCATGTGTGTATGTCTGGCTCCAGGAATAGCTACGAAACTTTTGTGTTAGGAAGTGCATAAGAGCCAGGGGTTTACACACTGGCTTACTTCATATCTGTTGTTTAGATCTATCTTGAGTGTTGAATTTGCTTCCGATTTTCTTTTCAGATGACTTCTCAATGCCTTCTGACTCCATTCTTTCATTTGAGGGAAAATAGCATTTATCTTTCTCTCTCTAGCACTAGAATATACTTCTCCTCCGATCACGGGGGAACCAGAGAGCTGTTCCTGGTGAAGCTGCCTTTCTCCACAAGTGGTGATTAATGGCCAAAAGATGCTCAACGTGAATCAGCAATTCAGGAAAGCTCTCAGGACATTTGCTCAGGGGCCGGGTGCTAAGGACTTCTCAACAGGGACAACTTAGTGCGGGAGATGGAAAATGAGCACATTTGACATAAAACCTTTGTTGTCAGTGTGGGATGATTTGCGGGGAATATGGTGGTCTTTTCTTTGCTGTTTTCCCCCTTCTAAGGCCTGTCGTCTACAGCAGGTAAAATTCTTTTTCCAACACATAAACTCAGGATGTTGAGTGTGAGGAGGAAGAAATGGGTCTAGGCCGGGAGAGTTTGATTGAAAGAAAAAAATAAAAACTTTTCTCCCATTGTGATAAGACAATCATAAAACATCCCTCTATTGTAAGAAATCTTGATGTTTAGTTAAAAAAAAAAAAAAAAGCTAGCAGCAAGCGGTGGATTCATTTTACCTGTCTGTGCCAGTTTCCCAAACTCTGGCTGAATGGAGACTATGTTTTGAGTAGGTACTCCATGAAATATTTTAAATTGCTGGAAGAATTTTTTGTTGTTGTGTTTTGTTTTGCTGTTAACTTTCTGGATTCTTGGAACCTAGTCTAAAGATCTGAATTTCTGTGTTGTGTTCATTAAAAAAAAAAAAATGAGCGAAATAAATCATTCTAAGGGAGAAGGAGACAAACAGAGAGCGCTGAGAACCTAAAATTTTAATAACATTTTATGTTTACTTCGTAAACTCAGCTACAAGTCATTTCTTACTGACAGTTATTTTAGAGGCCAAATAAATAAATGTCTTGTGCACCATTGCTATGAATTTTTTTACAGAATCCACATTTTTTCCTCTTTAATTGCCTTGGTTTTCTGGGTTCTCTTTCTGGGCATGACACACACAGCCCCTCCCCCCCATCATGATGTCTCAAGGCAGAAATAGAGAATTTGTATAAACTGAAAGCATTCGCGATTGAGGAGTTAGGGGAAAAGAAGGAAATCACTAAAGGTCTTGCCTCATCCTGTAACAGAGGAGTACAAGTCCCCCTTATTCCTGGCCTTCTGTGGGGCACTCATGGCCCATGGAAGCCGCTTGAGAATAAATTTATTCCGTCACCAGGCATGAAGTCGGATCTTGCCCTCAAACAAAATAGGATTTAACCCATTTTTGTTTTTTTTAAATCTCTTTCCGAATTTCTAATTTTTTTTGTTGTTGTTTAAAAAAAATTGTTTTCATTCATTCAGTTATTGTTTTTATTTTGATTTGAGCTCAAAGGTAAATTTAGCCCCTGGTGCATGCGAACTTCCTGAAGAACAAGGAAAAGCATGGCTCGTTCTTGAGTGGTATGTTCAGTAAAAGAAGTTAGGATCTGGAGAGATCTTATATTTGAAAGGATCTGGAATATTTCTTGAAAGGAGGCTTTAAGGTTTGTAAAACTTTGTTTTAAGCTGGTTTGGGGTCAGTTTTAGCCAACCCAGGCACATTCATTGTGTCTAAACCTCTTCCGTTTCTTTCTTCTTATGCATTTAGTATCTGATTTTATGAGCATCAACCAATGTGCAGGATTCAGCTCAGCTCTAATGAGAAGACAAAGGTCATGAAGACATAGTCATAACCACCCGGAGTTTACAATCTAATAAGAAAAGGGACTGCTAAAATCTAACAGTAAGACAGAGCATCTTGTGTCATTATAAAGACGCAGAGTAAAATGTTGAATTTAGGGGAAGATTCATAAGAACAGTGGTGTTTTAATGAACCTGGGATGGGTTGAGGGATGCCAGAAATGGAAAGGGAATGATGTCACTCAAGACTGTAGAGCGTAAATTCAGTGAATAGAGCATTCCAAAGTACCTAGAGTTCAAGGTGTGTGTTGAAGCTAAGGCCTTGTCCTAAGAAATATAAATAAATAAATAAATAAATAAATAAATAAATAAATAAATAAATAATGACAGTCTAGGATGGGAGAAATGCAGAGAAACGAATGAGGATATGTTTCTCTCTCTGAGTTCTGCACAAAGGCCTCTGGAATGGAGAGGAAGAAATCTGAACTCTGGTGATGTTTGGGGGGTGGTTGGGAAGCATCACAAGATTCGGAATCTTGAAGTAGCAGAACTCTGCTCGTGGAAATAAGAGGGAAGTGCAAGTTCCCCTTATCCTTTCGACTTATAAGGATACAACTTTTCTGGGGCTTTCTAAGGAATTTTTATTTCAAGATTCTGCTAGGTGGGAGGTCTCTCTTCTCTAAGTTGAAGTGTGAGGATGTGTTTTCTTTTCTCACTGAGTTCTCTTTTGTTTCCTCTCTCCATGCTCTCATTTTCCTTCCCTCAGTAGAGCTCTATCTCCTTTTCTACCTGGAAGGAAGAATACATGCTGTCTTACATTTCAGAGGAAACTCCCAGGCCATCTTCCCCAACATCCCTCCCGTTTCACTAAGCAAAAACCTAGTGATATTAATCATGGGGGGACCCTTGCTTTCTGTGGACTAGCGGAATAACAGCCTCAGGTTTGCACTGGGAGAGATGGTGTTCCAAGTTGAGACTCTGAGGTCAGATTGCTCAGTGCTGCCCCTGGCTAGATGTTTAATCTCAAATAAATTATCGAGTCTGGGCCTCAATTCCCTCACCTAGAAAATGGAAATAATACAGTCTCTACCTCAGAGCGTCATGAGAGTTAGATGAGGTACTCCATGGAGAGCATTTAGTGCAGTGGCTAGAATGTAGTCAATATTTTAATAAATATTCACTATTTTTAATATTTTGGCCAGCCAGTTAGCACCTTCTTGCTTCACAGGCCGCATGATTACAGCCTGTGATGGTTCATTTCATGTATCCACTTGACTGGGCCACGGAGTGCCCAAATAGCTGGTTAAACATTTCTTGGTGCATCCATAAGAGTGATTCTGGAAGAGATTAGCATTTGAATTGGTAGACTGAATAAAGCAGATGGCCTTCTTCAGTGTGTGTGGGCATCATCCAGTCCGGTGAGGGCCTGAATGGAACAGAAAGGCTGAGGAAGGTTGAATTCTCCCTCTGCTTGACTGCATGAGCCCAGACATCAATCTTCTCCTGCCCTCTGTGCTCCTGGTTCCCAGGCCCTCAGGCTCAGACAGGAATATACACCATGGGCTCCCTGGCTCTTGGGCCTTGGACTACACCATAGGCTTTCCTGGATCTCTAGCTCACAGACTGCAGATGATGGGACCTCTCAGCCTCCATAACTGCATGAGCCAATTCCTCATAATACACTTATAGATAAATATCCTGTTGGTTCTGTTTCTCTGGAGTACCCTGACTAAAACACAGCCTTTCTAATCAAAGTGTGGTTTGCAGTCAGCAAGCTGGGCATCATCTGGGAGCTAATTAGGAATGCAGATTCTCAGCCCTGCCCCTGTAGTTTTAGCAAGATCCCCGAGTGATTCACATAACACCAGAGTACACAATCTCCTTGTTCCCCATGAAAACCCCAGGTTTGTATCAATGCTCCATCAGCTAGGGACCAGCCCCAGCCTCGTACCAGACTCTGAACATCTGTCTGCTAAACAAGGACAGTTTCAGCAAAGACAGCGTTAACATAGATCCAGTTTCATTTCAGTGGGTACAGTTATCGGGAAATAAATTTTGGGGCTTTAAAGGCCTACCTAACAATTCTCAGGGGGCTGAGGATGGGTCCCTACTCTGAGCGTACTTCCACCCCACAGAGGAATAAGGGAGCTGGAGGGGAAGAAAGACCTGGTAACCGGGGACAGTATTCTTTACCCTGTTTTTAGAAAGAGGAAACCTAGAAGACAATCAGGGGAAGGGGGAGACAGTACCTGAAAGTCAAAAATCTACTGAGAAAAGTTGACTAAACAGAGATAGTAAGCAGTAACCATTAATAAAAGGCCTTTGAGCCCAGGGCTCTCACACTGACCTGGTTTCCTATGGAGTTAATTTTTCACCATGAAGGGCAAGAGTGACAGGAATTTAAGAAGTGTTTGTCTTAACGGGATTGGCTTGGGTGAGAATCAAGACATTTGTCGGGAGAGTGCCTATAAACGTATCCATACGTGGGCTTTAGCTACTCACCACCTCTGTCTACCTTCTGTTTCCGCCTCAGTTTTCTGAATGACTACAAAAATATTACAATCTTTCAAATGTCCAGATTTCTAACCCAAGTCCTAAGGGGCCACTCAAGGGGACCAGGTAAACATTGAACAGATGTGATGGTAATCTACCAATTCTATTGGGCAAATATCAGGACCAGATGAAGTTGTGCTCCATAAAGTTGAATAAGAAGCAGGAAAAATGGGATTTCCTTACAAATCATTAAAAAAAAAAAAGAAATGTGACATGTAAAAGAAAGCTGCATTATGCGCATTAGAATAATAATTACTTCAGGAAATAAAAACAATAGACTCAATTTCCTTCATCCTCTCAAAGGACTGAAAATCATAGTGAGTGGAAAGGAGAACTGGCATACTTAAGAAAGAAGTTCAAGGGGAAAATATGATCAGTTTCGAAATGAAAACTGCTTGAGAATCAAAAAGAACAGAATCAACATTGAAAAATGATGAGAGATGTGGAGGGTAGGCATGAGAAAAACCACACAGAAGACAGTGGAAAAATACAAAAGCAATCAAAGAAATTAACTAGGAACTCACAGATGTGGAGACCCAACACAGGAATGATGTGTGTACTGGAAGATGAAAAACTAGAATGAGCTGGCACTAAATGATGCATCAACATCTTGTAAACATACTATTTTCTAAAATAAAATGAACAAATGGCAGAGGAATGCATGCAGATTTTTATTATTTATGTAAAGCTTAAAAACATTTCAACATTTCTATGTAACACGCTGTGAGAATATAAAGCAATGGGTGAGAATGGTAAACTCCTAACTCAGGAGAGGGGCTACTTCAAGGACTGGAGGCATGGAATTTAGAATGTATTCAGTGAGTTTCACCTGTGTTGGTTATGTTTGATTTTTTTAAGGTAAGGTAGTGAGAGGATGGGTTTTCATTGCATTATTACTTGCAGTTCTTGGTTTTGTGCTGGTGAGGACAGGCCTTCTCATACCTTATAAATGGAAGTCTGAATTCTATTAAATTATTTCAGGAGCTTATTGGGCATTTAAAAACTTTATACTCAGGAATTCCTTTATTTGGATATTTTTCTTCTATTATATCCTAAAATTTTATATCATGAAGTATTTAATGTATACAACAAGGTTTAAAGGAAACCTTTGAAGTTCTTATCTTTGTTGTATTAAATTTATGTTCTGATTTGGAAGGATTAACATTTTGGTGATATTAAGTCTTTCCATCTAGGACAATTTTATCTTTACATTCATTCATATCTTGCTTCTTTACATATTCTTCTCATGTTATTTTCTTGTTAAATATATTTCTAGATATGTTTATACTCTATATCTCTACTGTATATGTGATAATTATGTATGTCTAACTCCGTAATATAATATAAATGCTTTGCCAAGTTTTCCCATTAGTCTTTTTTTTTAAAAAAGATATTTATTTATTTGAGAGAGAAAGAGAGCACGAGCAGGGGGAGGGGCAGAGGGAGAGGCAGAGAATCTCCAGCAGACTCCCCGCTGCAGAGCCTGCTGTGGGGCTCCATTTCATAACCCTGAGATCATGACCTGAGCCGAAACCAAGAGTCAGATGTTCAACCAACTGAGCCACCCAGGTGCCCCAAGTTTGCCTATTAGTCTTAATAATTTTTAGTTATATGTCTTGGGATTTTTAAACATAAAATATAAAATTTACAAATAAACATAATTTATCTTTATACACACAATTGTTGTCTTGCCTTATTGCATTATTTAAATCACCCAAAATAATTTTGGGGAAAACTTATAATGATGAAAGGAATTCCGGATCTGATTCTGATTTTAATGGCAATGACTTTAAAATTTTCACCATTTATATTTGTTTTTTATTAAAAGTTCCTTAATATATTTAGTTATATTTCTTAAGAGAAATATAAGACAAAAATATGAATGAATATATTTAGATAAATGAAAGATGATAATGTGTTCTTATTTTATTCAGAGTTTTTATTAGGAATTTTTTGTCATATTTATATAAATATATTTCTGCATCTATAGATATTGTATTTTTCTTTGAAATTGTTACCATAAGGGGTGCCTGGGTGGCTCAGTCGTTAAGCGTCTGCCTTCAGCTCGGGTCATGATCCCAGGGTCCTGGGATCGAGCCCTGCATCGGGCTCACTGCTCGGCGGGAAGCCTGCTTATCTCTATCCCTCTCCCACTCCCCTTACTTGTGTTCCCTCTCTCACTGTGTCTCTCTCTGTCAAATAAATAAAATCTTTAAAATAAATAAATAAATTGTCACCATAATAATTATAATTTTCTAAAATATATCTACATGATCATGCTATATTATTCTTTTGTGACTGGATGTATTCAACATACTAATATTTTGAGAACATTTGCTTTTATAAGAAATTTTTTTTTCTTTTTAAAATTATTAACTTGGGTAGTCTTATGTTAGCTTAGTAGACCATCTTGGTAATTTTAAATCATTTTTGGGAGTCCAGAATATTTTGAATAAGATAAATAAAATAGGAATTGCAAATATTCCTTCAACATTCAAATTTATTTGGTACCTGAGTTCAGAAAGCAAAAGTTCAGAAGAGATACCACAAAAACTGATCATATTTGGTCTCTGAGGTTTGGATGGTGAGTGGCAAGAGTTCAGAAACCAAAGGATCTGTTGAAATTTTCTGAATAATATTCAGCTTCTAAGTTGTATAGTGAGAATTGAAATAGAGAGGAATACTATCTAAATTTTTATTTGTTATTTTGAAGGTTAAATCTGCAGTAAAACTACCTCAGCCTAGACCCTTTCTATTAGTAGGTCATTCATGATATTCCAATTTCTTCTTTGGTAAAGATATTCCAATTCTTACTCTACAGAGTAAAGAAGAGAGGGAGAATGTTAATTTTTTTTTTACATTGTCTTTTTTGTACTATTTACATTCTCTATATCCTTGCTTGTTTGTGTCTGCTTGATCCATCAAGTAATGCAAAATTCCCCACTATGTGATTTTTTTTGATGGTTATACCTCCTTGTCAGAGTTTTGTTTTATGTGTTTTGCTGTTGTAGTTTGTGATGTACAGGAGTTCATTAGCTGTACTTACAGATGTCATAATATGCCACTTTTCCCTGCTTAATGGTCTGAATCTTGAATTTTTCCTAACTAATTCTGAGTCTGCCATTCCTGCTTTCTGTTTGCATACATTTGTCTGGTATAATTTTCCACATGCCTTACTTTCAAACTTTCTTTGTCGTTCTGTTTTAGGTGTGTTTCTTGAATACAGCTTTGAGCTGGTGTATCCATTAGGATAATCTGAGTTGCAAATAATGCTCACTGGCTTAAAAAAAAATGCTCTTCTAAAGTTGCAGGATAAGTTTCGTTTCAAGCATGGCTTGTTTTAGTGTTGCTGCTTGATTTCTCTCAGGTCTTTCAACTCTGTGTTCCTTTGTGTGTTGGACCGCTTCTCTCATGGGAGCAATATGGGCACAGAGGTCCCAGGCTTCCCATGTGTTTCTACCTCACAGTCCAGAAAAAGAGAGAGCTCCTCTTCTGAAAACCTTGAAAACTCTTGAATTACATGCCAACCCACCCCCGCCCTAAAAAAAATCATGTGACTGGTGCTGTGCAATTCCCCATTGACTCTGGGCCAGTGTTACTCATCTTTGAACCAATTGCTTTGGTGAAAAGATTGGTATTATGATAATGGTCAGTTTGGGTAAATTAAGGGTCAAGCCTAAAACTGAAGTTTGAGATTCATTCCAGCCAATGGATGTGTCATTATTCAAGAGAACAGAGTAAGGAATATAAGTATTGTGAAGAAGTTAGTTAGCACAATTCTCACTACTAGATAATAATATAATTCTCTATCTTCAAAAACCAAATGAATCAAATGAGAAAGCACACCAGAAATAATTAAAAATAATAAGTAAGGTTCTTGTTACAATATTAATATTAATAATGGGGAAAATCACTAGTTTTCCTATTACAATAACTGATTAGAAAATATAACTGAAAAAAATAATTCATTTATAAAAAGTATAAAATATATTAGAACAAGTTGATTAAGAAACATATAGTATTTATATGAAAACATGAACTTTAACTGAGAGATTTAAGATGTTCTTAGCTGGGAAACCTCAATATTATAAAGATATCAATTTGTTTAAAAATACTCTCTGAAATTATTGCAATCCTAATGAAAATCACAATGGGGTTTCTCTCCTTGGGTGTGTATTTGGGAAGGGAGGTTTGGTAATTTAGAAAAAATATTTTAAAATCTATCTGATAAAATTATGCATGCTAGGCTAGTCAAAAAAAATAAAACAAACAAACAAACAAAAAACAAGCTAAAGGTGTAATGGGCCTATGTGGAAGGAGGAAGCCTTTTCTCAGCAGAAATGGAGACATAATATAAAGCTACAGCAATTAAAAACAATGAAGTACTGGTGCAAAAATAAATAACAATAGAACAGAATAGAAAATCCCAGAAAAACCCAAAGTAATATAAAGGTGGTTTAGCACATTAATGGAATGTGTGTGTGTTTATGTGTATAAAATTCAAGAGAGGACATGAATTATTCAATATACCAAATAAGTGATTTGGGAAAAAAGTGAGCCAAATCCTTATCTCACAGCTCATACTAAAGTCAATACCAGGTAGAATTTAGCTATAACTTAAAGTAGAATAGAACTTTTTAAGAATGACGGGAAAAGCAATCAAGAAATATGACTATGTAAATATTTAAAACTTCTTATATGTGAAAACAAACATATTAGCAAACAGTTCTTTCCCTCCTGCTAAGGAAACTACAAATTCTGAACAAAATTTTAAGAGGAAAACAAAATATCTAAGTCAACAGAGAGCTATCAAGTCTAGGAAAAACCCAGAGAAGTTAAGCTTTGCATTTGGTGCTGCTTTTTCCCTAGAGGCATCTGCCAATTTTGGAAGTCAGAAGGGAGACAGAGAAGGTGAGCTGAGCCTTTGAAAGACTTGCTGGATTTAGGGAAGGGGGAGGAGGCCAATGCTGCCAAGGAAGGAAGTATTGGTAAGTTCACAAGTTTTAGGCTGGGACTCCAAACTAAAGGGCTACAATCCATGAATAAGAGTGGGCCTGAAATAGATGTTCATCAGAAGGGACAGAAGCCCAGCTTCTAATCATATCATTTTGTGATTGAATTAAGATAATTTAGGGTTGCTAGTATTCCTAGCCACTTGTCAAGCAAACAAAACCCTCTCTGAAGAGAGGTTACATCTTAGTCTCAAATTATCTATGCCATTTTTCATACGCAATATCTGACACTTGATCAAGAAAAAACAGACACATAAGGAATCAAGATAGTGTAGTGGAAAATCAAAAGAAGCAACAGACAGTATAAGAAACCCATCAGGAATCTTGAAAATGGAGTTTTCATACATGGATTTTTAAAATAAGTATGATTAATATATGAAAGATAATAAAACATGAGATTTATAATGTTAATAGATAATAGTAAACTATGAAAAGATACAAAACAGAAATTCTAGAACAGAAAGAAATATCTAATGAATCAGTAACCCAACTCGACAGGTTTCACATGAGGCTAGACACATTGAAGAAGAAATTAATGAACTGGAAGATAAATATGAAAAATATACAGAATAAATCACATAAATATGAAAAGATTAAAACACACACACACACAGCGACACAGAGGACAATGTAAGAGACATACGGGAACTAGTGAAAAGTTCTAACCTATCTGTTAACAGAGTCCACAAAAGGAAAAGAGAAAGATATTAAGGGAGACACAATGTTTGAAGAGACAATGGATGATAATTTTCTTAAAAAAAAAAAATCTATGAACCCATGCTGGATAAATAACACATTGTCCAATAAACACCGAGGGAAATCTTGCACCCATGGATCCATACAAAAGAAAATACTAACGTGTACTATTCTGGGACAAGAAAATTATTCCAGATGAAAACTTAAAGATATAGGACAGATTTAAGAGCCTCAGAAATGATAAATATTTAATGTTAATATAAAACTGTAATAATAATATCTTGTAGGGCTAAATGTATTACTAATAACATGTTAGTATAAAAACATTTAAAGGGTTCTAAGTTTCTTGCATTGCCTGGGAAGAGGTAAATATCCTCATTTAACTTAGACTACAATAAGTCTTCTATACGTGTTGTAATCTCTAGTGTAACAAATCATAGTAAGAGAATGCATAGCTACCAAGTTAACAGGAGGAAATAGAATTATAAAAAACAATCAACCAAAAGAAAGGAAAGAAAAAGAATACAGAGCAATCAGTGCAGATAAAAAGCAGATGGCAAAATGGTAGAACTAAACCCAATCATATCAATAATTACATTAAATATAAATTAACTAAATATTGCGATTAAAAGACCAATATCCTCAGACTGGATTTTTTTTTTTTTTAAAGCAAGAAACAACTATATGTTATTTATGAGAAACACCTAAAATATACAGAAGAGGTTGAAGCTGCAAGGATGGAAAAGTTATATCGTAGAAAAAAATAACCAAGAGAAAACTATTATCACTATATTATTAAGAATAGGCCTATGAAAAGTGGAGAAGAAAAAGTTGTCAGAGGAGGTGGAGAGAGAGAGAGACCAGGCAAACACTGTAAGCAATGTTTTCAAAGTAGCTTTCCTTTCTACCGAAGGCAACAGGAAGGGTGGTGTGAAAGGGCTGGTGAATGTGGAGCATGTGTGCTAGAAACAAGGGGAGAGAACATAGGATTGGAAAGATCAGCCCAGATTAGGGGAAAAGCCTGCATAGTACATTCAGTGGATTTTATATGTCATAGAATTGGTCATGGCTTTAATCAATGAGAACCTGTTATATCTGTAGTTAGTGGTACTGAAAAATAAAAATTTAAAACTTGTCACTATCAACCCCTTTAACAGCCTTTAGTTTATTGGAATAAGTCTATTATCTACTATAAATTTTAAAGTCTCCTTCATCCACCACAGATAGCATGGTGGTGGTGGTTATGAACTCCGGCTTTGTAGAATTTGCCTGTGTTGAATTCTGTCTTCACATTCTGCATCCACTTCTCCATTGTATGACCATGGGCAGAGACTCTTAATCTCTCTCTCTTTTTAAATATAAAATGAAAATAATAGCACATAACTAATAGACTTGTGAGAATTAAATGAGTAATGCACATGAAATATGAGAACAGTGACTGGAGCATAGTAAGTACTCAACAAATAGATGTTATTTTTAAGATTATAATTATGACTTTTGTTTCAGATATTGTTTTGGTATCTCAATTAAATGCTGATGAGGTAAGCCTAAGGATAATAAGTCTAGTCTTTTTTTCTGGTCTTGCTCTGTCCTCAACTCTGAACCAGGAACTTATTACTGTGTCATGGGTCTGGTCTTTCCTGCCTGAAATTGGCAAACAACGAAGAATTGAGTCCTTCTATGTTCAGGTCCTCTGGCTGAAACTGGGAATATTCTCCAGTAAGACAGGGCTGTACCCTTGAAGGAGCTCACAAACATGTGAATAAAGGATTTGCACGCAGTGGGATATGACTAATAGGAAGAAGGGTGTATCTCAGCACGTAGGATGAAGAATGTGCTTTGGAAGCAGAGAAGGAGGATATTTTCTGGCTGAGGAAGAAGAGGAAGGCTTCGTAATAGACCTGGAGGGAGAGGCAGGAGAGGCTATTCTAGGCACAGAGAATAGCAGGCATACAGAGGCAGGATGGCATGAAAGTACAAGGCATACTTGGGGAATAATGGCTCATTGCCCACTGTCCCAGGTATGACAGATGAACAGAAAGGAACAGCATTTGCGAAGGCTGGAGAAGTAGACCAGAGTTGGGTTGTAACTGCTTTTCTATGAAATTTAGAAGGCTTCCGAATTATTTCAGAGGCAAATCTTTTATAGCAAGCCTTCAAATAAAGTCATACTTAAGGTATAGTTGTGCTTTCTAGTTTATAAAAGAAATTCCAGTATGAGTGTTCCCTAAATGGCCAAATAAGCATTGATAGGAATTTAGGAGTTAATAAAATAAAATCATTCTTTCCTAAACTAAGTTATCTATATTATGACCAACTAAATGTGAACTTATACGAGACCAGTGCTCTAACCCCGGAGCTACAGAGCCTAAATGTGAACTTATACTTGCTGAATTGTTTAGTAATGGTTATGCAAGCTATGACAATAATCACAGTGGTAAAGGCAATAGCATGCGTACTCAGAGCGGTACCGTCTTACACTTATAGAAAGCGTTTTATGTGCCAGGAACTACCATGCAATCTCTTAATTCATTAGTGTATTGAATGTATAATCCTCATAGCACCTCTCTGAGGCAAAGCTATTATTATGAATATCAGAAAACATATTGTAAATGAGGAAAAACACTAGGCCAATGATAATGACAGGCTGTGCTGCGTATGTGTACGCTGGGCTTCTTCTGCCTCTTATTTTCCTTACATGTTCATCTTTTCTCTAGTTTTATGCTATAGGCTGGAGGGAGGGACAAGAGGAGAGAGAGAGAGAAACAGGAAAGCGGAAGATCTTTAGGAAATTGTTATTCCTAATGAATTGCAGTTTGAGTTCTGTTTTTGTTTTTAAAACTCTATTTAGAGAGAAAAAAATAAAGACAATTCTATCATGTAAAAATATTATTCCATCTTGCTGATTTTGTGGAGGTTGAGACTGGTGGGTGCTGAATTAGAGATTCTGGAGGATATGCTGGGTTTCAAGAAGGCTGAGAGTTTGTCTTCTGTTTCTGCCTGTCAGACTCAACTGTAAGCCTCAAAATAGAATATCATTGCCTCCCACTCATTACATTTGCACAAGATCAGTACCAACTCAAGAGAGTCACTAACTTTGCACCTAGGAATATTTACCTGGTTGTGGGAAAGATAGGATAAGCAGTTGAGACTCTCAAAGAACCATCAGGAAGATGTCAATGGACAGCCCTTAAGACTGGAATTAATTCCACAGGGAAATTACGATGGAATTATCAATTTAAAAATTTAAAGCCTGCATTGAGATTCGAAAATTTTGAAAAGTAAACAAAAACAAAAACCCTTGCAGCAGCACGGATCTGCTTAAAGTTCTTTTCAATCCCTGACAACTGTGGGTCTAAGATTTTCACAAAATGAGAGGAAAGAAATTATGTGTAATTTTCACATCGGAACTAGTCTTTTTTTTGCCCACTCCCTTCCAAATTTCGGCTACTTAGCATGTCGGCCAAATCCTACAGTGAACGTCACTTTAAGAACAATCTGGATGCGAAAACCACAGGGCCCCGCTTCTTTATACACGAACAAATCCAGAATAATCAGAGGAAGCATAAAACAGATTACGTTTTACCTAAAGTGGAATTTAAGACATGCCACAAGTAATTGATTCTCTTTCTAGGGTAATTTAAGAACAAAGACTTGACTTTTTTTTTTTTTTTTTTAATTTACTTACTTGAGAGAAAGAGAGAGAGCATCAGTAGGGGGAGAGGCAGAGAGAGAAGCAGACTCCCCGCTAAGCTGGGAGCCGAGGCGGGGATCGATCCCAGGACCCTGAAATTATGACCTGAGCCAAAGTCAGATGCTTAATGACCGAGCCACCCAGGCACCCCTATTTGACTTCTTAAACATAATAGCAAGTCACTATTCTGCAAAGCCAGAACAGTGATGGTATTTTCTGATATAACCGATCTATTGTTTTCTATTTGCCACCTTTGTACTGCTTCCTCTATTTTAGTATCTGTCGCTCTTTCTTGAGATTCTTAGTTTATATGCCTATCTCCACTATTTTGAGTTCCTCGAGATCAGACATCTCTTCTTATTTACTCTTATAAAAGGTATTCTCAATATTTGCCACTGTATCGTGCATGGTAGGCAGTCAACCAATGCTTGTTGAATTCATGAATGAATGCATGCATGCCATGGTAAAAGCAATACATTAATTAATAGCCATTAATAGTTAGAAGTCCTAGATTCTGAGTCCTGCCACTAAGTTCCTTTGAACTGTTGATGTAATGTTTCTTCACTTATAAAAGATGATTTTGAAAATTTCGTCCAGCAAACCTTTATTTCTATAACAAGAGATTCATAGCATTTTTATAAAGTGTGAAGTGTGAAGCCTATATTATCAATGAAAAATTCAAGTTTTGACATCTGACCACCAGCTTTGGGAAACCAGGCTACCATGTACTCTTTTATCTCACTTTGCCAAAAATTTCAATTATACTCCCTTCTGGTTCGTTTTGTCTCTTTTCCACTGATTCGTATGGGGAGAAAAGGAGTGAGTAAAAGAGTCATAGTATTGAGGATATCTGAGGTCGGAGAACTTCGTTTGTAGTGCTGGCTGCTAGGGTCTTCATTTCTCTGACCTTGATTTCAATGCCAGCCTAAAATAGCAACTCAGACCCTTACGTGTGTTATAATTCTACTACAGCTTACGACAGTGAGGAGAAAAACAGTGGAAGAAGAGAAATCAGGCTGGATTTTCTGAGAAGATTTTGAACCATACGTTGGTCTTTGGGTAACATCTATCTACTTATTTTTAAAATCATCTAGAGCCTTGCAACTGTGTACAGCCCATATTTCCTCTAGAAATTTTCCATGCTTTTGAAAAGCTTACATAATTGCTTATGTGGCAATTGCAAAATCATCCCCTGACATGAACATAAACCAGAGAAGTGTCCTGCTCACAATTTCAGGCTCTCCCTCCTGCAGAGAGGGAAGGGGGGTGGAGAGGGAGATTGGCAGGAAGATAGGAAGAGGGAGGAGTTTGTGTAATGAGTGGGAAAATCATTGAAGAGTTTGTAAACAGTTGCAGTGCATGGAGGCAACTACATCTGAGACTGTGGGAAAAAAAATTACCATAAGCCCGATCATTTGCCCTCATTTCAGCAGAGACGGAGATTGTCCATTTTGTGTTTTGTCCTATGTTTTGGAGATGGATGTCAAAGTAAAAACAATGAGATGCTCACAGTATTTGCTTTCCTAGTTTGTCAATTGAAAATCAACTACCCAGAAAAGTGGGAAGTGTACCACAGATGAGTTTGTGAAGATCCTCTCTTAGCTATCATTTCAGAGAGTTTTTTCCTCTGTCATTGTAAGAGAGCAATGAAGGACTCAGTGAGAGATCTGTTACCAGAAATCAGTCTCTGATTTGGGGGGAGAGTTGGTGGTTTATGATCTAAAACCCAAGCCAGAGAGATTTTCCTAAATCATTGAAAGCAAGTTGGTGCAGGAGAAGATATTAAGCTGTTAGGGGGTTTCAAAGCCAGCTCTTTGATGTTTCCCTAGAAAGTCTTGAAGCTGGAAAAGGAGAAGCCTCTAAATCCCAGCCCTTGTGTGTGTGTGTGTGTGTGTGTGTATTTGTTAAGCAATTACACAAACAAAAAGATAAACGCATTCCCCTTCTCTCTCCTCCCTCCTGGATATCCAACCCCCCCACCCCCACCCCAGGCCATCTTCTGTGCAACCTCACTTCTGCAGGTCCCTGGCAGCTTGGCCTGTGTCAGACAATAGATATGCAAGATAACAACAGGGCAGTCGTTCTGAGGCCTTGGTCTTTATCAGGATTAACTGTTACATCAATAAGCAAAACAGGGAGGCAGGGTTTTTCCATCCCTGGCCTTTGCTGTTCCTGGGTACCAGATGGCATTTATAGCCATGAAAACAAAATGCTGCAAGTTAGAATGTTGACTAGGAACTCTTCCACTTGATCACACTGTCTGGGGCTCACTTTGATGTACAAAACCCTCCTACGATAATGAAATGCGTTGGCAGCTGGCTAATGGCTGGGAAAGTGCAAACCCTGCGCTGAACTCTTCCCGAGACTATTCAATGGCAAGGTGGTGTCAGGCCCGGAGCTGGAGAAGGAGCAAAGAGGCTCGTTGCCAGGCAGGCCCGGGACTCTGGGGCAAGCAGCTGAGGAGAGACTGGTATTTTTCCCCCTTCAGTACAAGCGGTCTGTGCCTGCAGCAAATGAGCAATAAATCCATCAAGGCCAAGCTCAGGCTTATTTTGAACTGGCTGCTGGAATTTGTAGAAGAGCCTCTCACACACAGGTAAACAAAGACCGGCTACCCGAGCGCAGGTGATCTGAGAGTTGTTAGTTTTCCCTCGTGCCCACGGAGGACCTGGCCCTCATCTGTATGCAAGGGGAAAACAAAAGAAAGTCTTATGAGTTACATTTGACTTTGCCGCTGCAAATCCTCTCACTGGCCTGATTCAAGGGAAAGTAGAGCGCGCATAATTGGGGAGGGGTTTTCTCACCCTTCTGTCCCTCGATGCTACAGCCCACTCCATGGAGGCACCGCCTGGGTACCGGCCCCTGTGGGAAGGCCCCTGTGCCCCCGTCCCCTTCCGCCCCACAGCCCCACCCCAATCCCAACTGACTTGCTGGCCCCCGAAGGTTCTTCCAGCACCTGGACTCCCCCCATTCTAAGCAGACACTCTCCTCCGATTCTCTAGTTCGCTCTTATCTCTGTGGTTAGTTAGAATGTGAGCTTAGGGGGCGCCTGGGTGGCTCAGTTGGTTAAGCGACTGCCTTCGGCTCAGGTCATGATCCTGGAGTCCCGGGATCGAGTCCCGCATCGGGCTCCCTGCTCGGCAAGGAGTCTGCTTCTCCCTCTTGACTCTCCTCCCTCTCGTGCTCTCTCTCTCTCATTCTCTCTCTCGCAAATAAATAAATAAAATCTTAAAAATAAATAAATAAATAAATAAATAAATCAGCAATAAACAATTGGTTAAATTAAGGTCTAACTACATGGTTCCACAAAGAACCCCTTTAAAAATGAGTCGCCTCATGGGGCGCCTGGGTGGCTCAGTTGGTTAAGCAACTGCCTTCGGCTCAGGTCATGATCCTGGAGTCCCGGGATCGAGTCCCGCATCGGGCTCCCTGTTCAGCGGGGGGTCTGCTTCTCCCTCTGACCCTCCCCCCTCTCATGTACTCTCTCTCTCGTTCTCGCTCTCAAATAAATAAATAAATCTTAAAAAAAAAAAAAAAAAAAGAATGTGAGCTTAGGGCCGTAAGGGCTTTTGGACCAAAGGCCAGCCCCTGGCCCAGATCCAGGCTGCCGTGTGTTTCAAGACTGACAAGAGTTTCGTGTTTTTAAATGATTGGGGGGAAAAAATCGAAAGAAGAATATTTTGTGTCACACGATAGTGCTATGACATTCAGACGTGAACGCCCGAAAGTCAGGTTTTCCCGGCACGCTGCCCCTCGCGTCGCGCATGCGTTGTCTCGGCCGGGTCGGCAGGACCGCTGGGCCGCTGAGTCCCTGCCTCAGAGCCTCGGGGACAGCCTGCAAAGCCTAAAATGCTTGCTCTCTGGCGCCTGCGCGAAAGTCCAACCCCCTGCCTTAAACTTGTTGCAGAACACAGAGTAGGTGCTGAATGCCCCTGTCTGACCATTCCTGGCTTTTGAAGTTTGAGAAGTTCCGCTGGGTGGGAAGTTCTCCACAATCCCAGTGTTTCCATCACCTTTACCTGGAAAAGTTGTTCGTGCCACCGTGGGAGACACTTTCCTTCCACAGAACTTCCTTCTGAGCTTAAAATAGAACCAGCTTTTGAAGTTCTTGCTGAAGTTTCCTTTCTGGGCTTTGTCTCCCCACAGTCAACTCCTACGTTGGCATTTGAACAAACACTTCCGGGTCAAAATGTCCCAGGGGTGTCTGTTCAGCTTGAGTGGAAATCCCGAGGGGAGACTTTGGGTGGGGGCAGGGGTGGTGGTGTCTGATGATGATGCTTCGTCCCCTGGCATTTTCCCTTTCCAGACGCCCTCTGCCAGTCCAGAGTCGGTCACAAGTCAAGGCTGGAAGCTTATCTGAGCCAACAGAGCTGGATCTGCCCATCCCATAGCTGGTGTCTGTGTTTCTGCTGGGAGCTCTGCCTCTGTCAAGTCAAACAGTGTGTTTAAAAAAAAAAAAAAAGTCATTGACCACGTTTTTGTTTCCTCCTCATCCTGTTTGTCAGGGGTACTGGTGTGTGGTCTCTAACTTCCTATCTACTCCACTCTGTCTTACGGTGCTGGGACTTTCTTTTTGAACTCTGGCTTCCATGAGATTGTTGGCCACAACCATTCTGGGTCTATTGAACATAGAATCTTTCTTGGCCAAAAGTTACAGTGGTTGGCTCTACGTGATAAGTTATGGTGACTGTTTGTTTCTTTGTACTTTTCTGTGTTTCCCAAGGGGAACATGTATTTCTTTTATATCAAAGAGAAAAAAGGGTAGGGGCGCCTGGGTGGCTCAGTCGGTTAAGCGACTGCCTTCGGCTCAGGTCATGATCCTGGAGTCCCGGGATCGAGTCCCGCATCGGGCTCCCTGCTCGGCAGGGAGTCTGCTTCTCCCTCTGACCCTCCTCCCTCTCGTGCTCTCTCTCTCATTCTCTCTGTCTCAAATAAATAAATAAAATCTTCAAAGAGAAAAAAGGGTAAAAAAAAAAAAAAGGTCGTAAAAGTACCAGTGTAGTAGTGATCTCTACTTACTGGTGAGTGTGTCTCAATTCCTTCCTTTCTTCCATCTCTTCTTGAAGTGCATCCAGATATGTACAGATGGTATGTAAATCCATGAAACTAGATAAACCAACTCTTGTAAGTTATGACTTCATTTAAAAAATATGTATGAGAGATGATGTCTGAGAGTGAGTTGTGTGTGCATAAAGGTATACATATACATACATAGGTATATATACATATACATAGATACATATGTATACATACACACACACACACACACACACAACCCAACTAGACTTCCAGTTTCCGGGTCCAGGATCTAAGGGCAATAAGTAAAAAGATGAATGACTGGAAAAAAGACCTGGAATGATATTCATCGAATTATCAACAATAGTTCTCCCTGTAAGTAGATTTAGGGGTAATGCATGCTTTTACTTTATGCTAAACTTGTTGGATTGTTTTAAATTTTTAACTGTGATGATGTACTATATTTGTAATGATAAAAATACTTGAAAATAATGAAAAACTCCAATCCCACATATATCTTCCACAGACCTTTGAATATCCATTGTCCGTACCTACATCTGTTATTAATCAGCCCTTTACTTACCTACCCCCTCCCATGGCAAGAGACCCTGACTCTTAGAACCCTATATCAACCTCCATGGAACAGTTGAAAAATGCTAGTGTTCTGGCTCAGCTGGGATGGGTAAAGGGAGTCAAACTTATTTTATGGCTTCAGATTTTTGGGTTATGCATAGAAAGGCTTTTTTTGCTCCAATGTTTTATATATATATATATATATATATACATATATATGTATGTATATGTATATATGTATGGTCTGCTATGTTTTTTCTAATACTTTGTTATTTGTGCTTATTGGACAATTTTTAATCCATCTGGAATTTATTTGTGTGTGAATTGTGAGGTAGGAATCTGATGTAGGATGTTTTGACCCCACCAATATGTAATCAACACAGATTAAGGCTGACAGTTACAAGTGCACATGGTAAAATAAGTTATTAACTAGTTACTTCCAGGAAAATAAATCTTTTTGGCAAATTTATATCTGCAGTATTTGACTTGGGAAATATTTTGACTTGATAAAAACAATGGTCATAGGAGAAAACTAAGAGTGGCAGAAGCTTTACTTGGTAAGATTTTCTAAGGATAGAACAATTTGCTATATAAGATTTACCTTAAAAAAACTTGGTCTCAGTGAAAATAATTTTGGTATGGAAATGATGATGATTAGAGGAATATTTTCGTTATCCTATCTAGCCAATTGGTCAAGGGAAAATAAAAATAGTATAATTCCAGAATGTTTCTCAAGGAAAATTCATCAGTGTTGGTAAAATTATGGTATTAAAAATTGTTTGAATTGATAAAACCAGAGTGAAAAGTTTCTTGGGGCCAAATCAGTGAAGCAAAGATTATCCTTTTCTTTGGAGATCATACTTTATTTTTCTAAATGGGCTGCTTATTATTCTGACACCATTTATGTAGGCAACTGATCAATTCTTACGACTGGTCTGAAATGAACCTTTTTCATTTACTGAAATCTCATACTTGGGTCTCTATTTGGACTCTTTTATTTCTTTGATGTGCTTGCTTAATCTGCACTGGTTTTAATTATTGTAGATTTAAAGTAACCTTGATAACTAGTTAAGAATCCCCCATTAGAATTGTTTTTCACCATTTTCTTAGTTCTTCTCTCACATTTACTCTTTCAAGGACCTTCAGCATCAACTAGTTCAATAGACCAGATTTTTAATAAGCTGAATGATTATAGACATTTTACATTTTAGTTGTAATCTCCTACTTAATTTTTTTAATATCTTGGCTCAATTTTATATATACTTATATCTATCTATCTAATCTTTATATATCCATATCTGTACCTACAGATGTAGATGTAGATACCTGTGTGTATATATATTTGTTTGGTTTTAGCCTTTAACTTAATTGAATTTATTTATTTTATTTTTGTTTTCAGATTTTTTTATCTGAGCCCTTAAAGATCCTTTGCTGTTCATTCCTTCTGAAGATAATTTCTGTTACTATATTATACTTTGTCCATTATCTGCTTATTTCCAACAACGATAAGCCCTGAGAGCCTTATCATTCCTGCAGCTGCAACACGAGATGGGTTTGGCAGTTTGGCAGTAAAAATGGCAAAGGTTTATTTTTTTTTTCCTGAAATTCGGTATGTACTCCGAGTGTTGATGAAGGGGCAAGATATTTAAGTGTCTTTGCTAGTGGGATTTCCCTGTGCCTTCTTTCTCTTTCCCAAAGAATAAGAATCTATTATTTATCCTGTCCTTTGCTGTGTCCTCTAAATTCTTGGATGAAATTCACAAGGAGCTTTTAAAGTCTACCTCCCCTTTGATGAGAGTTGGTGATTTGAATTTGCATTGTAATGTCTCTCCTAAGAGCAGAGCCTTAACCTTCACAATGCTATACTTTGCAAATTTGATACCAGATAATGGACAATTCTATGAAATGTTGTCTCATTCATCTGCCACTTGTTTATAGTTTGTTTTGGGGGTTAATCGTGTGATGTTTGGGTTCTTTTCTTTCTTTCTTTCTTTCTTTCTTTCTTTCTTTCTTTCTTTCTTT
>NW_023270739.1:24700468-24760570 GCF_011800145.1 Mirounga leonina
TTTCTTTCTTTCTTTCTTTCTTTCTTTCTTTCTTTCTTTCTTTCTTTCTTCTTTCTTTCTTTTTGCAAACTACCTTTTATATACAAGTCATATTCCATGAAGGCAGGAATCAAATTAATTTTGAATTCCATCTTTAGTGTATAAAATAATGCCTGGCACATAATAGGCACCTAGTAAATATTGTTGGTTGACTGACTTGCCTACCTTTATTTCCAAATACAGCCTTTGAAGAACTCTAGGTTATCAGAATTAGCTATTTGTCTGCCCCAGAGGTCATTCTAGCATATCTGAAACAAATATCACATCCCCAAAGCCTCCGACTCCTCTTCTTCCTAAACTCTAACATTGGTGTCTTCCTCAAAATGTTTAGGTTCAAAACGTTTCCATCATTTAAGAACTTCTTCCTTCTCTCTCTGCTCCAGCCCCCTTCACATCCACATGAAATTTGCCCCCAGATTTGTGGATTCTATTTCACAATGTCTCTGTACCCCTTTAGTTCTTCCGGTTCCCACTACCCTAGTTCAAGACTTTGCTCCCTTTCACTTGGCTGTTACAATTACCCCCTAATTATTATCCCTTTCTTCCACTTGGTCATTGCACCAAAATCCATGTTAATATTGCTTTTAGAACACTCATTCTTAAACAGGTCTGACCCCATCACTACGTGCCTATGATTTCTTGTTACCTATAGACTACCGTTCAAACTCTCTAACCTGCTTTGCATATTCTTCCAGAATGCGAAGGATCTCAGTCATGATTTCCGGTTTAATTTGCTTCATGCTCTGCACCTTTTACTCCTGCCAGGGGAGTGTCTTTCCCTGGATGAACCCTGCAATCTCTTTGCTGCTGATCTTTGTCCCATCTCGCTGTGCTCCAGGCACACAGGCTCTTTTCATTTGATCACCCTCCATGACTTCTCCCTGGGCAGTCTTCACCAGCAGTACCTTGCCCAGCTTGTCTGTCCAGCTAGCTTCACATGGTTGTGTAACTGCCACTCATTCTCCAGATCTCACTCCAAAATCACTCCTCAGGGAAGCCTTCCACACTCCCTCCCCCAAGAGCTTTCCCTGTTTCCATATATCGGGTCACATTAAACACCGTCAGCTCTGGTACTAAAAGGTGCACAGTGTGTAATTATAGACATATGTGTGGGGTCATCAGATTAAGGAATGTCTCCCCCACTTTATTCTAAACTCTGTGGATGAAGAAATCTGGCCCGCCTTGCTCACCACTGTGTCCCCTGCAACCAGCACAGGAGCACATGAAATACTTAAGGAATGTATGCATCAATGTCTACAAAAGACTTGGCCGTGCTCCTTATCCCATCTCCTCTTGGAAACTGGCCAAGACGCCCATTTCGAATTTATCTTTCTCTTTCCTTTAATCCCTACACATTTACCTTTTCTCTCATAGTACAGAGTAGTCTCTTGTCATCCACACCATAACTCCCCCTAGGAAGCCAAGAGGGTGGTCTGGTTTGTGTCTAAGGATGAGCACTAACATTAAAAAGTTAAGGTTTTGAGGGTGCCTGGGTGGATCAGTTGGTTAAGCATCCAACTCTTGATTTCAGCTCAGGTCATGATCTCAGGTCATGAGATCGAACCTTATGTCAGCCTCCCCATAGAGCATGGAGCTTGCTTAAGATTCTCTTTCTCCCCCTCCCTTTGTCTTCCAACCCTACTCGTGCTCTCTTTCTCTCAAAAAAAAAAAAGAAAAGAAAAAATTAAGGCTTAACAAAGGTTGGCAAAGTTGAAATGGTTACATTTGAAATGTTTGGAGTATTATGTCACACTTCCAATGCACCAGAGTTTTGGTCAGAAGCTCATCTGAACCAGTGTACTATGATTATACCTTAATCTTAGCCAGTCAATTCACAGTTGTGTGAGGATGGTAATTAGGGAGGCTGGGATAGGATATGGGGTGAGTTCAGTGGGAATCCACACCCACTAATAGAAATCCATGCCCTAGTGCTGGTGGGTTAATAATATCTTCTTAGATTCTTATTTGGTCTTCTTTTGCACACTTCACTCAATAATCTTGTTAATAAATTCTAGCAGATAATGATAATAAGGAAATAATGGTTAACTAATCTATGTTTATCCTGTCAACTGCACCTTAGCTGAGGACATAAACCCACATGGAAAAAATTGGCCTTTGTCTATTTAAATCTCTTACAAAAGTGGTGCTTGAGTTTTACCAGGGCTGTAGGTTTATTGCTCTTAATTGTACTCACAATAAAATGAGTTGTCCTTCAACCTGGTTTTGCCAAGTATTTAATTTGGATTAATAGATGGTCTAAAAACCACCAAAAATGTTCAAAAATTGATATAGCACAATTAGCTCTGGACTGCCACAGAGGGTTTGGAGGATTTCCTGGGACCAATTTGTTAATTTGAAGTCATAGGAAAGAACATGGGAAGGAACAGGAAAAGCTGTGGTTATACCCTGGCCTGGAGCTAACAAGGAGGAAGATATTAATGGCAACTTGCAGGGGTGCGTTCTGGGTATTTTCTTATCTTAGCCATTGGAAAGGTGGGGAGAGTGTAGTTTTCATAACAGAAAATATACTCATTTTTCTTCCTTGATCTTGAAGATTGTGAGGAAAGTCCTAAGAGATATTCTTAGAAGAGTCAGAAAGGTATTATTCTGATCTCTCTGGGTGCTCAGAGATGTAAAGGATTCAATTTTGATAACACAGCACCCAGTGTGTTTCTTAATTGTTCCTTTGATGAAGAGAGGACTTTTCTGAAAGATATGAGCCGGAAGAAGAAGTTCAATTTTAGTGCTCTAGAAGAAAAAGCTGGGGTCTTTGGGATTTCAGGTAACCTGCTCAGTGGGGAGTCAGGATCTATAGATCAGAAAGACGATGATAGGGCGCCTGGGTGGCTCAGTTGGTTAAGCGACTGCCTTCGGCTCAGGTCATGATCCTGGAGTCCCGGGATCGAGTCCCGCATCGGGCTCCCTGCTCGGCAGGGAGTCTGCTTCTCCCTCTGACCCTCCTCCCTCTCGTGCTCTCTGTCTCTCATTCTCTCTGTCTCAAATAAATAAATAAAATCTTTAAAAAAAAAAAAAAAGAAGAAAGACGATGATATCACTGTCAGGTTCTGAGACTTTTGTAACTTGTCTGTGTTTGTCACTGTGCTCATTGCCTGTCCCCATTTTGACTACTGGCAAAATGCTTGAAATGAAAATCATTTCGGGGCGCCTGGGTGGCTCAGTCGTTAAGCGTCTGCCTTCGGCTCAGGTCATGATCCCCGGGTCCTGGGATCGAGCCCCGCATGGGGCTCCCTGCTCCGCGGGAAGCCTGCTTCTCCCTCTCCCGCTCCCCCTGCTTGTGTTCCCTCTCTTGCTGTCTCTCTCTGTCAAATAAATAAAATCTTAAAAAAAAAAGAAATTAAAATAATTTCTGGACAATGTCTTAGATATGGTGAATTAATTCATTCACTCCACCAATTTTATGGAGTGCTTACTCTATGCCAGGGTCTCCTCCAAAGCCCGAAAATACAGTGGTAGACAGAGCAGAGCTCTGTGCCTTCACTGAACTAACATTTTAGTGAAAAGACAGACAATGAAAGAAGTAAATAAAATCTATAAAGTATTAGATGCTGATAGGTGCTATGGAGGGAATAAAAAGGGGGAAAGAGAATAGAAGACATCTAAGGTGGGGGTTGCAGTTTTAAATATGGTAGTCAAGAAATATTTAATTGAGATGGTGACATAAGTAAAGATCTGAAAGAGAGGATCCAGCTCACCGTGTGGTTATCTGGGGGAAGGGTGTTCCAGGCAGAGGAATACAAAGTTTAAAGGTGATTTCTGAAACTAGGTTAGAAAAGGATTTTATTGGCTCAATGACTCTGAAAAATCAAGGGCTCCGGCTGGCTTCAGTCATGGCTTGATAAAGGGATTAGGAAAACATTTTTTTTTTTTTTTCCTGTTCTCTCTGTATGTTGGTTTCATTCTTACATAGTTTGGCCTTTTGTGGCTGTGGGAGAGCTATGGCATTTCCAGTTCTTACATCCTAAACTTCAACTCTGTAGGAAGAGTAAGGGGCTTTGTCTCAGTATTACCAGCAAAAATATCATTTTGTCTCTTTTGCTCTGAGTGGGTCACTGCCCATTTCTGAACCAATTATTGTGATCAGAGCAAATCCTGTGTACTGATTGCTTGAAGTTTGTGTCACTTGCTATGCTGGAATGGCATAGACTGAGAAAGTATATTTGTGCCTGTTTGTTTGGTTTTTGTTTTTTTTTTCGCTGAGGGGAGGGGGCATTCCCCTAAAGAAAATTGGGGAACCAAGAGAAGGATTAATGGATTTTGGAGAGAAAAAAGAGCAAATGTCCTTTATACCATATCTCTTTTGCTTAAATAATATCCTTAATAGAGTTAGATCCATCACGACTTGCTGGGGTAAGTCACTTCATCTCTATTGGACCCAGTTTCTTTTTATCTAAAATGAGGAGGTTGGACTCATGAACTTTAAGGTCACATTGTAATTTATACTCTATGACTAAGTATATTTTCTGAAGTCTTAAATAAAAAAAAGTTCCTTATATTATGAGAGTACAAATATAATATGCTGAAGGAAAGTAAAAAGCGAGTATTTAGCCTCTATTCTGGAGATTGCTATTTGACATAAGGACCAGCATGAGTCCTTGTGTATAGGCCCTTAAACGCAAGTTTTTTAAGAGCTGATGTGATCAATCCCAGATGCCTTTGTATTGTGATTTACTGTTTCCTCTACTTGATGAGCTATAGGAAGAGAGAGATGAAGGAAGGGTGTGGATGAGATTTATTTGCTGGGTCAGTTTCTAGCCGGGAGTTGGGTGACTCAGTTGAAAGGCCAGCTCGGGGAGCATATTTAACACAGATTTCCATATTCAAAACAGAGTGGAGAGTCTATGCACCCTTCTACAGGCCTCTGTGACATTAAGACGATGACGTTAAGATAAAGACTCTCCTAAAGGTAGAAGACTCTTGGGATTCACTTCCTGGACTTTCAGGATTGCAGAGTCCTTCTTTAGTGCTGGATTGAGGGGAGAATGGCTGAAGGACATGGCCCTTCCTATAGGCAGCGTCTTGAGACTTAGATTCTCCCAACAGCAATAAGGGACTTCCGTAAGTGTTTTGCCTGTGTTTTATGTCAGAGCTCCACATTTTATATTAAATTTGTGACTATGTGGGTCTGACATTTGGCATTGCATAAGAGAGACAAGTATCTCCTCAAGCTTCCTGTGTGATTCGGGCCATACCTAAAATCCCTTCGTGAACGGTTTCCATGTGTCAGGAATAATGCATTCAGGTAACCAGACCTGTCTCTGTGAATATTCTCTTGGAAATTTCCATGTTCTTTAGCGCAGTGCACAAAGCCCACATCAGACCCAGGATTTCCTTCTTCTTCTATGACAGATTCAGGGATTTAGGTACTCTTGGCTTCACAAAAAAATCCCTATCCAGTCTCAATAGGTCTTTACAGTCTGATGAAGACCAGTTTCCTTCCTTTTTTCCCTTTCCTTATTTTTTCTTTATTGAAGTACAAAAAGACCATTTGCTTTTCTCCAGTCAGCCTTTCTTTGAAGTTGGAAGGGCATACTTCAGGAGGACGTGGGCTCCCTGAAACTTCCTCCCCGCCCATCCGAAATACCCTTCTTATTGTGGATTTTATATGGTTGATTCATCACAATATTTGTCTCTGAAATATTTTCCAAAAATAAAATATATGTAATCATCTATTTCAGTGCACTGTGATCCACATATTGTTCCCATACTCCGAGTGTTATCATATGCTCTCAGCCAATAAGAGCTGACCCAGCAGACTACTATACATGTTTGATCAATGACAACTGTCTGCACTTCCTGAGTTGAGTGTGTCTGCTGGGTATGTTGTTTCTTTCCCTGTACTCTCTCTTTCTGCCATTTCTTGTGTTCTTTTCATAGCTGACAAAAAAAGTAATAGTATTAGACTTGCTGCAAAGAAAGAAAGATATTTACAGTGGATATTAAAATGTAAGCTTTAGCTAGAGAATGAGAGGACAGGCCACAGACTGGGAGAAAATATTTGCAAGATACATATTTCATAAAGGACTGTTATTTAACATGTGCAAAGAGCTCTGAAAACTCAACAATAGAATAAACAACGTGGTTTTAAAAATGGGCAGACCCAAAACACACCACGGGCGGAGAAGATAAACAGATGGTAAATACACATACGAAAGGATGCTCCACATCATTTGTCGTTAGAAAATTGCAAATGAAAACAACAATGAGAGATCACCATATTCCTATATTCCAAGCCATTCTAGGCCAAAATCTGGAATACCACCAGCATCAAATGCTCTGAGAATGTAGATCAATAGGAGCTCTCATTCATTGCTCATGGAAATGCAAAGTAGTTCAGCCACTTTGGAAGACAGTTTGGCAGTTTCTTACAAAACTAAACATACTCTCGCTATATGATCCAGCAATTGCATTCCTTGGTATTTACCCAAATGAGCTGAAAAACTCTGTCCACACAAAGCCTGCACATGGATATTTATAGAAGTTTTATTCATAATTACCAAAACTTGTAAATAACTAGGGTGTCCTTCATTAGGTGAGGGGATAAATAAACTAACATGTCTAAACAAAGAAACATTATTCAGTACTAAAAAGAAATGAGCTATCAAGCTATAAAAAGACATGGAGAAAACTTAAATGCACATGACTAAGTGAAAGAAGCCAAACTGAAAAGGCTACATACTGTATGATTCCAACTCTAGGGCATTCTGGAAAAGACAAGACCATGGAAACAGTAAGAAGATAGGGGTTGGCACAAGGGAGGGATAAATCAGCAGAGCACCAAGGATTTTAAGGAGTGCTGAACCTATTTTGTGTGATACTAGAATAGTGGATACATGTCATTTTTCATTTGTTCGAACCCATAGAACGGACACCAAGAGTGAACCTTAATGCAAACTACTGGCTTTGAGTGATAACGGTGTTGTCAGTGTAGGTTCCCATATTGTAACAAAGGCACCACTCTCTGGGGACTGTTTATGGTGGAGGAGGCTGTGCCTGTCTGTGTCGGGGAGGGGATCTATGGGAAGTCTCTGTACTTTGCACGCAAGTTTGCTTTGGCCCTAAAACTGCTCTAAAAATAAAGTCTTTAAAAAATGCAAGTTGCATAGGTTTTTGAGGTGACCTCGTGTGGAAGTTCTTTGACATTATAAAAGGCAGCATCACCACATCCTGAGAAGACTAACATTCAGCTTCCTAGAAGAGAGAGGCAAGAAACCATGGTGGTCAGGCCTGACGCCAGTGGCCACAGCAAGCCTTTGCCCATGCTTCCCTGTAAGAACTGAGCCGTAGCAGCCTGTTGAGAGCCGTTGAGCTAGCAGGTGAGCTTTCCTGGCCCTGCCCCGTGCCTGTGTTTGTTCTGCCGACAAGAGAGAGGAAGGCAAATGGAGAGTGATACTTCTCACTCTGAGTTTCTTAAGGCCTTCCGAGGAGATAATCCCCCTCCCTTGTCAGAGCTGGATGGTATCAAGCCCAGCCTTCTCTGGGAGGACAGCTCAGAGCAGCTGAAGCTGTGTTGACCAGGGCAGCTGCCGAAGCAGTGAGTCCCCCCCGCTACTGTTCCCATCGCTGCCCCTTGCTGGCTGGACAAGGAGAAGGGTGTATTGAGTGACTTTGGCTAATAATTATGTTAATGGCTGACATATAAGGATGGCGCACATTGTGCCAGGCAGAACAGTCAGTGTTTTACACGGATTGTCGCAATCCTCACAAGAATAATAGCTCGTAGCACTTCGTATACGCCAGGCGTATTCTCGGAGCTCTAGATATATTATGCTAATTTTCATCCTGAAGAGAAGCTAATGAGGTGGTACCATTACCTTTCCTGTTTTACAGATGAGGAAACTAAGACTTAGAGAAACTGAGTAACTTGCCCAATGTCACACAGCTGCTAAGTGGTAAAGTCCATAATCAAACCGAAGGAAAGCTCGAGTCCACAACAGTCTTGTAATCAGAGTCGACAGGCGGGGATACTCACCACTATACTAACGAGGAAGTCTTGTAATCAGAGTCGAGCAGAGTTGGTCCATTATAATTTTATTTATCCCTAAAATATTTTCTAAAAATAAAATGTATCTAAAAATCCATTATGGGACGGCATGGATACACGTCTCGCCCGTGTTCTTAGTGTAGCACGTGTTCCTGGACAGCGAGTGCTAGCCTAACAGACAATAGCACACACACTCTTAGTTGTTGGAGGGGATTGCATCCCACTATCATCGTGATGCTTAATGTTTACAAAAGAGAGCACAAAACAATTTCGGATAGGTGGCGGGGGGGGGGTGACTATCCAAAGATACTTGGTAGGTTGCCATAACCTTGGAGAGTTTGCTCTGCCTACGAACTAGTCTATGAGTTTGCAGAAACTTGATCTTGTTGGTCCAATGGGAGGTTTGACCCCTGTGGGATGGACTCATAGAGACTACAGTAAAAATGAGAACACCAAGGGGCGCCTGGGTGGCGCAGTCGTTAAGCGTCTGCCTTCGGCTCAGGTCATGATTCCAGGGTCCTGGGATTGAGTCCCGCATCGGGCTCCCAGCTCAGCGGGGAGCCTGCTTCTTTCTCTCCCTCTGCTGCTCCCCCTGCTTGTGCTCTCTCTCTCTCTGACAAATAAATAAATAAAAATCTTAGGAAAAAAAAAAAACAAAACACCACCACCACCACCATCACCACCACCACTGATAAAACCTCAAAGTACTTAAAAAAAAAAAAAATGAGAACACCAATTTATCAATATGGAATGAGAATTATAACTATCAGGGCACCACACCCTCTCATCTCACCAGACCCTCACAACATACTGTCCTTGGAGACATGCTGTACAGAAAGTCAAATTATAATTAAGTTGTTGGATGAGTATAGGATCAGACTAAGGGAGTTTTTCTAAGAAGCAAATATCAAGGTTATGAGAGCTGGGTGCATTCAACTCCAGGGCAGGGAGTAATCTGCCACCCAGGAGCAGCTAGTTTGAATCTTTGTGCTCAAGTCAGAAATTGGCCAGTGCACTCTGCCCTACATAGAGCTTGTCCATATGAATTATTTGGTTTTGGGTGACAGGAAAATCTAAAACCAGATAAATGTTTGTTTCTAACTTGTGTAAAAGTCTGGATTGATGTTGGGCCCAAAGCTGGCATAATGTCCCTTTGTGTTAGAGACCCACATTCTCTTTACATCTTGTTATTCTGCCCTGCGCAGCATCGACCTTAAAGTCCAAGAGAGTGGACTCTGTATTTCAGAAGGGAGCCAGAGAACAAGTTAGAGAAATAGCAAAGAGCACTCACACACGTTTCTCTTAAAAGAAGCCCCTAGAAGATGCCACATGGCACTTTTGCTCACATCCCATGGTCCAGTATTTAATCTTATAGCTACACCCACCTACAAAAAAGTCTGGAAAATGTAGTCTCTGTCCTGCATGGCCAAATGTTCCTCCAAAAATCAGAGTATCCATCAGCATGGACAAAGTGGAGACGGGATATTAGGATAAGAGGTGAGGGATCATCGTCCAAGGCTGATCTCCCACAGCTTAGATCCCAGCTCTCATTGCGGTGGGGAGAGCCAAGTGCTCCCCCCAACCCCATGAACCCAGATGCAGAGAATCCTGCTGCAACCTTGCAACATCATATAGCTGTAATGGCAAGGTGTGGGCCCCAGCTCCCTGTCACTTCAGAAAAGGATCTGGAGACTTGCTTCCTCCAAGCCCCTAAAGCAGGGAAAGGACAGTCCTGGTGGCCAGGTTCTTCTGTTTCTTGAATTTGATATCTTTTATAAAATTTCTAATAAGATTTATGATCCTGGAATTTAATTCATCTTTGAAAGACAAAACCAAAATTAGATACATGACTAGGATTCCCATTAGGGAACCAAACATGATTTAAACCTATGTCTGCCTCTTCTTTCATATTTATTCCTCCTCACTGTTTTGGGTGCCACTTTAAGTTTCATTATAATTTGCTTTCTCCTTTGTCAGTTCTCGTTTCATCTTCTGGTTGACTAGTTTGGACTTGTGGCCTCTAATGTTAGGCCTCTCACCCCTCCCTCCCAAATCACACTATACACAATTGTCAGAACATTTCTTCTAAAGTCCTAGAGCGTTCTGGATAATAGTCTTCATGGTCTGACCCAGGTTTTCCTTTCCAGCTGGACCTCCTATCACTCCCCAGCCTGTCCCCTAAGACCAGCCATTTCAAATGGTTTGCTATCCCCCAAACTCATCATTCCTATCTTTGTACCATTGCACAGATTTTTCCCTCTGTCTAGAGCACTCTTGAACCCAGAGGGGACTCTTTTTTATCTCAATCTTAAAGTCAAGTTACCCTATTCGGATTCCTCTAGCTTCTTTTTGGAATCATGGGACCCTAGACATACTTTGATCTTAGCACAATAAATATACATTTCAGCTCACATAAGTCTTTTGTATTGACCAATTTAATTTACATTGTGAACTCTCATTCTGCCTCTTGTTGGATGCCTGTGCTCAGGTAAACAGGATACTTCTCCCATCTCTTCTCTGGGCTTATGTCTAAACCCGTGTGACTTGGGCTCATACAGACCCAAATTATGTGGGTTAGGGAATACTTTCTTGGCCATGATCTGTTCTTGCTGGCCTCCACTTGATGCCCATTGTCTTCACCGTTTCTTTGGTTGTCAGTGCAGACAGGTGGCTATAACATCACTCATTCTCATCTTTGAAGGCAGATTTAGCAAAACTCTCTGCTTTGGTGTCCTTCCTGGGTACACAGAAATATATGCTCCCAGGCCATGTTGGGCAATGGGAAAGTTTAGGGTGCCAAGGCCTGTCTCTCTCTGGATCACGCTCAGAAATATGAGAACATTTTCTTAACTCAATGAGGTAGCCTGAGCCCAGTCCTCCTAGATCTAGCACGCTGATACTTGTCGGGTATCTGAATGAACCTCCAGGGCTCTACGAGAGACTGAAGCACAAATTCCTCCATCACTGGAGCTCTCAGCTTCACCTGAGTGTCCTGTCATCCCCTGTTGCCCTGCACGCAGTCCCTTCTTGCAGACTCAGCTGCATGGAAGTTCTCCTGTTTGTTGAGACCCTTCTTTCTCCCCCCCCTCTGAGGAAATGTGATTCTGTAGTTGGTGAGATGGGTGGAGGGTGGGAGGAGATGTGTGGGAAATCTAGCTCTAACCCCATCCTGTTGTCTCTGTGCCCTCACTTCCCTTGGGCCTAGGCTTTTGCAACTCAAAATGTTTACTATGCTTTTTGCTCTAACAGCCTTTTGACAGTGAATCTTGTAATGCTAAAATGGGGCAAAACCAAGGGGTCCTAAAAAAGAGGTATTAGTATTACAAAATATCATTATCCCACTGCAATAGTATTTACCACATTATTTAAAAATAGATCATTTATTTTTCTTCTTCACTAGACTGTGAGCGTTTTCCTTCTCACTATATTAACTTCTAATTCATGGCACAACCCCAGAGAAAAGATAAAGGAAGGACCCTGATTTGACCAAGCTTAGATATCTACAAATAGGCAGAATGAAGGTTCAAAATATAAATTAAATTGAGCAATAGAAAAAAGAATATGTGAGCTGTAATGTGTACCTTTTGCACTAAGATCAAGATATGTCTAGGGTTCCATCAAGGCACAGTGCAGGGGAGAATAGGAACTCAGTGAATAGGAACTCAGAGAATAGGAACTCAGTGTCTGATGAACGAATTAAGGAATTACATGACTGATGCTAATAGCTTTCATTTCTCTGGTGCTTGCTCTATGCAAGCCAGTCTTGGTAATGATCTTATAAGGAAGGCATTCTTTTTCTCATTTATACTTGAGAAAAGCAACCAAGCCTCGGAGAAGTAACCTCTTTTGTCCCAAATCAAACAGCTTGTGGGTAGCAAATATAGAATTCTAACTCAGGTCTGTTTGATCCCAAATCCTGAATTTTTTCCTCAGCTATACTATGTAATCAATTTTATTGAACTTACGAGGTACTTATAGGTACAAGGTTCCAGGTGAGATATATGTATGTATGTATATGCACATGCATATATGATGAGGTCTCTTGCCTTCTAGGGAATTCAATGCATTTTCCAACCACTAGAAAGGATTATTTAAATATATTCTCTTGTTCTGCTATTCTTAGAAATTTGATGTTGTTATTTTCTGAGAGCCTTATTGATCCATCTAATATTTACTGCCTTATCAATAAAAGCAGGATACAATGTTACCATGTTATGCTTGGAATCTTAACACTTGCAATTGTGGTATATTTCAGTCAAATGATGCATTTATCATTTAAGTGATTTAGGCATTGGTGGAGAGAAAGAAAAAAAAAATGTCTGTTGTGAGTTACACGGGGATAAATATTTCCTCTTTTCAGTGCCTGGCAAGATGGTGGCAGTATTTTTTACAAATAGGATATGTAATTGTGTGTATATTCCAAGCGCTTGTTTATATTTTCCTTTAGGGTTTGACTTTCTTAGATGTCTAAAACACTCTGGGGGTGGGGTGGGGAGAGGGGATGCCATAAACTTTTACAAACAGACATTGTCCTTGTTTCCTAGGCAAATTCAATGCACCTTCTGTTGGGTAATTAGAATCCAAGAAGTAACATGGAGTGTTTTAGCCAAATGTGAATGAGCTGTATTTATAATGGAATGGCAGAGATGTGGAAACTCAAGCTATTCAATGTGAGAGAAAGTGATTAAAAAGACACAATGAGATATCAGAGTGTAGAATTTGGCATTCCACACAGTAAACACAGGTAAATGTAAGTAAATATTTCTATAAGAATGGTCCTATACCCCTTCTATTTCTGGGGTAAGGTCCCACCGCATTTTGCTGGTAAATGCATTTTCTTCTTTTAAGGGGTGATCATTATAAACGGCACCATTTAAAATGTGCTATAAAAACAGTACATCTCAGAGTGGTGTTTATCCCTTTTTTCTTTCTGTTTTAGGTTAAGAGACATTGGGAGGGGTTTTAAGTCTCATATTACTTTTTTGTGTTGTAATAGCTTCTTTTACAAAAGGCCATGTGTCTGTGTGCATGCGTGCATGAGTGCATGTGTGTGTGTGTGCATGCGTGAGTGCGTGTGTGCGTGCGTGTGTGTGCGTGTGTGTGTGTGTAAATGTGTCTTTAGAACATCTGAGCTCCTGGGGCTTTGTAAATGCAATACCTTCACAAGAGGTCAAGGACTGAGAGCAAAGGCCAAAGGCCATCTTGCTAGGAGGACTGGGTAGCCAGTTGGGTTGTGTAGTGCGATAGGAGGAAAGGAAGACCCCAGCTGGTGATATAAAAAGGTCTGTAAGCTTTCCATTTCCTCTCTTATTCATTTTTAAAACACACATTTAATGAACATTTACTCATATGAATATATAAATATACCCCTGCCCTCTCCTCTTCCCAGGCATTCATTCAAATTTTCCATTTTATTGGTTGGTTGTTATAGTTCTCAGAATTCCCAGGTTACTTTTTCTTCCATGTGAGAACAGTGATTTCCAATCATTTTGGAGTCATATACCTCTGAGAATCCTATGAATGATATGATCTTTCTCCTAAAAAAACCTCACAAATATTAGGGGTTCAGAGCTCCCCAGACATTCTTCAGTGGACCCCTGGTTAAGAATCACCACTCTCTCTGATCTCCTTTGTCCATGCATCTCTAATGCCACCCCACTGCTTCTTTTCCTTACAACATTTTTCGCTTACAACTTAGCTAACTGCTCTGTTTCTAACTTTGACCAAAGATGTGCTGTTTCTTTTGTGTCATAAAGTGGTGGAGGGATGAGAACAAGCTATGTGATTTCCTCCAACCCCACCATCCCTTACTAGAAGTCTTTCTCCTGTGTTATTCTGGAACAGGTGTCTAATGGACTCTTCTTTCCACCTGGTGAGGATGAAACTGATATCCAATAGAAAACTGATATCCAATAGAAAATGATTATTGAGTTTTTCCAGGAATGGCAATAGGTCTGGTATAATACTATTTATACTCTTAACATGCACCCTCTTGAATTCAAAGTATCTATTGGTAAGACAGCATCCCCATCAGATGGAGTGTTTGGTGGTAGAGCTGAACAAAGTTAATTGGTTCCCACAGGAATCCTATCTCTGACTAGACAGCAGGTCTAAAACTGACAGAAAAAAGCTAAATTCCTGTGTTTCTCAATGAAAAATCTTAAGATATTGAAGATTTTCGGGATTGTGTGTTTGCCTATTCCAATTTGAAAAATGCTGATTTATGAAGCTAAAAATCTTATTCTCAGAAACTGTTTTTCAGTTGCCAATTATAAATGAAAAAGAGTTCTTGTGTTAGACAGAATATTGGCTCCCCAAGACTTCCCTATCCTAATCTCCTGAACCTGTAAATATGTTAACCTTACACGGCCAAAGGGATTTTGCAGAGGTGATTAAGTTTAAGGACCTCAAAATGGGGAGATGATCCAGCTTGGCCCAATCTAATTACCTGAATCCCTATACTTGGAGAACCTTTCCAGGCTATTGTCAGAGAAGAGATGTGGTAACAGAAGCAGGGTCAGAGAGATGACATGTCACTGGCTCTGAAGATGAAAGAAAGACAAAGAATGTGGGTGACATCTTGAAGATGAAAGGCAGGAAAATGGATTCACGCCTAGAGCCCCCAGAAAGGAGTCCAGCCTGGCTGACACCTTGATTTTAGCCCAATGAAACAATGTCAGACTTCTGACCTCCAGAACTATAATAAATGTGTGTTGTTTTAACCTACTAAGTTTGTGGTAATTTGTTACAGCAGCAATGGAAAATGAATACAGTTCTATTGTTAAAACTGTAAAAAAGTTTAAACAATACATCATTAACATTACTATGCAAAAACTTTAAAATTTTATATAATTCATGAACCCTGAAAAGGTGCCTGTGGATCCTCCAAGGGTCCTTGGGTCCCAGAGGGAGAAACACTGCTGTATTTAAATATTTGAGGAGATGTAGACAGGAGGATCCATAGATTCTTTTCATCTGTGTTTTTGTTGGGTGGATTTGTAAATTCTTAATTCATTGCTTCAAATGCATTGGTCTCATTTTATGAAACAGGTATCTTTCTCTATGTGTTGAGTCACTTTCTCTTACATTGTTTAAATTTCTCACCTCTCAGCAGTCAGGTTACCAACAGTAGCTTATAAATGATGCATCATGTCTTTTAGTAATGCATTCTACAGTCACCAGAAGCTGTGCATTAATTTTTTGCATAGTTCAAAATTGTCCTGTTTAGGATTAAAATATCTGCATTGAGATTCTTTCATCTGATAAAAATACAGCTAGTTTTTCTTAGTAATGCCTTGAACTGTAACCATGTTATCTCTTAGAATATTTTATTTGTACCATGTGGGAAAATATGCATCTCATTCAGACAATATTGTTGTCCTCTCTCTGTTTAAGTTTATTGATAAATTTATTAGAAAAAAGAGAGAGAGAGAGAATATAATAGGTCAAAAAAAGGATCTTGAGAGGTCATCTCTTTCTTCAGGCAGGGCTGTATCTGAGTAATTCCGAACAGATAAATATCTATCCTAGGGATGGAAATGGAATTTTCCCCCCTAAGGGAGCCCTAAATGTATTTCAGTCAGCTCATTTGCATGAGTCATTTACATTGATTTCCATGAACCATTCCTTGGCCTCTATTCCTCATATAACCCTTGACTTAACAAAACCTCTCTCTCTTTCCCTCTCTCCTCCCCCTATTTATTATTCATTCAATTCATATTTGAAAGCCTATTCTTGGAATGTCCTGTGCAAGGCATGATGAGAATCTCTGAGAAATAAAGTGCAGTCTTACCTCAAAGAATTTGCAGTCTCTTGGAGAAGCCAGAGTGTAGGCCTAAGGAAAGGTTAGAGACTCCTCAGAGATGTATAGAGAGCATCATACCATGATGTGCAAATGCAGGATACTCATAGGGAAAGTGTGGGCAGTGGGGAGAGCAGACTGAGCTTCTGTGGAGTACCTACTAGATGGGAAGCCCCTTGTAAATGTTACCTTTTTTATCCTCAACAAACTTTTAAAAGAGAGAATTTTATCTCCCTTTATGTAATTGGAGAATATCGTACTCAGTCTTCCAACAGACTCTGATTTACCTGAGTCTAAAATTCATGCTTATTTCACTGGGCTACATTGCCCATGTGCAACTACAGAAGGAAGTGCTCCCCGTGGATGTAGAGGTTGTTAGATTCATTTATCAATCATCTACTATGTGTCAGGCGCTTGCTAGCTCTAATCTCCCATTTCAAGCATGAGAAACCTGAGGCATAGGTTAAGTAACTTGCCCAACAGCACATATTAAGTAAGTGGGAGAGCCAGGATAGGAACCCAAGTGTTCAGTTCCCCAACCAACACTGTCTTCCCAGTGCTGCACTGGATATGGGGGATTCCATGTTGAGTGGGAGGGTCTTTTCATTCCTTTCAGAATAACATGGAAAGAAGCCAGTTGAGCAGCTGATACCACAGTGTGGTAACTGTTTTGATAGGGGAAATAGAATGCTGGGAGGACACAGGAAAGGGTTTCTAACCTAGACATGAAGAAAAGGAATGCTATCGCTAGGCAATCAGAGCTAAGCGGAGATCTGGGGGATGAATAGAAGAGAGCCAGATGAGCACAGAAGCATGTGCAATCCATCAACAAAATCACAGCCCCGCCTTAACTCTGGGGCTGATTCAGAGACAAGCAAATTGCTTATAGGGGCCTCTTCTCCCAAGAATCCACTTGGTTCACTCCTTAACTTCGTTCAGGTTCTGACTCAGATGTCACCCCCTCATTGAGGTCTTCCCAAACCACCCTATTTAAAGTTACACCACACCCTCAACCTTCCTGATTTCTTTCCATGGCATCTATTTTTATCCACCACATCTAATTTCCTACATTACTTATTGCTTCTTATCATATATTTCCTCCCACTAGAAAATATGCTCCATAAGGCCACGGTTGTTGCTGTTGTTGTTGTTTTCCTGTTGTGTTCACTGCTGTATTTCAAGAACCTGGAATAGTGCTTATAACATAGTGAGCTCTCAATAAATACTCAGTGAATGTGAAGATCTCCACACGTTCCTGATTTCATGGCCACCGTCTCATGTGCATCAGAGATATTTGCACTCATGTGCTCTCACTGGAAACTTCCTGAGGACCCTAATATGTCATGCTCTAGGCTGGATACTCTGGGAGCCACCAGCCATGTGGTGGGCAGGTACTTTATCTCCCTAAAGTCTGTAAATCACACATAGAATTTTCTCCAATTTTGTGTGGAGTGGAGGATCTTAGTTTTTGTGTCCACCCATCTTCTGCACATTTTCCTTTCCATTTTCTCCTTTGGCAGAGACCTCTGAAGCTCATCCCTGGGATATATTCCTGGGTCATGATGCTTGTTACACAAAAACTTAATAATGTCCTTTCTTATTTTTACCTGATATGAGTAAGACCTGGCTTTGGCTGACTACAAATGTTTAAACCTAAGAGGTTACTATCAAAAATATTTGGCATAGCAGAGCTACCAAATACATCCTGTTTTGTCTAAGTTTACAGTTTCTATTATTTTTTCAGATAATCTTTACAAATATATACTGACAGTTAGTACTTCACCTATCTTTTTATATCTGGGTAGAGGAATTGAAGCAGAGAAACCAAAGCCTGTGTGTAAAGAGCTTATGATTGCAAAGGAAATACAGAGACCTTAGAGACAAAAGTAATTCACTTGATGAGAAAGAGAAAGAGCTGGGGGTGGGGAGGGGGTGGGTGGGAGAGCTGAATACAATGAGTATATTAGTTGCCTGACCAGGAACCTGCAGGACACTTGAGTACTCCTTTACCTTTCCTATGTGGAGGATTCAAAGAGATCTGAAATTTTGCTGCCCTGGTGATATACTGCTAGTGTGAAAATATTTTGGTTGTGATTACTGTGTGACCTTTGGAGATAGTTCGTAGAATCATTGGTTCACCAGGTCAACTCCATCCATATGGTATCATTATGGTCATTATGGCAGCAGAGAATAGCACACTAGAAATCACAGCTGGAGAGCAAACTATGAGATCACATCTGGTCCCTGCCTGGGGTGATCTGAGCTTCTGTACAGTGGTAGCCATACCTAGAATAGGCTGAGAAGGCTGTCAGAATAGCAACCTGTTTCCTGCCATGACTTCCCTGTTAACCTCATTCCAGCCCTTGGATACAAATCAAGCTTGATTTAGAATTTTTCCAGCTGCAGAGGCATCAAGTCAAAGCTCCTTTTAGGTGGTCTGTCTCTTGTTTCTCCACTATAAATTCAGAAGAAAGCAAAAGATCCATTTATGAGTCTTTTAATGAACCAATTAGATATTTTCCTTGGTATTTGAAGAGACAATTCACATAAATTCTCAAAGGCTGAATACGTAACTCTGAACAAAACATCGAACAGTTTCAGGTTTCATAACTGTTGAATTTGTGGATAATCGTTTCCATGTGTTTCCACTGATGAATCAACATATAGTCATTTCATCATTTCATTAAAGACATTTTTCGCTTTTCACAGTTTTGTTTTTCTATTACATATGTGTTTCTCCTCATCCCACACAGAATCTTCTATTCCCCAACAGAGTTCATAAATGAGAAAGAAGAGAGGACAAAGCAGTGAAATATTGAGCAGAGAGTCAGTTGGGCCAGGTCCCATGACTCTTCACACTCAAAGGAATAACAAGGGTGGGGTACACGCATAGTAGGAGCAAATAATGGCTGAGTCATATAGGGACTTGTGTTCCACACTGGGACCAGAAGGTCTTGGCAGACTGGTGAAGGATTGTCTGCAAGTCTGTTCTGAGATCACTGGGATGCATAAACCACTCCCTCCAGGCATACAATAATATGACAGTCAGCAACTCAACTTTTAATACTCTTCCTTTGACTCATGTGCCCCACTGCCCCATAAAGATCATTTCTTGAACTGTTTATAGTTCAGAAAAAGACATGTAAAAAGTTTGAATAATACAAGATAGCTTCCAGAGTTACTTAATTAATTCAACACATATGTATGGAATACCCATTATGTATTGGTCATGATTTTTTTCCTAGGAATTGGGAGGTAGAGTTATGGGTTCGGGTTCCTTGGAACTTACATTCTAGTAGTGGGTAGAGAGTGATGCTGACAGACATTCCGCAGGTAAACCGATAAATAAATATGATGATTTCCAATGATAATGTTTTACCAATGAAATAGATCTGGGAGTTATGATCTATAACTGGGGGGAGGGGGTGGCATTCCAGGCAGAAGGAACAGAACATGCAGAAACAGAGTGGTAGACAAGAGTGGCCTCCAGCCTTTTTTCATCAGCATCACAGGGTTTCTGGGGATCCTGGCAGAAGCTCTGACATCATAAAGGGGCAGGGCCCTCCAGTCAGTGGGTATTTCAAATCCAGGGAAACACAAGGCCCTTGGGTAGCACTTCAGGACCCTAAGGACAAAGCAGGTCATTAAGCAGAATGGTAATATACTTTGTGTCCTCTGTGCCATTTTGCTACTTTACCCCCCCCCCCCCCCGCCTCTATTCACTTTGAGAAACATCTCATCTTTAGGGGCAGCTGCATAAACACTGCCTGCAGAAATGATGAATAAAGTATATGAGAAACCCCCACAAGTAACTGAGAAAGAAAATGATAATGACACTGGGTTTAGGTAAAAATGCTACACTATGAATCTTAGTATAGTAAGCCATAGATTCTCAACTGGGGTGTTCCTTCCTTACCCCAAAGGGGACATTTGGCAATGTTTGGAGTAATTTTGATTGTCACAACTTAGGAGATGGTGCATCTAGGGAGCAGAGAGGCCAGAGATGTCACTAAACATGCCACAGTGCACAGGCCAGTCCTCCATACCAATGACTTGTCTGACCCTGCATTACCTGGCCCGTATAGTTCTTCTTACTAGCATGAGTTTAAATCCTTCACACCAGGCTCCAGCAAACAAAGCAAGCTAGGAGTTTCTGGAGACTGCTAATCTTCTTGCTCCATTACTGGGGCTCAAATTCCAGCTCTGTGTCTTACTGGATATGTGATTACACGTGTATATGAGACCTTGGGCAAATTGCTTCATGTTCTGTGTCTCCATTTCCTGGTCTGTAAAAAGGGGGACAATACAAGTCCCTTCCTCAAGTTATTTTGAGGTCTGGCATAGAGTGATCATGCAGTAAACGTTAAGTATTATTTTTCCTCCTGTGGTAGCCTGGTTTTAGGGAATGTGATTGGCAAATATCTGTACAGCAGGGTGGAGATCGCTTGCATCAGCATACCCTGTCCCACAAATTCAATGCCACCCTTTGGTGATTAGCTGCTCCATGCCAGGCATTCTGCTGGGATATGGAGATGGATGACAAATATGGAGTGGGTAGACATTGTGAGTGCCTTCTCCTTGGTGCAGCAGCGTGATGACTCCTGACCAAATTGGTAGATACATTTGTCTTTCACCTGAAAGTGGAACTGATGTTTTAAAGCCTCAGTGAAGCATCTTGTCTATGTGCAATGTGCCATTGCACCACTGACCACTGAAGCTGACCTGTAAGCATCATGCAGACTGAATTTGGATTATCTTTGGTATCTGCTCAAAGGTTATTTGACAGCTTCTGCGGACAAATCTCTAAATGAGTGTGTTGTCAGGGTCCTCCAGAAAAAAAACAGAACCAACAGGATGTATGTATATATAGCAAGAGATTTATTTTAAAGAATTGGTTTATACAATTGGGGGGGGTTAGCAAGTCTAAAATCTGCAGAGTGGGCTGGCAGGCTGGAGAGCCTGGAAGAGCTGATGTTCCAGATAAAGTCCAAAGGCCATCTGCTGGCAGAATTATCTCTTATTCAGGGGAGGTCTGTCTTTTGCTCTAATCAGGCCTTCAGCTGATTGGATGAGGCTCACCAACACTATGAAGGGCAATCTGTTTTACCTAAGATCCACCAATTTGAATGTTTATCTCATCCAAAGACACCCTCACAGAAATCTCTAGAATAATATTTGACCACGTATTTGGGCATCATGGCCCAGCCAAGTTGACACATAAAATTAACTATCACAGTGAGTAAGGAAGTGTGGCCCATTACTGCTCAAGAACGAATGTTTGAAACTGGTTTGGTTCAGAAGCAGTGCTGCCTCTAAAGTGTGCTTGACAGGGGTCTGCTTAGAGTGACCAGCCAAGTGGTGAAACTTGCCTTTTAATTGCACGGGTTATCTGGCAGAGGAAACCTCCATCACAAAGAGCAACAGCTTCCTCTTTCTAGAACACTTGAGAGACTCTGGTTTTCTTACTGGAAGATCAAGATCCTAACCTTTTATTAAATTGTTCTATATGACATTTTCCCCCGTGATTTTGCCATAGCTAGAAAGGAATAAATCTTCTCCGTGTTTGGATGTTTTTCTTAGACTTCTGCCATTTTTTTTTTTTTTGAAGTTCATTGATATGGATAAATTGAAGCTCAACTGTCATGTCTGAACCTCTTACACACTAAGAATAGTGATTTAAGAGGTTCATCTCTTCCTGGAAAATTCTCTGAGGAAATCGAGTAGAGATACGAAAAGTAAATTGTCACTTGTTGATAATCAAATTCATTCCTCTTTAATAACTTTTGTATTAGAAGCTGCCAAATCTAGTCATGGCTTCCTGTTCCTCCTGCAACCTAGATACAAAAGCATTTCATTCAACCACCCCTTCTAGTGACGGACTCCTTGCCAGGAACTCCCAGCATGCACTGCCATCTGTTCACCTCTTGGCTGCTTGAACCCACTCCCCTTTCTAAATTAATACTAAAATTTATTTCCCAAATGCCAGTCCTTTGGCTCATCCCTTAGCTAACTCCAACCGAATTCCAAGTACCAGGATCAATCCACTCTCCTCTAGGAGGAAACAGCATTAGCAAAGTAAGGAAACTAAACCTGTCTAAATGTATGGTCCAAATCTGCTGCTTAAAAACAGTGCTGCAATCTTGATGTGGGTCCCAAACAGATTGTCTGAATCTAATTAGATTACTTGGTATCAGATTTAAACTGAAGGACCTTTTAGAGGCAAATTCTTTTTCTTCTCTCCTCTTCTTCAACTGTTGTAGTAGGATACCCAAGAACAACAGCCCTCAGCTCAAGCCTTTTGGGAAGAAAATTTCCCAGGTTAATAGTTTTTCTTTATTTTTCTTACCATTTGGCCCTTGGGTAGAATTAGCCACTTATTGTTATGCTAGAAGCTTCTTATGAGCACTTCTTTGGAAATTAGGCTTCAAAGGTGAAGGGTAAGACAAGATTCAAGGATTCAAGGATGAGAGGAGAACGGAGGGGAAACCCAGCTCTCCTCATATACTTTCTCTCTCACCTTTGGAGATGCTGTGCAGATAAAGGGGCAGGAGGAGAGATGTGTGGTGATAGGAGGTGACCTTGAGAAAACCTAAGCGTATTCATTTGCTCGGGTGCCATACAAAGTACCAGAAAGTGGTACTGCTTACAGAACAAAGATATATTGTGTCACAGATCTGGAGGCTAGAAGTCCAAGATGAAAGTGTCTATAGGGTTTGTTGCTTCTAAAGACTGTGAAGGAAGAATTTTTTCCATTCCTGTATCCTAGTTTCTGAGGATCTGCTGGCAATCATTGGCATTCCTTGACTTGTAGAGGTATCAACCTGATTTCTGTCTTCATGTTTGCATGACTTTTCCCCCGTATGCACGTCTGCCTCTGTGTCCAAGTCCCCCCTTCCCCTTTTATAAGGACACAGACCTATTGGATTAAGGCCCACCGTAATGGCCTCATTTAATTTGATCATCTGCAAAGAGCAGAATGTGACCAAATAAGGTCACATTCACAGGTCCTGGGGATTAGGATCTCAACATCTTTTGGGGGGAAACAATTCAGCTCATAATACTAGGAGCTGGAAAAGCCCATTTTCTTCTTCTCTATCAAATTTGAATACAGAAGAAGTTTCAGGCTGTTTACCTGTATAGATTGCAGTATGAATTTTTTTTTATTGCTTAGCATTACCATCAAAGCACCAGCACATGGGCTGCTCTCTCCTGCATGTCTTAGGTTGTATTGTTTTCTTATAGACATTTTTTATGACTTTGTTGCTGTCAGTGTAATTTTCTCTAAGAGAATGACTACATATGGTTTTGCTAAAAATTAACAAAATGTAAGTTTCCATTTCTCTCATGAGAAATTGATCCAAATCTGATAGTACTTAGGAACGTAGACAATAAGAATTGCTCCTCACTAGCTATTTATCCAGGATTCTTTCACTCACAGTTTCCCGCACATCCACACAATCCTGGAGTACACACACACACACACACACACACACATTTACCTTGGTCTTTAACAAGTCTACCAAAACAAGGTATTGGTTTTAATTCCTCTTACATGGCAGTACTCCCTTCATGTTCCTCTTTTTTTTTTTTTTGATTACTTTCTACTGGATGACTATTAGATGCCCAGCCAGCTGCGCACCAGCAGCAGAGCGAAAAGATAAACTGCTACTGGTTTCCCACAGAGAAAACCTACTTTATCTCGAGAAGCTGAACTGCCAGGTGGAGTTGAATAAACTTTGGGGGTTGCAATACAGTTGAGGCACAAAGTTCACCACCAACGTAAAACAACCAACCCAGTTCTGCTTTTTTAATGTGCTCTAAACTGATGGAACAGAGCAATGTAAACAAGCGTGAAGCAACAGCTTCAGGAGGAAAAGGGCTACACTCTATTGACAACTAATGTGTGAACTGCTATTTTAGCATTTTGATGTGCAGAATATAATTTTATCGGCCCTCAGAGTTTGCTGGGAAATCAAGGCTGGAAAGGGAAAAACTACGTGGAAATTAGAAGAGAGGAATTGTTTATTGCCTGCCAGGTCAACTGATTCATGGACTTACGGAGTTAGAAAGACCTTTTTGAGAGCAACGAGTTCAACCTTCTTGCTTTCTTAGGAAAGGAACCCAAAACTCGGGTAAATTAAATGGCATGAAACTGTATGGTTTAATGCAAAGTTTAAGGACTTTGGGTTCAAGTCTCTAACTTTGTCAAGTAGAGATACTCATGTATATGTTATAGGTTGCTATGGGGGGATTAAACAAGAGAGAGCTTTGTTTGAGTTTGTCATGTGTTATGAGTTACCTTCCCTCCTTTGACCAGAAGGGAGCAGACATCATTTCTCAGTTTGTTGCTTCACCTTTGTTCATATTATCTTAGTGTTTGGAGGACAGGATTCCCGAAATCCCCAAATGAATGAACTCAAACCTCTTTTTGGATAGTTGTTTCCAACGCCCTACCAACAGCTTTCACCAGAGCTGCTAATAGTTAACTAAAGGGAGTGACTAGATGGAAAGTTTTCCAGCCTCTCCGGAGCATACCTTGCCAAAAACCGCATGAGAGGCAGCCAAAGTCAGGACGAGAGGGGAAAGCCAGGGGCCTGCAAAACACACATGCGCGATTGAAGGTCTTGGCTCTGAGACAGATGGAGCTGTGAGACACCAGAGCTCTTTCTTCATTTGTGTATTTACAGATTCAGGGTCTCATTTAGCATCCAAGTTCAGGGGACCAACCGGACCACAGTTCAGGGCTTCCTCATTGGTGTTTACTTCCTCAGTAAATTCGTTAGCCACTTTGTTCAGCCTTATCTGAACCACAGTCTCTATTTTAACACTTTGACCCGACGCGGGGTTGTGCGCAGTGGGTTTTAGAAGGGAATGGAGACGCATGGAGTGGGGGGCAGTGGTGTTTGGACATAAAGAACATCGCTGCTCTGGTGCTCTGATGCTTGGTGTTTCTTCATCAAGGCTGGAGATAAGAGAATGCTTAAATTAGTTACGAGAATAGAAGAAGCAGCTAGCAACCCCTACCTTCTCCCTAAAACACTAGCAAAGAAATGATTTGTTAAGTGCCAGTGTTGACTGCACAATGAAGGACTTTTCTGTGGCCTGTTCACTTTGGCTGTCCAGTTCCATGGATCAGTTCAGATCAGGTGGAGTTTCTATGTCACCAGAAACTGCCCCTTTCTCAGGAAGGACGGGAAGCTTGCCCCATGATGTTGTCAGAGTAAGGCCAGATAATTTTTCTCACCCAGTTTCAGAACAAGAGGTCAACATGCTCTAGGACACCACCCCAAAGCTATCAAACACTTAGAGGTTGTCATGGCCACCAACAAATCCCCAGGGCGTAGAACCGTGCAGGAATTGTTCAGGGCTTCCTTGTGGAACCAATGAGCGACAGAAGTGGCTAATTAGGAAGACAGTTGCCCTTGATTTAGATGACTCACGCCAACATTAACTTGCTGGGCAATATTGATTTATTTATGGTACCCTGTTAAATTCCATCTTTTAGATGCAGACACTAAAGTAAACAGACCAGGATCATTAAAGAAGCAAGTGAGATGATTGATTTCATTTGAATTTTTCAGATGTTCTATTCTACAGTTATAGAGGAGTAAGTTGGGCTCTTTTTTGGATGAAAATAAAGATATTAATATCTCCATTGTAAGGTTGTTATGAGGATTGATAAGTCAAACATGCTTAGGACAGTGCCTGTCAATAATGAGGCTTCAATAAATATTCTATTATTTATTATTATTAATATTATTATGCTTTGAGCTTGCTGTTGAAATAGCTTTTCTTTTTTGTAATTTTTCATCTATGCAGTATATATATGTAATTTTGCATAAATACATACATGTTATCTCACACAGGTATTTATCTGTTATTTAAAGTCTTGTTTCTTCCTTCATGTTTACCTTGAACTTCCCTTTCCTTTCCCCTTCATATTCCCCTCTACAGCCCTCTGCACCATGTAGCATGGGAGAGGTGTGGTGATGGTCCATCTTAGGAGCATTGCATCATGCACATTTTCTGTGTCTTACTATTATTTTTTCACTTAGAGTGTAACTGTATAGGAATCTTTCAAAAGTGGGCTTTCAGCTGTAACTCATTTTTTGGAATGGCTGCATGATAATCAGTGGTGTGAGTGAGCTGTCATCTATGTAAATGTTCTCACTGATCCTCACTTACTTTGATCCCTGCTCCCCTTTCCTTTTCTTGCTACTATAAACACTGACATCAAGTGTCCTTTGACACGCGCCGTGGTGCACTGGTGATCTGAGAGGTGTCAAGGTGATTGCCGCGTTGAATGGCACATATATATTTAATTTCTGTGTGTGTGTTTGCTGCTAAATGGCTTGTCACAGCAGTTTTAACAGTCGGATTTTTCTCAGCACTATGTGAGCACCCATTTCATGGTAACCCAGTAACCCAAGAGAGGTTACTGATCATTTCAATTTTTGCTAGTCTGATGGGCATAAAAGGAGACATTGTTGTTACTTTAATTTGCATTTCCCTGAGTATGATTTATTGTGAACATACTTTCGTTTGCTTATTGGTCATTTGGGTTTGCTCCTCGGTGAATTGCCTATTCTAATTCTTTATTCATATTTCCATGAGTTCATTTGTCTATCTTTGTTGATTTGTAAAAAGAAACAAAAAAAGTGATTGTCATCTATAGTACAAATATTTTGGGACCTATCATTTGTCTACTGAACTTGTTATGGAATCTTTCTTTTGCCAAAAAAAAAGTTTTAAATTCGTATATGATAATGTCTATTTTTTCTTTATAGCTTCTCCATCTGATCAAGAAATGCTTAGGTCAAGAAAGTCTCCTTCAATCTACAGATTGTACATATACATGCATATAATAAGCTGGATTTTCTTGGAAGTATTTATTTTTTTTACAGTATCTTTAATCCAAAAGGCATTTATATTTGTAGCTGGCATAAGATTGGGGTTTATTTTTTTTTTAAATTCCATGAATGACTGTGCCATAATCAGTTAAATACATATGTGAATGTGTGTGCACACATATATTCATATATGTATGTGTATATATATATCTCTCCACATATATGTTTGTGGATATATCCATATATGTATGGGTGTATATGGTGTATGTATATATACACACATACACATATGTATCACACACATATGTATATACATCCATATATATTTACACATATCCCCGCATATATATGTATATATACATGGAGTCATATGTATGTGTACATATAATAATTAATTGGGTAGTTTCACTGACTTCTACTATGACCTGAAGGCCCCATCAACCATTTGATTCAGGAATCAAGGAGAAATCTGAATTAATTGCAGAAGACAAGAAAGCTATGTTCAAGCCCACATTGATCCCAAGCCCTCCCTTTAAAACATTTTGATCCTGTGACACCATAACCCACCCTCTCTTCTCAAAATGAACCACTCTGTTCTCATGGATGTTTCTCTTGTACTACTTATCACTATTACTATTACAGAAGTTTCTTCATGTCCAGGTAGACTGGAAAGCTTCCACACAATGCCTATTGACTTTTTCTATGGGAGGCAGTCAGAGAAGCAGCACGTACCAAGTTGGTTGTCAGAGAAGATAGGAAAGTGTTAATATTTCCATCTCTGTTTTTTCCTTAATTTCTTTCACTCAGATATCCTATTTTGGCACCTGAGATCTAATGTTACTTATAGTTATGTTAAAACTTAAATATCAGTTGTGGAGATTCACTAGCAACAATTATGATAGTAAAATTTCAGAGTTAACATCTAAGCACTTCAGAAAAGCACAGTTAGAAACAATTCCTTATAATCCAGACTCATTCCAACTTGAATTATATTTAGAGTCGTGGGAAAAAAAGCAAGACAGTTTAGTGACTTAATCTAAAATGTGACATGCGATCATGATTCCCCTTTATCCTAGGACAATGTCTCAGACTGGTAAATGACTAAAGAGCCGTGGTTCTTTATGGGCTTTCCCTTTGGTGACCTTTACAAAAAGGCTAAGGTAACAGTCTAAGTCAGTTCATTTCTCCTTTCCTCACTGGCTCTAAAAGAGGTATTGGAGAAGTCTCATTTCTACAAATCAAGTCCTGACTCAATGCCCAAAAATTTTAAGGAACATAATTTTATACATACATTGCCTAACCCAAGAAGCTTTATATTTTCTAGAACATTTTTCTTTCTTTCTTCTTTTTTTCTTTCTTCTTTTTTTCTTTCTTTCTTCTTTCCTTCCTTCTTTCCTTCCTTCCTTCCTTCCTTTCTTTCTTTCTTTCTTTCTTTCTTTCTTTCTTTCTTTCTTTCTTTCTTTCGTGTTTTTCCTTTATATATATTTTATTATATAAAGCATATCCTTCTCCCTTTCTTTCCTATACTTAGATAAGAAAATAGATTTGCTTCTCATCATCACAGAAACTTACAGAATCATAAGATCTTAGAATTGTAAGGGACATTATAAATCAGCCAACATTAGAAATCAGCTTCTTTAAACTCTTGTGAAATGCTCTTTTTTTTTTTTTTTCTTTTTAAGCTGCCAGTTGATTTTAAGGGAAGGCAAAATTCTGTGAATGCCTGAACTCTGTTTCATGTCCTACTTCTGTCTTCCTCTGAACTTTATTTAAATGGCTTTGCCTGGAGGACTTTCCAGGGATGGGGTTTTGTACTTGAACACGTGTGAGAATCCACATGTGCCCCTGCATTCTTGGAGGTGGTGATTTCGGAGGGGATTTTTGCTTCATGGACGGAGGGGGTGTGAGTGCACTTTTTTTTTTTCTACTCAGCACAGCTGGTAGTTCCCTACTGACTGGTGTTTGTTTTGAAGTCATGTGGCAAAGGGGGTTTCTGCCAATGTGTACTCATTACACATTCAGATATGACACCCTGATGCCCATTCACAGGATAACTTCAGTGCTGTTATTCAATTTTCCTGCCAGAAATGGAAAGTTTATTCCCAGAGTGAAAGTTGCTTTCTTTGCAAATGCAGGTTTCATGCTCAATAGGCATGTTTTAGAATTGTTACTTGTTTAATACTAAATTCATTTCATTATTTAATTTTTCCATTTTTTAAGATGACTGCTTGCTGATTATACCTGAAATATTTCTTAATCAGAATCACATTTGTTAAAGAATACTTTCATGGAACAAGGCAGGGAGGCTCAAGACGACTTCACACATTACTATCTTAATATAAATTGGAATGTTTTTATTCCTATTTGGGGCCCCTTCCTGTGGAAGGTAACACATCTCTGTGATATTGTATGTGGATAAGGCCACGTGACTTGCTTTGGCCAATGAACTGAGGATGACAGTTTCTATCAGGGGCTTCTAGAGCCAGTGTGGGGTCCACCACTCTTCCTTTCCACTCTGCTACATGAGTGGCTAAGTTCCAGGTAGAGGCAGCTTTGTCAGCTGGGTCCTGCCAGAAACACAAAATTGATCAAAGCCACAGCTGCCACGGAATGTGGGTAAGAAATCAAGCTTGATTTTGGTGAGTCCCTGAGATCTGAAGGCCACTTGTTACTGCAGCCTAACCTAACTCATGGTGACCAATGCCGATGGCATACCGGAAGGAGCAGAAAGAACTTAATTTCAAATCCTGGTTCTGCCATTAACTAGACATGGAAACTTGGACACTTCTAAAGTACTGGTGACCTTTACAACTTGAAACTCCATTTCCTTGGGAATGGGTACAATCACCATCACCTTCTAGATCTCACAAGCTTGTATGAGGCTAAAATGGCAGCATTTATGTTACAGTACACTGAACAGGATCCTGCCTTAAACAAAGGTAGGCGCTGTTCCAATTGGATTTTCCCTCTTTTAGTGAGTTGTGTGCACCAATCTTTGCCTCTTTCCAAATTTCTAATAAATAAACATCTTGAAGTGTATCATCCTCATCAAGTCTGATAAGCAGTTGAGCGCAGATACTCACATACCCTTGTCTGAGAATGGCACTTGGACCACTCTCTGTAAGCATCCAGCTTGGAGAAGGACGCACGTGGAGTAGTGCGCAGGCATGCGGACACTAGCCCGGCCAGGCCAACCAGCCTGATTATCTTTCCTGAGCCATGAGCATATCATGTTCTGGCCAAACTGCTTTCACTTTTTGACAGAATGTTGTCAATGTTCGGGGTCCCTATTATATCATGTATTTTATTAGGAAGACTTAGATGGTAGGAAGAACATTATCTTCCAAATCATTGAGACCTGGCACATAGTAGTCACTCAACAAATGTTTATTGAATCAGTAGATGAATCAGCTCAAATCTCATCAATAATTCTAGCTGTGTGACCTTTGTGCAAGATACGTAGCCTCTCTGGGCTTCAGTTTGCTCACTTGCAACACACAAAACAATAATCTCTACCTCATAGGGCTTTTTTAAAAAGGATTAATGAAGTGGGAGATGTAGATCTCTCAGAGCGCTTAGTAAAGATTTCATAAGTGTGAAGTTTAGTTTATGAGCTATGTTATGTTCTGGAATGGGTAGCCAGCTTATAGAGAAAGAAAAAGAGTGGGCTTTTGAGCTTGTTTGCAAGATTCTATTCCGGATGCCTCCAGATTCCTTCTGAACAATATCACTTAGCATTTTGATAAGCCCACACTTTCTTTGCCACAGAAGGAATCTCATATGAGCGCACCTGTGGCAAGCATTTAAAATGCTTTTGACACACAAAAGCTTCAGGGGCTGTGCCTTGGAAAACCTTCCCTAACAAAAGGAACGGCAACACCTCCCTCCCATTGCCTGGTTTCTGGATTGCTTTTCCATCTCCTCTCAACTGGACTGCCTCTACCACCCTGGGTCAGTCCCTGCCTCTTTAATATCTTCGCAGATCCTTGAAAGGCCTGCTTGCAGATATTTCTTAACATCACACTTAGGCATTTATACCAGCCACAATAAGGGACATGACAATGTTTTAAATGATCTTCATCAACAAAGGGAGATGATAATACCTGGTGCTTTGCTAGGTGTTTCTCATTCATATAATCCTTGTGAGGTGAGTGGCTTTGCTTAATTTTTGCAATGGTAATTTTAAAACAAGGATACTAAGATACAAAGAGGTTCAGGAATTTGCCTAAAGTCATATCTCCAGTAAGCACTCTAGCTGGAACTTGAATGCAAATCTAACTCACACTTCCCTGCCCCACCCATCACTGGCTGTTCACTACCTCAGCACATGATGCCACAAGAAAGTCAACAGCTCAGCCTGGAGAGATCCTTTGGAGCCAGGGGTCCTGACTCTCCCACTGATCATGCCATTTACTAATTATGTGGCCTTGGGCAGGTTACTTATCATCTCTGAACCTGGAGGGCTGCATTAGTACCAAGAGATAAATTGCCCCTTTCAGGCAGTATTGGTGAGAGAACTAGAGACTGTGTGAATAGGAGTGCCTGGCATAGAGGAGACACTCGGTCTGTAAAAGTAGTCGTGTTATGATGATTACCCTGAATAAACAGTCCCCGAATAGGACGAATAAGTCCACAAAGCTGTACGTGGTAAGTGTCAAATGGGTGATACAGATAGCACACAGCCTTGGAAGGAGGTGCCGGGAGGATGGTTTCTTGCTTGAATAACTGGGACAAGATGGAAGCCCAGACAGACAGTCACTGCAGAGCCCATGATGGTGGGGACTGGGCCTCCCTTTCTTTCTCTCAGCCTTGTCTTTCTAGGACTGAGGACAACAGGCTTGAGCACAAAGCAGCGCTCAATAAAGTGTGTTGAATGAACACAAGTTGGCCCCTTGAAGGGGCATGATGGACCCCTGAGGGAACACAGAAGGTGATTGAAAAAGGTGGGATGGCCAGAAAACTTACAGGACTTGCTGGAATGGAAGGAACTGGGCTGAACTGGAAGGAAGTAAAATGATAGGGCTGGAGAGGAAGCAGTGGGCTAGGTAACTTAGGAGGTCACAGCAAATGGGAGTTTCCAAGACAGCGTGGCATGCGATATCTATTGCCACAGAGTTTGGAGAAAAGGTGAAGTCAACAATCAGGCAATGAGGAGACCACTGGTTGTCCTTAGAAGATAATTCTGTACTGACTCATCTGGTTGCTCTGAGGATTAAATGAGATATTACATGCAAAGAGCTTGGCACTCAGTCCATTAGTAATTATTAGTATCAAATTATTATTTATCACTTTGTGACATTTTGGTGAATGATGAAAGCAGAAGTCACAATGTGGAGGTAGGAACAACAGACCAGAGAGACGGTGGACCCAGATATTTAGGAAGAACCTGTAATTATGGAGCACTGCCCAGCTCCTCCAGCAACAGCAATGACTGCTTCTCGGAACACTGACACATCACTCAAGGACCTTATTACCAGATGCGGCGTTAGCATTTGCATCACGGGTATGATATCACTAGCCAGTTTTATAAGCTGATCTTGGGGACCCCTTCCCGGATGTCTCCCGAACCCAGTCAGTTCCCAAATGCCATCCTGGGGAATCAGGGGGGAGCAGAGCTCAGGGCCCAGTTTCTGTCCAAACAGGACTGAGTTACCTAAAGCGACTATTTAAATTCTATGATCAATCTGAGATGACGAGATTGGACTAAAATTTACTTTGGTTTTTTCCCTCTTCCAGCCACGTGGGGTCTTGTGAGGAGGAACAGAGACGTTGGAGACTAAATAAAGAGCAGTTTTATTTTTTTTTAAGATTTTTTTTTTTTTAATTTGGGAGAGAGAGAACGAGAGAGAGAGCACATGAGAGGGGGGAGGGTCAGAGGGAGAAGCAGACTCCCCGCCGAGCAGGGAGCCCGATGCAGGACTCGATCCCGGGACTCCAGGATCATGACCTGAGCGGAAGGCAGACACTTAACCGACTGAGCCACCCAGGCACCCTAAAGAGCAGTTTTAGAACAAATGTTCTCTGCATAGCTGAGTATTGCCTTAGCAATTTTATGACCCACTATGCGAGCACTTAAATAACTATAACACAAGGTAGAAAGTGATAAACACAGAGTACATAAGTGCTGCGGGAATTTGGAGGAATTATTTCAGCTAATTTGGGAAAGGCTTGTGAAAGAGACAGAGCTGGAGCTGTTTTTCTCTCCAACATCGGACTTTAAAAAATTTCAAGCATACAGAAAAGTGGAAAGAATCATAAAATGAACAGCCATATACCCTTCAATAAGATTCAACTCTCAGCAATAACTTGGTAGATTTGTTTTCCCTCTATGTATGAGAATCTATGCATACATGTATATGTGTATATGTAATACACATAGTATATGATTTTGAGAACCATTTGGGAGTAAGTTACAAATATCATGACACTCCATTCCTAAATACTTCAGGGAGCATCTCTTAAGAATAAAGGCCTCCATAAGCATAACCTCCTATCACTGAAGAAAATAAGGACTAGTGAGCGAGCTGGGGATTGGAGGAAAGGTGGGGTTTGGGTTTTTGATGACCAGTGACAGGGCCCCTTGGACAGAGGTCACAGGTGAGTCTAAGCCCGGATGCAGCGACATATTTTAATCCCTTCATTGGATAGGGAAACTGCTTCTAGATCAGAGAGCTGCCACAAAGGCAGATGGGAAAGAGCTGGGACCAGAAGCCACCTTTTTGATCCCTTTTGCATTGCTCCCCACGGCACTCCTCTTCCTGGCATGGCACTAAATCGAGAACACGACACTCTTGTTTTCTACACAGGGGTACCTTTAAATCAGTCTCAGAAAAGCTTCTTGGATGGCACCCTTCTGTGTGGGTTTCCAAGGTATTGCCAGTCGGAATCCTGCCAGTTCTCCTGAAAGATCAAGGTTTAAACAGGTGGAGAAACAGAAATAGGGATGACTAGCTGCACAGTAAGTCAGGGAAAGAGTGGGGGGTAATGTCCCAGGTTCCCAGGGAACGGCAGTGCGGTGGCCCCTGCTTACCCTACCCTTATGGCTCGAGTGCTCTGTCCCCTCCTCTTGCCTCTCATAGCAGAAGAAGAGGAGTCTTCTTCGGGGAGCTACGGGGAGATTGCTGGGCTGTGGATCAGGACACTGAGTGCCGTCTTGCATCCCCCTCTGATTATCAGTGTGACTTTAGGCAGGGGTTCTCAGTCAGGGGTGATTTTGTCTCTCAGGGAATGTTTGGCTTTGTCTGGAGACATATTTAGTTATTACAGCTGTGAGGACATTCGTGGCGTCTAGTTCGAAGAGGCTAGGGATGCCCTTAAATATGCTGCGATGCACAGGACAGCCCCGCAACAAGAGGATTACTCAGTCCCAAATGTCAGTAGTGCTGAAGTTAAGACCCTCTGTTTTTGGAAATCACTCATTTCCTTCAGGCCTTAATATCTTCACTTTGAAAGGGGGACATTTGGGCTAGCTCAGTGGCTCTCAATCTTGAGAGTGCTTTTTTTTTTTTTTTTTTTTAAAGATTTTATTTATTTGACACACAAAGAGAGAGAGCAAGCACAAGCAGGGGGAGGGCAGAGGGAGAGGGAGAAGAAGACTCCCCTCTGAGCAGGGAGACAGACGTGGGCCTCAATCCCAGGACCCTGAGATCATGACCTGAGCTGAAGGCAGATGCTTAACCAACTGAGCCACCCAGGCGCCCCACGATCTTGAAAGAATTCCCTGAGGTGCTTGTTCAATAAGGTGGTTTTCTGGCCCCATCTTTAGAGATGCCATACTTGGTCCACAGGGCACATCTTGAGAAATGCAGCGCTGGTCAGTTTCTAAGGTCTTTCTCGGCCGTCCCATTTTCCAATTCTAAAAATGTGGACGGGCAACAAATGTACTTAGCGTTCCTGCCTGAGCACGGGATAAATATGGAAATAGGAAATGGGAATCCTCCTTAAGATCTCCTCACACACACATATGCCTCCACACCCACAGGCCACACAGAGCAGTCAGTGTGGCTGCAGAGAGACTTGAGACCTGCTCCTTTCGTTCTTTCTCAGAAGCCTGTGAGCCTACCCATACCTGGTGTAGATAATACTGTAGACCTGTGGCAGGCCCAGTTTTTCTGGAACAAGTGAGGAGACAGAACAGCAGGAGACAACACACACTTCTTCAAATATGAACATTGGCTCTCCAAGCATCTTCGCTTCAACAGAGGCTCTTTGTAACTTAGGCTACCCCTGACACTTTCAGGTTTGTAGAAACTAGTTTAGAGTACCATGGGGGAAGGCGTCGATGTGTTTGTTTGTTTATTGTGGGGTTTGAATCATAGGTTATTCTAGGGAAAGGGCAGGGTTGGGTATGTTGCTACTGTTGGCAAAGCAAGACTCCAAGTATCCTCACAGCTGCCGATTCCTGTACTTCTATGTGCCAGAGGCTTCCGTGACATCATTTAGTTCTCCCATTGCAAGGAAGAAATTACTGTTGTTCTTTCTCAGATGAGGAGACTAAGGTTCACTGGCATTTGGTAACTTGCCCATGATCCCACTGTGAGTGAGTGGCAGAGTCCATTGATCAACCTAGGACTGTTGGATTCCAAAGCTCATCCTCTGTCTTTATTGCTTACAACTTCCTGGAGGACTAGAGATGACCCAGAAGGGCAGAGACAGGGGAGGTAGGAGGCTGGCAGAGGCAAACACCTTGCACGTGGCCTGTCCCCAAACACCTCTTCTGCATGTTCCTGGGCTTGAGTTTCCTTGGAATTTATGTACTGACACTGGACTAAGATGCAGTGCTTATTTATGTCATCATTCCTTGAGGATCCAGACTTTTTTTTTTTTTAATATTTTTTATATAGAAGCACTTATTTTTCTAAGGCCTCACATTAGAACTACTGATTTAGAACACCTGTGAGTAGTTTGGGTGATTTGGTTTGGTTTGGCCTATCAGCATCAAAACTTTCACTAGTGCAATCACTAGTCTTTGTTTTGGCTAAGCTCTTTTCTCCAGAAGGCCTCATTTCCGATGCAACCACGCTAGCAGGAAGCGGCATCCCACTGAGTCATTACAGGTACCGACACACTGGTGGGGGTAGGTATCGGATAATGTCTCAAGAGAAAGAAACCCGCAATGGGTAAGAATGGATGTGAAGATACATTTGGGAGGAATCTCTCCATCCTACCCAAAGCATGGTGTTGAGACAGAGGCTGGGTAGGTTCTTCAGTGGGAGGTACAAGGTACTGAGAAGTTAGGAAATGGATTTTAGAAAAGCAAAGGTAAATATTAATGGGGTTGATTAGAGGGAGGTGCCAAAGGTGAATTTCTGTTACTTTTTTTTTTTTAAGATTTTATTTATTTATTTGAGAGAGAGAGTGAGGGAGACCACATGAGCAAGGGCAGAGAGAGAGGGAGAAGCAGACTCCCCTGCTGGGCAGAGAGCCTGATGCGGGGCTCGATCCCAGGACCCTGGGATCATGACCTGAGCCAAAGTCTACCCAGGCACCGCAATTTCTGTTATTTTATTAAAGCAAGTCGATCGTAAAGATGCTACAATGTGTTTTAAATGTATTTAATGTAAAAATTATAATGATTATATTGACAGTTTATTGGATGCACTTAAAAAAAGGAATGAAAATTATAACCTATAACATGGTTTTGCCATGAATAGAACATGGTTTTGCCACGTGTTTTCTCATTGGAATGATCATCCTCTTTGCAAAGTTGCTGTAGTACACTTTTCAGCTAAAACAATAAGTGCTGGGTCTTTGTTATTTTCCTTCTAATCATCTAGAATCTTTTAACTGCTAGTTCATCTCTGTCTTGAGAGATGGCACTTTGCTCCTATCTCTATAGTAGCATTTACTATGTATTTTACAATTTATCTGCCATGCATTTGCCTCATTGTGCAGGAAGAAGTACCTAAGGAGCCCAAACCGGGTACCATTCATTTTTGTAGACCAACTTGCTGGCATGGAGGAAGCATTCAATACATGTATCAAATGAAGAAAAAATGAATATATTTTCTTTCCAGTATAATCCAAGTCTTGCTTTGGTAGGCTCTCATTGACCCTAAACTTATTAGAAGTAGAAATAAAAATATTTTCTGTGTGTATAGGAAGAGGATACTATTGATCTGCGGTCACTTTGAAATCACGACATGAAGTGGGTGATTTACTAGGAGCAGTTATGGATCAGGAGAGGTCAAACCCCACCTTTCACCCAGGTTTATTACAGTCAACCATATTTCGGACCGGTACCTTGTACTGTTTTTACTGTTACTACACTTTTAACTTTCATTTCCCTCTTTATTTTTGAGTATAAAGACAAAATGTGTTTATTATAGAAAATAGAACATACAGACATGTGTCAATTAGGGTTATTTGGTCATAAGTATCAGAGACCACCAAGAGCTAATTTAGCCAAGAAAAAAAAATGTATTGAAGGGATGCGAGGAAGCTTCCAGAATGGACAAGAGGCCAGAGAATCGGTTTAGAAATAAAACAAGCAGGGCAGCTCTAGGAATTAATATAGGGGGAAATTGATTCCTTAGTTCTGGTGCCACTATAGGATTGAATGGGATCTGACATTTTTCTCTCCCAGTGTAACTCAGCTAAAAAGTCTTATTGGCTCATCTTGGCCAATATGCAAGGTTCTTGGCTTATACCGGCCAGGTGAGCAAAAGGATCTGACTGAGGAAACTTCATTATTTTCCCATTAAGATACACACATAAAAACAAAAAGCAAAAACAAAAACAACCCCCCCCCCCCCACCACCAACAAAAAAATGACACACATGAAGAAGAGGTGATTTTCCAAAAAGAAATCAGGGGCACCAGTAGAGTGCAGGAATGAATGCTGGTACAGAAAAAAAGACAATTATTTCAACCATAATCATGCCACCACAGGAAGATAGCAGTTGGCCTTTTATGTTTCCTTTCCAGACTTTATTCTAATCATAATGATAAGATTAGGATCTTACTATACATAGTTTCATGTTTCACTTTTCCCCACGCTATTAACCATATTTCTAAAGCATCTTTTCTAATCGTGGCATCGAATTTCATCTTTTGGCCATTTCACAATTATAGTGAACTACTCTCTAGAAAGACATTTTGGCTGTTCAGCTTTCTGCTGTTGTAACACAATGACAAAGGGACATGGAGGAACAATATGGGCTTTGATGTCCGGGAGAATTGAATTTAGATTCCAGCTTTACCATTCCCTAGTCAAGTGGTCTTAGGTAAACTGCCAAACCTCTGAGTCCCCATTTCCTTATTACAGTACCTTACAAATTTGGACCTGCCGAGTTTGAAGAGATTGTGGGCTACCCAAGTATATGTAGTGGGGGGAAGAACTATAGACTGGAGGTGTAGATTTTTTAAAAATCTATTTTGGAGAAGTATTTGAAGTCCGAGGAGGAGATGAAATCAGCCAGAAAGAGAGAGTAGAGAGTGAGAAAGGCAGGGACCCCAGGATTCAGTGACCGGGCACACTCCAATTTAGTGGGAGGGGGAGGGAGAGTGCAAAAGCCATGTGATAAAGAGCAGATGGTGAAAGGAAGAAAGAAGGAGCATGAAAATAGTGTGGAGGAGCCCAGGGAATTGTTTTAAGATGAGAACAGAGAGGGAATGGTCAGAGAGTCCCAGCAGAAAGAAGAGACAGTTAGGGGTCAAGAACAGAAGAAGGGGAGGCAGGGGAGGTGGCAGCGAGGGTCACTAAGGCAAAGGCTGGTTTGGCAACCAGGAGCTGGACCCGTTTCCACTGAGCAGAGAGTCAGAAGCTAGAGAAGGTTATGCAATAATTGTAGAGTGTTTGTATAAAAAAACATTTTTATCAACAAGGAAGAGGAAAGAATGGAGAAAAGCAACATGAGATCAAGGGAGGACTTTCCTTTTTCAGTGGTCTAAGAAACTTCAAGGTTCTAGGCTGATGGAAAGAAGACAATCAAGAGGGAGAGGTTTCAGGCCCAGGAAAGTAGGGGAATTCACTCATTTATGTATTTCTTCACTCATGTATTTATTCACATAATTAGAATAGAGTGCCCGCTACACACTGAGATCCGTTCCATGCACTGTAGGAACAGCAAGGATCAAGGCGGGGTAGGCTGCTGCTTTCAGTGGGGGTGTATTCTGCTAGGAGAAACAGACAGTTAACCATGATGAAAGCCCGATAGCAACACCAGGGAAGTAACTTAGAAAGAAAATATTAGAGAGCAAAAAAATGTATGCAGAGCATCAAAATAGATCTACTGCTTTGTAATGAGTGGCTGCTTTAGATCAGATGTTCAGACGTGAGGCTAAGGAGGTGATATATAATTTAATAATTAATTTAAGTTAATATTTAAAGAAGAGCTTTGCATGTCGAGGGAACAAGGGCAATAAAGGGAAGAGATGGAAATGTGATCAGAAAGGAAGGCACAGCCTAGACATTGAAGAGCATTGTTGGCCATAGTTTTATTCCTTTTTTTTTTTTTTTAAAGATTTACTTATTTGAGAGAGAAAGAGCATGGACACGCACGAGGGTGGGGGGCAGAGGAAGAGGGAGAGGGAGATAATCCCAAGCGGACTCGCAGCTGAGCTGCTGAGCCTGACGCTGGGCTTGATCTCAAGACCCTGAGATCTCGACCTGAGCCGAAACCAAGAGTTGGACGCTTAACTGACTGGGCCACCCAGGCACCCTGGCCACAGTTTTATTCTAAGTGGGACTTGAAGCCATTGGAAGGGAGTAATATGACTATATTTATATCTCAAAAAGGATCTTTCTGTCTGTGGTGAGAACATAGTTTAAGAGGAAGGAGCAGAGGATGGGAGCCTGTTAAGAAGTTACTGCTGTAGTCAAAATAAGAGATGGTATGGCTTGGGCTATGGTGGAGATGACAGGAAGTGGTTGGAATAAGACCATATATCAGAGTAGAGTCAAGGGACATGCTGATGGATCAGACATAGAGAAGTAGTGTAGGAGGAAAAAGAGAATTTAAGAAGCACTTGAGTGGAGAGTGGATGATTTTTATTGAGATGGGGAAGACTGGGAGCTACGTGCAAATCAAATCAGCTATATGTCAATAAAGCTGAAATTAAAAAAAAAATGAGTTCTGGACATGATAAGATGATTGATGGGGAAATTATTTAGAGGAACTTTCATTGCCTGCCCTCGCTCTAGCTCAGTGATTGCAGTTTCCAGGTTACTGAAAGGATGTAAAAACAATTTGGAGTCCGCAGTTTTTGGTGGCACTCACTGTCCTCTGTACGCCTTTGCCCATCCTTCTGTTCCCTGGCTCAATAATCTGACTTCTGACCCACCTGCCTGGTTCTGGAAAGCCGTATATCCTTTTTCTGGTTTATTATTCAGCTCGCCATCTGAATCTCTGGTCTGCATACTTCCATGATGTCGGCATTAGCCTCAGCTTCAAGATACTCTGTCAGATAGTACCATGATTTCCTCACCGTGTTTTACCATTCTGCAGAACTAGAGCCAAAGGACCTTTGCTATCCAGCATCTCCTGCTCCCCAACCTATGGGAAGAGAATTCAGCTCTTTGTAATCAGTTAAACTACTAGGTAAATTCAGCCAATAGTTTACATATACTGTTATTGTTCTTTTTTTTTTTTTAAGTGGGGAAGGGGCAGAGGGAGAGGGAGAGAGAGCATCTTAAGCAGGCTCCATGTCCAGCGTGTGAGCCAGAGGCAGGGCTCAATCTCACAACCCTGAGATCATGACCTGAGCTGAAATCAAGAGTTGGAAGCTTAGCCAACTGAGCCACCCAGGAGCCCCTGTTATTGTTATTCTTAAGAAAATACTACTTTGTTACAAGTACCAGTTGAAACCAATTTCTTGTTAGGATTCTTACAAAAATGTCTGAATGTAGGTGTTTATTAAACTAGGAGGCTGACACCACTGTATTCTAAGCCTCCATCTTCTGTTATTTGAACTTCTGAAAAATCTCCTAACTGGTCTTTCTTTGTGCATCCCACTCATTCTCCACAATATTGCTGGAGTAATTTCTACAACCTAAACTTGATCCCAGCAGTCTCCTGCTTGCAAGGCTATAGTGGTTCTCCATTATCTTTAGGATAAAGCCTGCTAATCCTTGACAGAGATATTGGAGATCACCAAATGGCCCATGGTACATTTTCCAGCATCTCTTGTAGTTAGTTGGGTGTTTGTGACTAGTTCTGGACAGCAGTGGATGAACATGACTCTTTTGGGCCAGAGTATTTAGGGGCCACTGCCGTATACGCTCTTCACCACTTGGAGTGACCCTGAAAGCCACATGTTGGGACGGCAACATCAAAAGATAGTGGGATCCCTGGTGTCTGAATTACTCCATGGAGAACTGCCCTGGAATGTCATCTGAACTGCACTGGAATTTACTTGACAGAGAGATAAATCTTTGTTGATTAAGCTCCTGAGTGTTAGGGTTCTATTTCTACAGCACAGCCTAGCCTACTGGGTTGGTGCACATGGCGAGCATAGTCCCGCAAGCTCGAACTCCAGTCCATCTCTCAGCTTGTTCAACTCTCCAGGCAGGTGGAGCACCTTTCACTTCCTCCGAGGTACCATGCTTCCTCCTGCCTTTGGTTATTTCCCAGCTGCAAGGTAATTTCTGCCTTTCTCCCCTCCTCTTTCCAACACATGAACTTTGGTTAAATCTTACTCATCCTTCAGGTCACAGACTAACCACCACTTCCTTAGGGAAGCCCCCCCTAGTTTCCCTTCATCTTGCTCCTTATACATCGTTTCAATTACTTGTATTTAAATAAATCTGCCAGCACTGCTAGCCTCTAAGCTTGGCCTGTCCTTCTTAGGGGCTCGTCATTGGTCCCTACACAGTGTCTGGCATTCTGGTAAGGGCTCAACAAATATTTGTTGAATGCTGGAATGCTTGATTGAACGAATCAGCAGAAGATAAATAAAGGTGAATGAGATGAAGATTACAAAGAAAAAAAAAAGGGAGATGTGGTAACACACAGGATTCAGCTTGGGCAGAAACTAAGCTTGGCGTTGATGGGACTTCCTACAAAGCCATGTATACCCATTCTAACTGAAATTTCTCCTCCATCCTTTGTGATACCACCTGAATTTATCTGAGTATAAAGGAAATCTTTCCTCGTTAGGAATCTCTGGCACTTTTCTGTTGCATGTGGGGTAAGGTTCAAATACCTCAGCATGGCGTTTGAGTCAATTACAGACTGGCCCCTACTTTTCCTCATCTCCTCCTGCCTCCTCCATCCGTCTGCATGCACACTCTGCTTCAATCAAAGCAAATGCCTCGTCCTCTCTGAAATACATGTGAAGCTCCCCCCTTGCCACCTAGCCAACTCTTACTTGTATTTTAAGACTCAGCTTAAATGTTGCCTCCTCTGTAGAGACAGTTTTAAATCCCCTAGTCTTAGACACTCAGCATTTTGGACTTTAATAATGCTGTGTCTTGATGTAGCATTTAGAGCACAATTGTTTATTTCTATGTGTGTCACTCTCACTTAGAGGGGAGATCCTCTGAGTAGGGGCTGTGTAACTCGCTCATTTTTTATTTCCTATTACAGTGCCTAGCCAAAGGGGAAGCCCTGTGAATGCTTAGCCAGTGAATGAATGAACAAAAGAACAGAAACAAAGCTGGAATATTGCAGTAGATGCGATTTCTAGTTTCACTCTTTGTTTTAAAATATTGTCTTGAGTGAGTACACAGGGATGGGAGTGGAGATTGCACAGGGGAAAAATAGCTTCTTTTAAAAATCTATTTTCCGGGCGCCTGGGTGGCTCAGTTGGTTAAGCGACTGCCTTCGGCTCAGGTCATGATCCCGGAGTCCCGGGATCGAGTCCCACATCGGGCTCCCTGCTCGGCGGGGAGTCTGGTTCTCCCTCTAACCCTACCCCCTCCTGCGCTCTCTCTCTCACTCTCTCTCTCTCTCAAATAAATAAATAAATAAATAAAATCTTAAAAAAAAGTTAAAAAAAATCTATTTTCCACTTTTACAATTTCTGTTAGGACCAAGTAGGTTTCAAAGTGCAACATAATATGGATGGCATGTTTCAGACTCCATGGGTATTTATGAATTTATTAATTGGTAGCCAAATCTTTATCCAGAATGTGCACACCTTTGATTTTTGATGAATAGAAAATAGCTTTTTCTAATTACCTCAAAATTAATGTTCTGCACACATTTAAAATTCTGAGCTTTCCTTTGAAAAATTTCTTTCCTTTGTGGCACACGTAGGCTTAACATTTTTTCTATGTTGGGACTGGGGGGGAGTTTGATTTGCTTTCTCCTTTCTTCTAAGTGTTTTTTGAATTGCTATCTTTTTAAAAAATTTTTTACAATCATTCAGGCTTGAGCCCTGGAAAATCCCATTTCCCCTTCCCTGTCGAGGATAGTACTGTGAAAAGTTATTGGCTCTTGACAACTCTCCAAGATTGTGTCACTGGCCCAGGATACTAGACCGATAAAAAATCCACATACCCCAGTGGATTGACTAGTTAAGAACATATTGAAATGCTTGCCTAAACACCCAGCACTGGGTCCCATTTGCTCATATCTCATACCCTTATCGACTGACATCTGAACTACTTCTCCCCTTCACCCCCCCCATAGGAGCTGGGACGGGTTTGAAAAGTAGCTGCTTCGGAGCATCGGAGCGGACTGTCTAGGAGTAAATAATGCTTCAAGGCCCACCACGTATAGCTCAGGATCTCCAATTAGGGGAAGGGACCTGAGGATTTTTGAAGGAGAGAGATTCATACTCCTTTCAGATTGGTCTAGGGATTCAGCAAGATCACAACAAAGTAAGACATAAAGATGTCAGTAGGCTTGGAGGAGGCTGGTTTCAGTTATGCGTGGTCTGGAGCTGTCAAACCTGACATATAGCACTTTAACCTGGCTAAAAGATTCCTAAAATCATCTCCAGGACTTCAAGAGCAGGGTTTGTGTCTGTGCGCATGGGTGTGAGCGCGCATGTGTGTACGCGTGGGTTTGTACATATGCATTGTCATCCTGTGGGGACAATTGTGTTTTGGCTCACAGGTATAAAGTCCTGTTTCCCTCTGTCAGGTGACCATGAGTTTTGTCATACTCAGCAGGCCTTTTGTCTAATGCATTGACACCTTAATGAAAAACAAAAGGTACATTCATCAAAAGAGACAAGATTACTGGCATCATAAATGGAGAACATCAGGGAGGCTAGCAACAATAATAATAATAAATTGTGGCTATTGTCCACAGAAACTTGCTTTTCTAAGGTACTTTTGATAATTACCTGTCAATGTTTCAGTTTCCACACCCGTTCCTTGAATTGATGGAGTCTATTTATATCAAATAAAATTCTTGTATTTTCCTCTTGAAGTGCATTCCATTCCCAGACATGACTAGGGCAGAAGTTATTTTATTTTTCCAAAAGGAGAAAGTGGCCTTGTTGAGTTTGACACATGTAAGCAGTGCTTTCTGGTTGAAGGCAAGCCAAACAAAGAGACAAATAAACATCAGCTTTAGTCGGGAGGCAAAAGGAGAGAACTGTAGCGTGGATGGTTTGGGGGCAAGTTGTGTACCTTCCCCAGCAGAGTGGCATTCGGCTCTCTCTCTGAGCTTGTCCCGCTCCAATGATGGTGTGTGGAAGCTTAAATGCAATGTCAGCACAAGGAACAACAGGGGGGACCAGAAGAATGGAGCCCATAAAAATCTGTTAGGCATGTAGGAACTTCAGGGTTAATAGTTTGTCTTTATTTAAAGAATGTCCTAATATGAGGGACTGAATTTAATAAAACCACATGCATTTAGGGATGCCTGGGTGGCTCAGTTGGTTAAGCGTCTGCCTTCGGCTCAGGTCATGATCCCGGAGTCCTGGGATCAAGTCCCAAAACGGGCTCCCTGCTCCACGGGGAGCCTGCTTCTCCCTCTGCCTGCCTCTCCCCCTGCTTGCGTGCTCATGCTCTCCTCTCTCTCCCTCTGACAAACAAATAAAATCTTAAAAAAAAACTACATGCATTTAAGGATAACGAATGTCCCATTGATTCAGTTCTTTTTTATAGTCTTTCTTCAAGTCACAGAAGGCGGGGGATGGCCGCACAGGACAAAGCAGCAGGGAACTCCGGTATTTCCATCAGAGGAGAAAGCGCCCGCTCAGGAGATTTGGGTCCTGGAAGTGTTTGTGTTACTATGTGACTCGGGACAACTAGTCTGTTTGCTTTGGGCCTAAAATTCCTTATTTGTTCAGTGAGAAAGTTGGGCCAGATCCTATCCAGCTTTAAAGTTTATTTTTTAAAATCTTAGTATCCTTCCTTTTCACACAGTGTCTGACATAAAAGTGGGGATCGGCCAGGGTTTATTAAATAATATTCTCTTAGATGTAATTGACCTGTGCAGCTCTTGGGCTCAGTCCGTTAGATGATGGTCTTTCAGACCGACAAGGGTTATCTGGTAAGTTTGGCACATTCCCCAAATGCTCATTTTCCTCTTTCTTACTATGTGTGGGAGGCAGCCTCTGAGATGGGGTCCCATGACCGCCACCTCCTCGTATTCACGTCATCGTGTAACCCCTTAGTCTTGAGTGTAGACTGGACATACTGACTCACTTCTAACAGGGCAGAAAATAGCAGAAGTGATGGGTTGTCACTTCTGAGATTAGGTTGCTAAAACCTGTGATTCTGTTCTCTCTCTCTTTCAGAGCCCTTACTCTGGGGGAAGCCAGCTGCCGTGTTCCGAGCTCCCAGTGGAGAGACCCACACAGCACAGAACTGATGTCTCCAGACAGCATCCAGTGGAGACCTGTGGCTCCTCAGTCATACGACTGAGCTTGAGAGTGGATCCTTCCCTCGTTGAGCCTTCAGATGACTGCTGCCCTGGTGGGCGCCTCAGTTGTAGCCTCCTGGGGGACTCTGAGCCATACCCAGATTTCTGTCTCACAGAAACTGAGGCAGGGGCACCTGGGGGGCTCAGTCGGTGAAGCGTCTGCCTTCAGCTCAGGTCATGATCCCAGGGTCCTGGGGTCCAGCCCCGTGTTGGGCTCCCTGCTCGGCGGGGAGTCAGCTTCTCCCTCCCCCTCTACTGCTCTCCCTGCTTGTTCTCTCTCTCTCTCTCTCTCAAATAAATGAATAAATAAAATCTTTGAAAAAAAGAACTGTGAGATAATACATGTTGTTTTAAACTGGTGAGTTTTGGGGTAGTTTGTCACATGGTATATTAGATGACTAATTATGTTACAAAAAGAATCTATCAGATAATTTGAGATACATATAATCTAAATAAAAGATATGACAAATATACCAATAACTAGTATGCATAGTGGTAATAGTAACAATAACCAATTCCCACCTAGAGCTTATAATGTGCCCCAAACTGATAGGTATGTATATATACTAATATATACATATAATATATATGTAATACATATAATTATATATATAATAATATATATTACATCACACCCATATCAACCCATTCATTCCTCACAACCACACCGTAAAGTACATGACATGACTGTCCCCATTTTACAGATGAAGTGGATTGACAGGAATGTTAAGTAAACTGTCCAAGGTCACACAGCTTGTAAAGGCAGTAAATGGGAGACCAAAAGTATAAACTCAATTTTCCAGATGGCTCACTCATTACCGCTATGCTGTAGTGTACCCATAAATGAGATTAGGGGAGTATCACAAAATGATGAGAGGTTCAAAGGTGTGATTACAACCAACGTAAAGGGTAAGAATGGGACTTTACAGAGGATGTGAATTGTGATAGGGGAGGGATTAAACAGTGAGAGAGAAGCATGATACAAAGAGTTCCCTGTTGCCATGGATTGAATGTTTGTGTTCTCTCAAAATCCATTTTACATTTTACTAATATTTTGCTAATTGTATGCAGTTATCACTAAAATTGCCGCTAACATTCATTTGTCCCTTTGATAATCATTTCATTACTTACTTGTGCCAGCAAGGTGGACACATTGCATTCTGTTCAGTTCAACTTGACCCAGCACGAATGTGAAGTCAAGCTGCAGGGTGGGAGTAGGCTGCAGCTTCCCATTTTCTAATTGGATGTGGGCTGCCTCCTAGAGAGGTTTCCAGGCTCCCGTTCTGCAACCTGGAATCCCAGGGGTTTGACTCAGATGCAGAGTCCCATTTTCAGAGGCGTCACATTTGCATAATTATACAGCTGGGGATATCAGTAGCTCAGGTAAGTCAAATAAGTTTGTGCCTCTGCACAAATACAAACTTGCTCCCTTTCCCCAGGCCCCCATCATCTTCTTATAACGATTCCGTGGCTTCTGGTTCTTTCTCAAGCCTCCTCTCCTATTGCATCTCATGCTCAGAAGTAACTGACTTGGCAGCCATTTCACTCTGTCCCACATCTGTATGCCTTCTGTGGGGACAGAAAGCTTAGCTATGCGGTGGAGAAGGGCAGGAACTTCAGCCGCAGGTGACCTGTTCCTGTCCCATCAGAAACCAGGCAACTACCACGCCTGTCTCTTCTCCCTGCCCTCTTCCCCGCCTCTGATTTTTCTCTCCATACAGTGGACAGAGCTTTCACTGGAAACAATTAACTTGGTATTTTTGAAATCTAAGAACAAGGTAAGAATAGGTTTAAAAAAAAAAAAAAAGACAAGCTCAACAGTGCATGCAGTGAAAAGTCTCTCTATTTGGTCAGCTCTCTGGTTTCCAAGGACCTCTTCCTGTAAGCAACCACATTTACCAGTGTATTGTATATTTTCAAACATAGTCTATGTATATACATGGATGTATCAGATGTATACACACATATTTTTGATGAAATCTTTCTTCTATACAAGAATGTTTTTAATACGTAAGTTTGATCATCACAAAAAACAGAAACTCTCCATTAACCTTTGGAACAGACCTCAGATTTTCAACATGGCCCTCAAGGCCCCACCTGACCTCTACAACGTTGTCTCCCTCATGCCAATCTCCTCTTCATTTTTCCCATGGGACTTAGATTCTCCAACATCTAATCTAACCAACTAAGGTTCTCCACGCCTGTTTCTATCTTTGATTAGAATAGCTCTCTGTCTAGAATTGAAATTGTTGTTGCCTCCTCCATGTTTATCCCGCCTATGTTTAGTGGTCATATGATTTGGATGGAATGGACCCACCCCTAAGGTCCAAGGTTACACAAATCCCATTCTTACCAAAATGATCGGTGCAGATAACCAAGACTTAAGTCAGACAGAGGCATCCACTAGTTAGAAAGATTGATCTGGGGTTGCCTAATCAGGATAAAGAAGGGAACTCTTTCTTTCTGCGACTATGAGCAAATAAACTGTCACTGGTAGACATTGTCATGACAGAAACTAAGTGACTAAAATGAACATATAAAATTTGGTAGGACAGTGAGACTCTTATAGAGAAATGAAAACCAGATCTTGATCAAACTGTGCCTGAAGCTATACCAATAAATAACTTTTAGTGTTTTAAGCAAATTTGCAGTGGGTTTTATTTGACTTGCAGACAGCTTAAAGCATCTGATACCCCTGCTCCTTCCCTGCACTGATCTTCCTATAACTGGCTTACTCTTATCTAGTCTCCAAGCCTCTTAACTGTTCCCTCTTCAGAGAGGCTTTTTCTGATTTTCCTGGACTAGGTTGGGTCTTCCTTTTATCTGTTTTCCTTGCATTGAGGCCTTTTCTTTCTGCATACTTGTCACAGTTGTAATGAAAGATGATTTTTAAGTATCTCTCTCCCCCAGAGGACTATAAATTAAATGAAGTCAGGGCTCTATCTGTCTGGTTCACGGCTCTAGCCTCAGGTTCTAACATACACCTCACACTTACTAACGACTCAATAATTATGTGTTGGATGTAAAACTGAATGAATGGTAGAATTTATTATAGATAAGTGGTTCATTCCCAATGATTTTTATTTTTTATTTATTTATTTATTTATTTTTTTAAAAGATTTTATTTATTTATTTATTTGACAGAGAGAGAGAGACAGCGAGAGAGGGAACACAAGCAGGGGGAGTGGGAGGGGGAGAAGCAGGCTTTCCCGCAGAGCAGGGAGCCCGATGCGGGGCTCGATCCCAGGAGCCTGGGATCATGACCTGAGCCAAAGGCAGACGCTTAACGACTGAGCCACCCAGGCGCCCCCCAACGATTTTTAAATCAAAGTTATTAATATTCTCACAGACTGAACTACAGCTTATAATCTGTGGTCAAGCTTGGGCAAAATATTCTAAGTCCCCAGGATATTTTACTAGCTGTCATCCAATTCCATTGCTGCATCTTTGGGGAGGATGGTTGTTAAGAGCCCCACTCCAATGTAGGTAAGATTAGAGACCTGGATCTTCCACACACCTGGTCTTGGACAAGTTACAGAACCTCTTTCAGCCTCAGTTTATCTGTAAAATGAGGATTATAATGGTATGCACCTCCCAGGGTCACTGCGAGGATTAAATGATGTAACGCATGCAATGCACCTATTTCAATAATACGGACTGGCATACAGTATTTTCCATCACATAGTAAATACATAAAAACATAGTACATGACACGTGGAGCTACTCACTATTATTGTTATTATTTAGAGGTGGACCTCAATTTCTAGGGCTGCACATGGAGATTTCTCTTTACTCCAGCACTTTGAGGGGCTTTACTTATGAATGATTTAACAGACATAGGATTGGCCAGATGCTGGATTTTTTATGATTGCTGCTTGATTCAAATTCTTGTTTAACCCCGTGATTTTGAACAGCTATTGTTCTTTGAGAAAGAAAATGGATTTGAAGGAGTATTTATATTGATTTATTGTTGGTTGTCCGTTGAAATGTAAATAGCCCTGAATGTGCCACTCACTGGGACAGGGCAGTGCTTTTTCATAATGGACAAAATAGCCTTGTTTCACTTTAATAACCTGCTTGTGGTCAAACCAGTCATGGGATTCCTTAAACACAGCAGAATGCCTGCTATTGTCATTTGCATATCAATGAGCAGACATCTCTCTGCTGTCGCTATTACAGGGCACTGCCATTTCCTTAACTTGGGGACAGTACTGAGGAGTTGGAACGCACCAGGCAATTCTCTATCTCTACCGTACAGACACCCGGGTACTAAGCCGGGCCCACAGCTGCTGAGACAGTGACACGACTTATCTGTGGTGTATTTGTAGAAGTTGTAGGGTTAGAATAGATCACCCACCCTTAGTATCTTGTAGACATATAGGTGTCTATTTCCTTTACAGAAGTTATGCTGCGAATAATCATTTTGTGTTTTCAAAGCTGGATGCACTAGATGAGGGAAGCTTGCATAAGAATAATAAAGGAAATAATAACATTTTACGCAGGACACTGACTCTACAATTCGGAGGGGAAAAAAAAACCCAACCTTGTTTCCTTTGCTTATCGCCCCCTTCCTGCTTCTGCATTTCCCCAGAGTTGGAAAGAGCCCATCCATTTCACTGATTTGGAAATAAAACGGGCATGTTAATCTCTTGCCTTCAAGGGCCACCGAGGGTGTTGAGGTGGGTCGCAGTTCGTGATTCTAGACGGGTGCCCAGGGCAGCTCGGGAAGTGAAGACTGCTAATTCCGGGGCCGTGTCTCGCCCTATGCTACAAGCCCGAGCATAAGGCTTTTCATAAGCTTTTGAGGTGACCTTCATCGTGGTTGGGGCAGGGATTTATCACTCAGACCCGTTCAGAGGGAACGCAGAGCCTGACGTCCAGTGTGCCCATCACCTTTCCCACCAGTCATGGTTGTATTCCACCCTGTGAAAGAATCAAGTACGGCAAATATCCATGTGTCAGTAGATTTTGTTTTCAATCGAAAATTGGTTATCAATGTTGTACTAGAAGAATGTGGGGAACACATACACACACATCACAAAATAACAATAATCATACTTTTTATCTGCTTGACACCATTCCAGATTCTATCTGGGGATGAATTCATCTAACTCCTTTCCTCAGTGACATGAGACAAATACCACTATTCTCCATTTCTTCTGTTGAGCAACTGAGGCAGGAGAGGGCCAGGACTTCGCCAATTTAATCAGGAATATAAATGCAAATGCACGGCTCTATCTCTTACGCACACGGATCTATACCGACTGGAGGGACCCTGAGCTTACCTACTGGGTTTCCTCTCCCTCTACCAAAGCCCAGCATCCTTCCAGCCCCTGACCCCACAGTCCGCTGCCTTGGCTGCCCGCTTTCCTCTCCAATGTCCTATTTCTTTAAGCACTAGCCGGGGCTGGTTAGCAGATGGCAGATCTGAAGACGGACTTCACAACCATGTACAGAAGGAGCAAATGAATTAATATGTTCCAGATACTTTTATATTTTTGGCATAGACTCTAACCAATGTAATCACAGCTTATTATACTTCTTGGGTAACAAGCATCCTTTTATTCGTTCAGTAAGCATCAAGTGGCTCTGACGGTCCGGGCATGGCTCTAGCCTACGTTAGCATCTGTGACAGGAGCATTTTTGGAAATGCAATGCCCCATTTACCCGAGTGACTTTAAGGGTGGGAGCCCTCGGCCGCTTGGCAGGCAGGCTTTTTGGCTCCCCTGAAGTCACATTAACTCAATGGCCATTGACTCTGCTTATCTGAAGGGCTGGTCTCACTGGCACCACATCTGAAAAAAGTGACAGTTTGATTCCATTGTGGAAAAAAAAAGAAGAAAAGAAAATGGCTTGTCTGAGGTTGGAGGTATTCTTTCAGTATGGAGGGTGCCGTTTTCTGACCTGGGACATAAAATAATATGAAATGCAACTTAGCAAACATGAAATTTGGCTTCAAAAGAGAAGTTTGCGTTAGTTTCCATGATGGGATTGGGATAATATTGTCACGATTTTCTTTTTTGGGTGGTCGGTTTGTTTAAATAACTGGGTTATCTTTTGCCCATGTCCAGGCCATTCTAGAGACTGTTTCTTTGATGAGATCTTGCCACTGCTTCACTGTTTTGTTATAATTATTCATTTTTCTAATAAAACCTCTTTTTTATTTCATACATGATGACCATCATCTGCAAACACTTTGTTGAGAACCCTTCCTGACTCTGGAACAGCCAATTTATGGTGACATGAGCAAGTCAGTGGACCCAGAGTTCCAACAGGCAGGATTTCTAGATCTAATGAAGACTCTGTCAGGCCTGATTTGGATCTAGATAATTAGGGTTGGATTGAATTTGCCATCTTCATAGCATTGTGAGGTCTTTGGGGCCAGTAAACGACTCCCTGTATTTTTCTGCACAGAAACAAGGGTGAGGTCGAGTTATCAGAGCATTTGTGAGTCACACATTGTCAGGAGTCACGCGCTTGGTGGATGACTTGCTAGGTCATCTTAGATAGGCTGTCTCATCTTTTAGTGTTTTCGTTTCTCCATCTGCCAAGGTGTGATAACACCTGCTGGGCTTCTAAGAAAAGTGCTATTAGGAAGGTTAGGGTAGGTGTGCTAATGGAGAGGCTTTTGCAAAAACCTTTACATCACTATTTGTTAGAGAGATTGCAATCTGGAGCAACTTGACGGCAGGGGAGTTTGAGCCAAAGTCCTCGCCAGGGAAATATCAGACCTGAGGGAAGGGAGGGTCATCCCTCGTATTTCATGCATTTGGAGGTGGCTTCTGACATGGATGGTGCTGGAGCTTCCCCATGGGAAAAACTGAAATCATGAGAAGGTCATTCAAAAGTCCAAATTAAACTTACCCACAATTTTTAAAAAGGCAAATTCTTATGAGCTCAGCTCCAGATGATAAATTACCAACAGCACTTTTGGTAGTTGTGTTCTGCCGCTTTGGGGGGACTTTGAGGTTGAACACAGCCCTGTACCTGCTTTGCGCACGACCCTAACAATGGCGAGATTGTCAGTCCTTGAAAATGTGGAGGTTGGCACCCTCTGATTTTGTTGTCCTCTGTGATGATCTAGATTGCCTGACATCTCCAAGACCAGATACGTTTTTATAAACATACACAGACCCAATCAATATTTACTTTCGGATGATTAAAGCTATTTTAGTAAACACCTTAATAAGACCCCGGCATGAAAATATATCTGAATTCAGAGAACAGCCTTGCTTCCCTACTAACTTCCAGTGCCTGGGTGTTAAAACACGGGTTTGAATCTCTTCAGACATATGAGCCAAACTCACTGGAACCCCTTATTGACGGCCACCTCCTTGCTTATTTACTTGCCTTTCCCCTCCCTCCTACACCCTATTGAAACTGCTAGAAGGAGACCTGTTTCTTTCAGCTGTGTGAATTTCCCATTGGCAGGCCCCCAACACTCAGATCATCCTAATTCCCCAAAGGGAACCACCAGGCGCTCATTCGGTGACCAAGGTGCAGTGTGCTGTGGGGATCAGCCCGGGCTTGCCCACGTGTCCTCGCAAAAATGTAAGCAAGAGGCGCTTGCTGCAACTGGGCCCCAGAGTGAGGGGCAGGTCTCTGTCAGTCAGAACCCCAGACAAAGGCAGGAAGTGATGCTCCTTCCCCCCACAGCTAGCTGGTGCGTCCAGGAGGTGGGCTCTCTCACTGAACAGTTCCAGGGCGTTAAGCCGTAGTGCCTGAACAATAAGGGTTTCACTGGGCGAAACGCCACCTTCCAAGGGCTTGGCAATTTGTCAGTCTGGGTTACTCCACACTTTAAAAATTCTCAGCAACTTCATATCCTGCAGCATCATGGGGAAATAGTTATGTGGTTAAACTTAAAAGCAACAGTTACATTGACTGGGTATCATTTGTAACAGCCAAAACCTAGAATGGACCTACCTGCCCGATAAGAAAGATTTGGTTAAATGAATCATGATGTCTGCTTGTATGTCTCTTTCTCTGCCACATATATCTATTCCCACCATTTAAAACGAGGGTATAAAACAGTGGGTTTCTTATTTTAGATGGTAGATATCCTGAAGAGCTTGATGGAAGCTAGCAGCCATCTCCCCAGAAAAATACTTGCAGGCTCAACCTTTTCATATAATATCAGGGGATTTCAACATAAACTTGTCTCCCATTCAAAGGTGAAGGATACTTAATACAATAAACAGTAGAAATAATATTTAACAGTTCTGGTGTTGGGAATAGTGGAAGGAGCAGGTTATAAAAGACTAAAATCTCATTTTTGTTTAACATTTTTTGTTGTTTTGTTTGTTTTGTTTTGTTTGGGAAGGACAAAGTTTTTCTTGACTCTCAAGATCCTTGGCTGGGTCTGAAAATTAAATTGACATAGACAGATTACCAGGGGAAAAGCATACACATTTATTTAATGTAAGTTTTACGTAGCATGAGCGACTTCTAAAGGAAATGAACAGCCAAAGAAACAATTAGACCCGAGTATTTTATGCTAAGTTTGGTGAAGAGTGCACATTTGCGGAGTAGTAGGATAAGTTAAGAAGTATGAGGTAGGTGTAGTAAACTGGGGAAAACGTTGCAAGGCCTGTTTGTTTGTATTTTTCTTGGTGTCTCCTTTGTCTCCTGAGATAAGGTGCTCCTTTCCTCTGGGTGTAGGGAGGGCACCTCTCACATGAGGATTTTATGGCCTGTTTCAGGGATAAAAAAAGGGTGCAGGGAAAAAGGTCAGAGTGACTTTCCTGCCTCTGCTGTTTTCTCAAACTTCTTCAGCTTGAAATATTCAATTTGCCAGGATGCCATATTTTGGGGTAGCATGTTCGGATCCCCATCATAGGTAACTGAACTTGAAGATGCTGACAATAGCTTCTCTGGGGGATGATATTATAGTCTCTCTGTGTGCTTATTTGTATCTTCCAACTTTTTCTATAACTATATACAAATTTCATTTATAAGAAGAAATATGTCATCCAAGTTTGTTTAAATTAAAAAAAAAAAAGCTGTAATTCATTTTGGCAAGTGTGTTAGGAACCCAAGGACATTTTTAGCACACCTCTTTGTTTAGTAAATGATGAAATACTAGGATGAAGCGATGCTGGGATGAAGGGACACTATTTCTGAGTGAGATTTAATTAGGGCCAAATAAAGAGGTACAATATTAACAAACTTCTTTAACATGAAGTACACAGATAAAACATTTTAAGATTTAAAAGAATCAGAGCCGATTAAAAAAATACCAGGATCACACATGGTGACCAAGAAAAGCCAGTCCCTAGGTAAACTTTAGCTTCACATCAACAGCATTTCCTCTCCTTGAATGGCCTTTAGGGTACCTCTGTCTATTCAGTGTCTTGAGAGATTATGAGTCTGACATTCCTGTTTCTTTCACCTTAGGAGGCATCTGGGAGAACTTGTTCTACCTTTGCAGACCTTGCTGTCTCAATTAGAAGGTGAAGTTTGCATATCTTTCATTTTGTTAAAGCACAGAGGGGTGAGGGGCAGAGGAGAGGGAAAAGCAGATTCCCCGCTGAGCAGGGAGTCTGATACAGGGCTGGATCCCAGGACCCTGAGATCATGACCTGAGCCAAAGGCTGGAAGGCAGACACTTAATAGACTGAGCCACCCAGGCACCCCGAAGTTTGCCTATCTTCTATTTATTGGCAAGTGTCTTTAAGGAAAGAGAAATTCATTAGGGGGCTGCAGAGATATCTACTCAGCATCCATGCCCTCTTTCTTGGGTAGCAGTCACATTCATCTCTGTGTGGGGAAGCCCCTTCTCCCACTCTCGGTTGCCATGGCTTCTGCGAGGCAGGATCACCCTGCAGCTCCAGGATGAACATGTGACTCAGACCTGCTCAATTTGGAGTGTTCTCTCTCTCTCTGAGGCCACAGGGAGTGGTCCCATAATGGGCATAAAGATCCCATTAATGAGATACAAAGAGGGAGCTCTTGATAGAGATTTCTCCAACCAAGATTTCTCAGCTGGAAGAACGTAAGCCTGTAATTGTTGTGGAGCGAGCCTGCAGAAGAATGAAAGCAAACAGCACAGCAGAGCCCCAAGATGGGAGAAGGCAGAAGGGGGTTGGGCTTGGGCATCATCAAGGCCTGAGGCTTCAGCTGGGCCCCTAGATTCACAGGGGCTGGAACCAAACTTGCCGCTGGAGTTTTCAACTGTGTGGGACAATCATTTTCCTTGTTTGTTTAAGCCAGTTTGGGTTGGGTTTGTTTCACTTACAGCCAGTTGGGTCCTGACTGATATACTGGTTTAAGAATAACACTTACTGAGCCCTTGTGAAGTCACAGACCCTGTGTAAATCCTGTATGTGCATTCTCTTATTTAATTCCTACATTAGTTCTTTTTGGGGCACCTGGATGGCTCAGTTGGTTAAGTGTCTGCCTTCGGCTCAGGTCGTGATCCCAGGGTCCTAGAATTGAGTCCCACCTGGGCTCCCTGCTCCACGTGGAGCCTGCTTCTCCCCCGCTTCTCTCTCTCTCTCTCTCTCTCTCTCTCTGTTTCTCATGAATAAAATAAAAATAAAATCTTAAAAAATTTTTTTTAAAAATAATAATTCTTACATTTGTTCTTTTTAAGAAAGGAAACTGAGACTCAGAAAGGGTAAGTCACCTGCATAAGATCCCTCAGCAAGTATAATAAATCTATATTCAAACCCAGATATATCTAAAACCCTATGCTCTTAATTAGCTTACTACCATGGAGCAGTGGGTACTTGAAGAAAGTTAGACCTGACAGCTGGTGGATGGTTCATTTTTAACTACAACTTACAGAGGCTGAGGATAATAAGTGAGTATTTAGGAAGCATGGCCAAATTTAGAGGTTAAACTTTTTTCACCTTCAGTTTCCTTGTCAGCGCTCCCCCTGTTATTATTTTGTTTTGTTTTCTGACGACCCGGCAGTGTTGAACAGAAGAAGCTCAACCATGTTTATTTTATAGTCGAGAAGTCTGGGGGAGACGAGCTGACCTGGTCCGGACACTACAACTTCTCTGGGGCTTGCTTCGGCTGCAAGCGAGTGGACCTGGAGAAAAACCATGAGTCCTTTAAGAATCAAGGAGGAGGGGCGCCTGAGTGGTTCAGTTAGTTAAGTGTCTGCCTTTGGCTTGGGTCATGATCCCGGAGTCCTGGGATCAAATCCTGCTTCAGGCTCCTTGCTCGGGCGGGGAGTCTGCTTCTCCTGCACCTGCTGCTCTCTCTGCTCCTGCTCTCTCTCTCTCTCTCTCTCTCTCTCTCTCTCGCAGACAAATAAATAAGTAAAATCTTCAAAGAAAAAAAAAAAAGAATCAAGGAGGAGCCACAGGCTACTTTGGTGATATGTTGTTATAAACCAGAGTGGGCTCTCTTTTCAGGAATAAAATAAAAACAAGGAGATTTATCAGTTTTGCGTTGCTCCATTCTCAGGAGAGTTCTTTCTTAAAGTTTGAAGAAAACAAGGTAAACTCAGGCCTGGGAAGCCCCGAGCCCGGTTTGGACTCTAGCTCTGAGGTTCACGCTGTACTCATAACATCCTGTTCTTCTCTGCTGCCTGTGATGTGGTAGAGAGCAGCCCCTCCACAGGCTGTTAACAGCTGAGTTCATTTTTCGTAAAGATGCTGTCCTGTGAGACTGAGGAAATGGGCCACTCCTGCTCCCCCTTTGTCACTCTTACGGTTAAGGATGGGTACTCCCAGTTGCTTTGAGAATGCACTTTCCCTGAGCTCTAAAATTAGGTCTTTAATTCCTTTGGGATATTTGGCAAACATAAATTTACTGGAAGCCCAGAGGGTACTAGTGAGTGGGGAAAAAAAGTCATTTGTTTCACATCAGAGCGATCTGCTCTGTGGAACCTTGCGGCTATGGTCAGGGAAGGAAGGGTAGCCGTGGGGAAAGGTGTGATGGTAACCTGATTCTGAGGAAAAACAGTGTAAGTGAAGTCATCGGTGGTGCTAGGGACTGGGAATGATGACTTCTCCTCCACCCCTTCTGGAGGGGCCTGGAGGGCTGAGAGATGCCTTTTTTGTATGAATATGTTTATCAGCTTCCAATGAATTTGTGTCTAAAGATCGCACCTACAACAAAGACACACATGGAATAAAAAAATAACATGTCACTTCTATGGTCAGGGAGCTGACCCCAAGTGAGTTCATTGCACTTGGGATTCTGAAGGCGCAACTAAAACAGCAGTGACTTCTGTGGCTCGACCAGAAGAAAGGTGCTTCTCTTCTGTCTTCGCCACTGAGTTGCCATCCAGGGGACAGACAACAGCAGCGGGGGGTGTGTTTTGAATGGCTTTCCTTAGAGAGAAAATGTGCATCCTGGGATTGTGCTTCTTATCCGGCAGTTTCACAACGTGCCTTGGCCCTGGAATCACGAAGGTGTTTTCAAAAGGCTAGACAGATCCTTTATCAAACCCACAGCTACCAACTAAAAATGCATAAGAACAAGCCCCGGGCATCTATAATTTTATCTAGGTGATTCTTATCATCAACCAGGGAACCATCCCTCCAGTCTTCCTTCATTGGGACAAATTCATCAGAGTAGCAACTCACCATCTGAGATCTGTCGACATGACTGGCAGGACAGGTCAGCCTTCGATTAGGGGCAAAGTGCAGGGACAGAAGGTGGAGATGAGCAGGACGTGGCAGAAGCAAGACCGGGATGGCAGGTGGCAAGGAGGCATTCTACAGGAAGACCCTGTGTGAGCTGAAGGGGATTCTTGGTATGGTTCTCTGAGGGCTTTTGAAGATTGGTTTGAACAGAGAGCGGCAAAGCCCACTAGGCCTCTTCCAAGTGAAAACACAAATCTTGCATCTGTCTATAGTGTCCACCATTTTTATGCTATTCTTCAAAGTCAGAAATCAAAGATACCTATTAAAACCCCAGTCCTTTCAGAGACATGAAAGAGAGGAAATCTAAACACAGACACTTCAATGTAATATGCATATAGGTGGTAGCGTAGCCTCTCTTTCCCACCTAGGAGAGCACATCCTGTGCTCATTTACTCATTCGATCATTTAATTAAGCATCATTTACTGAGCAAAGGCAATAGGTTGAACAAAGGCAAAATGGCCTGGTGGGTCTGGTAGAAGTCTATGTAATTTGCTATTATGACATGAGAGGGGAAAGTAAGGGAACACAATGTGGTGTTGGCAGCATCCAAATCATACAGACTCTTAACTGTCTCTATGTCTGTTCTAAGGAGAAGAACCTGGCACAAGCCCAACACCTGAATTTAGAAGCACCCAGCAGAAGAGAACAGTGGCTGCTCACTCAAAGACAGGGATGAGTATGCGTAAATTCTTGCTTTCTTATTACGTCCGTACCTTGGGACTGGGGTTGTAGGAATCTACCTCTCAGATAAGTGGGTATATTGACATGGCAACTCACAACTTGTAGAGAATTGCTATTTTTTTTTTCCACAGCTGCAGAATATCTTTTTTTTTTTTTTTTTAAATGAAAGCCACTTCTATCTTCAATTTTAAAATGCCTTAATTTGAGAGACCATTAGTCATGAAGGTGTTTCCATAGCAAATGCGTGTGGGATGTCCTAGCTTTGTTGGCGATAGTTCAAGGGAACTTATATCATTAAATTGGGACAAGGCCTGGCATGATGGCAAGGAAAATCATGGCTCTGTTCCCGTAGCATGAGGCCTCCATTTAAGGGCAAGATAGACCGAAGGCAAAGAGCACAAAGAGAAGTGCTGGAATGAAAACAACTAACAAAGGAAAGATAAAAATGCAAATCCCAGTTCAGAGTGAATAATAGGAATGCAAATAGTGCTGCTAAAATAGGAAGGAACATTACTTTTCAAAAAGGCAAAGCAAAAGAAAATTGTAGTAGCTAAAGCCTTATGCAGGGTAAAATTGCACACTGTGTATACCTCTCAGAAGCAAAGCCACCTACTCTGATTTTTCCCAGCATGATGCTGTGAATTCGGTGAGTCATTTTATGAAGGTTTACTACAAAGCTCCAATCTGCATTTTTTTTTATAATACATTAGGATTAAATCTTTCTTTTGCCACCAGCTGTTTACTAATTGTCCCGTTTTAAAGCCAAATTTCTCACCTGGGCTACAAAAACACACTTTCCAAAAAATTAATAAGTTTATGGAATGATCTCCAGAATTTGTTAAGTTAAAAAAAAATCATGGAGGAAAGAAGAGTTTATGGCATCCTGCTATTTATCTGAGAAGGTCATTTGAATATAAATTTGGCTATATTAAAAAAAAAGCTCTTGGGAAAAAGTTATTTATGGGGGAGTGGGGAAATGAGGTGGAGGGCACAGAATTCGAAGTTAGATATCTTTGAATATATTCTGTTTTTGTTTTGGATTAAAAAACATGTAAATATTTAATGTGATTATAAAACAAGATTAATCACGAGACAAAGCAATCTCTAAAAATTGAGAGCAAAATGACACAAGTGGACCTGAGCCTCAGATTACTGGACTAATTACAGAGAGGAATTATTTCAGGTGACAAAGGAATTTATCTAGTGATAGACTCTAAGAAATTGTCAAAATTTGTCAACTCTTTTTCTTAATTTTATTGTTGGTGATAGTATTGTTACTATTTGGGCTTATCTTTCTTCCTTCCTTCCTTCCTTCCTTCCTTCCTTCCTTCCTTCCTTCCTTCCTTCCTTCCTTCCTTC
>NW_023270739.1:24760580-24769033 GCF_011800145.1 Mirounga leonina
TTCCTTCCTTCCTTCCTTCCTTCCTTCCTTCCTTCCTTCCTTCCTTCTTTCCTTCCTTCCTTCTATTCATTTTTTTGAGATAGTTGTATGTACTATGGGATAAAACAAATAAGAAATTGTTTGTGTTGGGAATTAGGATTTGGGGAATGGAAAAAGGCAATTCAAATGTAAGATCAAGGATGTTAAGTAAAAACCTTGTAGTATGGAATTTATAATTGTCAACTGAAATTGTGATGTGTTTTAATACAAAAAAACCCACAAAAAACAGATCTCCTAGCTCTACTCACTGCAAAGACCTGGAAACAGTGACAAGCTCAGTAAAAATGAACATGTTCATTAACCAGGCTCAAAACCCAGATTGTGGTCTCTCAATACTATTCCCTCCTAAAAAGAACCGGAGTTCCTTGGGACAGAACTGATTCTAGATCTGGGGCAGGAAATGTGTAACAATGAGCCTAGAATAATTTATCCTACCGTAAAGCAGGGACACTATCAATTACTTTTGGGGTTATGTCTAAAATACTCTGGAGCCAACTAGGAAGGGCTTTCTGTAGCCAAAGATAGGACAATTTGAGCAACGATAAAATAATAACTGCAATGACTTACAACACATCCATTATGCTTAAACCTACAGTGATTCTAAAACACACACTCCAAAGAGTCAAAAAAAAAAAATGCCCCCAAACCCCCAAATCATTGGTTCTCTTTGGAGGACACTAGGTAACCAACTCAAAAATTTGAAAGCTAATAAATGAAAAGAAAGAACCAAACATTTATCCTGTCTTTTCTGTACATACCATACTGTGGGGTAACCAAAGGGAAAATAGTTTCTGATTCAAATCAGCAAAATGAAAATGAAACTATAAGACAGTTGGGGAAATGTGAGCACTGATTTGGTTAGTTAGTATTATGGACTTACTGTTAATTATATTTAGTTATGATAATGAATTGTCATTATGTTTATGGCAAAGTTTTTTCTTTCTAAAATACATATGTATGCATATCTTACATATATGCATATCTAATTATATATTATGTATAATATATAATATATATTCACAGATGAAATGTGATGTCTCAGTTTTGTTTTGAAATAATCCACTGGGTTTGAGGGCAGGGAGAATTGGATGTGGGTATAAATAAGATTGATGAGTTGAAAATTGTTGAAGCTGTGTACGTGGGGGTTTATTATTTTATTCTTTTTGCTTTTGCACATATTTGAAATTTTCCATGTAAAAAGTTTTAGACAAAGTCAGTTGCTTTGCTCATCTCTCTTTTCCTGTAACCTGGTAAGTCTGCTCACATGGCAAGTACTCAAGGAAAGTTTGGTAAGAATCATGCTGCTCTTGGTGAAGGTGTCCCTCTAGCCTTGTTCAAGATTCTCGTTCTCGGTGAAAATTGGATAGTTAGAGAAACAGATTCTAGGCATTATTCAGGCCAGTTAGAGGGTAACTGCTTTGGGGAAGTCATAGGTTTTTAGACTTAAACATTTGATGTTTGGAGTTCTAAAAGTGACTTGGTCTTAAAATGAAAGATATCAGCCCTCTTATCTAGAAGCAGTATTTCCTTGAGCCACAAGAAAACAGTTTTTCCAACTCAACTGCTTATGAAAAATTGACATAATGTGGTCTCTTGACTGATTAAATCCTCAACTGCAGGAAGACTCATTGCTAATTACTTTACCATAAAGCAGCTGAGCTCACGACTATCTCTGTTCAGTAAGGATCTTTAGCAGCAAAACCCATGTTTCGACACACTGCAGTGTTACTCGGGGATATTTGTTGTCGTTTGAGGGTTTTCACCTGTGTAATTTTTCAATTATGACACATTTTCTTATATTAATTTATTGATATTTTTCCCTTTCAATTTTTTTTTTCCCCCTGAAACATTAATTCAGATCTCTGACCTTCTGGATTGATCCTGTAATTGGCTTCCCCCCCATTCTATTCTATTTTCCACCTCTATTATTTTGATCTAATTTCTACTTTATGTTCCTAATCTGTCTATTTACTTAACTTTTCTGTTCATGAAGAAAGAATCTTTTCTTATATTTCTGATGTTTCTTTTTTAAAAAAATAGTATCCTATTCTTGTTTCATTCATAGCTACAAAAATCTTTTTATATTTCTCTGAAAGTGTAACCTTTTTGAAGTTTTCTTCTGCTCCCTGAATTCCCTTTGCTTCATCCAAGTCCTTTTTATTTATTATTATTTTTTTTGTCTTTGCTATTCGTGTTGGGGTCTTCCTTCCAATATTTGGTGACCCGTGGCTGGCTATTCACATTTAAGAAAGAGACTCTCAATAGTTGATTGGACATTCTGTGCAAGAGGTCAGGCTTCCTGATAACTTAGAGTAGAACTAATATTTACTGGGGGATTCCAAGGGTAGTATTAAAAGTATGAATAATTGGGGGTGCCTGGGTGGCTCAGTCGTTAAGTGTCTGCCTTCGGCTCTGGTCATGATCCCAGGGTCCTGGGATCAAGCCCTGCATCAGGTTCCCTGCTCTGCAGGAAGCCTGCTTCTCCCTCTCCCGCTCCCCCTGCTTGTGTTCCCTCTCTCGCTGTGTCTCTCTCTGTCAAATAAATAAATAAAAACTTCAAAAAAAAAAGTATTAAATAATTGATGTGGCATGGACATCATTCAACCAAAGAAGATAGCCAGACACTCAAAAGGTACCTGTGTGTATCAGTTGGACTCAACCTCATGAGTGGGTCTTTCTCTTGGATGGGATGGTTTCCTCAGAGAGGACTTCTCCAGTGTCTTATCTGGAGTGAGACAGGGATGATAACCCTCCTGCCAGGGTTGGAGGGGTCCCAGAGTTTTTTCTGTAGCCTGTCATTTAATCTATCAGCTGGGCTTCATGTCCTTGGAATGCAGAGTTTCTCCCATTCTTCAAAATCTGTTACTCTCTTATCTTCTTTGGGTGGGCTAGAGGTACTCACCTAACTAGCGATCGTAATAGGACACTTGGGGGTCTGACCACCCCTGACCCAGACTTTTCTGTGAGATTTCTTTCCTCAGTTCCACCCTTCACTCTTACCTTTAGAGATACTAGAAACCTCAAATTCCTAACTCAGTCTGGGTTTCTTCTGCACACATTGTCTTGTTTCCTGTCAGCAGTCCCTCTCTTCAGGCATAAAATTCAGTTTTCTTTGATCTATTGAGTCAGTTACCACGTAGCCAACTGTTTTCTTTCCTCTCTTTTTTTATATGCCTCGTTTGCTATCATTTCCTCTCCAATTCTCTTTGCTGTGATTGGTTTAAAATGTGTGTGTATGTGTGCTTAATTTCCTTGCAAATTTTAGTAGCCTTTCAAATGAGAAAAAAAAAATGTTATTTCATCCACTATGTTTAGCCAGAAGTTTTATATTTATTAAGATGAATCTTTAAGCACAATTAGTTTTTGACGATAACTAGAGCTCATCAGCATTTATGAACTCCAGGAAAACAAAATGAGAATGTTCATGTTTTTTTTTTTTCATTTCCTCGTGACTCACCACCTCCCCAAATGGGATCATCTGTAATTTTCGGTCTAAATTACAATCAATCAAAAAATAACTTTTTTATATTATTGATATTTGCTACATCAAAGTGATTGAAACTTAATAATACATGATTTATCTATCATCAGTCTTCCTCCCCAAATCCCCTTCCTACATCGTAATTCTTTCCTTATCTTGGCTTCTTAGTTTTATTGGTGAAGTTGGTTCAGATTGCAGGAGTTTCTCTCCAGTGATTGCGGGGGGGAAGAAGAAGACATCCTTCAAGGAGGTTTGAAACTCTAGCTGGTCTCAGAGGTGTCTCTAGCTATCTGTGACAATGAATGGCCCAATCTCTTTGGTCTCTGAGCCCACACTCACCTGTCTGAGCCTGTGGGTACTGGCTGCTCTCTCTGGCTCAGTATATCAGGAGGTGGCGCCTGGCTGACAAACCCAGTCTCTCTACACGCATTGTCTCCATTAATCAAGATGACAATTGTTCCCTGACCTCCTCCATCTGAGGTTCCCCGTAATCGTAATCACTCTCATCTCCACTCTGCTTCTGTCCAGTATGGTGTTCTCTGGCCTCGTTTCACTAAGAATTTAATCCTATCTGCAGTATATCTTTTTTTTTTTTTTTTTGGTAATTCTATGTTTAATTTTTTTAGGGAACCACCATACTGTTTTCCATAGTAGCTCTACCATTTTACATTCCCACCAGCAAGGTACAAAGGTTCAAGTTTTTCCATATCCTCACCAATACTGGTTATTTTTCTTTGGCTTTTGTTTTTGTTTTTTATATACATTACCACCCTGAAGGGGATGAGGTGGCATCTTGTGGTTTTGATTTGCATTATTGTAACAGTTACTGCTCTTGAGCAGCTTTTCATTGTTCTACTGGCTGTATGTGTATCTTCTTTGGAGAAATTACACTATATCTTTTATGATTATCTCACATCTTTGGTATTGGCATCACTCTTGTTTTCCAGTGCTGTTTTATATATTTATTTATATAATTTACATATATGCTGTGTGTGTATGCATATGCTGTATATATATATATATATATATATATATAATTGGTTTTATCTATGTATATACCATTATATATACTTATTTACTTGTTTAACCTAGTATCACAGCTAACCAGCTCCTCTCATCTACCATTGCTTTTGATTTGGTCTTCCTCCCCTTGGTTTGTCCCTTTTTGTTTGTTTGTTTTAGACCTGCTTATCCTTTTTGTTGTTGTTGTTGTTATTTAGTATAATCCAATCTGAAGCTAAACGTTTATCTTTTTAGTCAGCTACAGATAAAAACCAATACTAAAATCTTAACTCTGATACTTATTTACTATGTATACTTTGCCAAGTGGCAAAGAATGCATTTCCAGTATAGATACCCCACTGGTACTAAGGGCATCTGTAAGACATTAATATGAAAGAGAGCCAGAAGCTTACAATGGAAGCAGTGTTGTCCAAAACAGTTTTCTTTAAGTGTACTTGTCTTGAAAGGACTCTGTATGTTCCTTCAGGGAAATGGATGCTTTCTCTTCACACATTTTGAATTGGCGATCACCCCATTTTCTAGAACCTTATTATCAATTTTTTTTGTTTCATATTTGAATCAATGCAAAGAATAATTAGTATTCTATGAGGAAGTTACTGTTTTTTATTTAAAAAATGTGATTTCTAAACATATATGTCTGTGTGCTTTAAGGTAAATTGTTCTCATTTACTGGGGCCAATTATTACTTTTGCCATGGAATTCCATCTTTGAAATTATAGTGCAAAAACCTGGAATAAAAGTTAATGCATAAAATTTCATTTTAGGCATTTTCAGCATCAGAGTTAGGTTGGGGTTAGTGTTCTTTTGTTATGTCCTATATGCATGTTATAAAGTGTGGCTGACCTAAATTAATTCAATGCTCTTCCAACTCATCTTTAACACGCTCCCAATTCCAAAATTATCGTTCATGTAAATTCAGGAAAACTGATCAGTATATAAACAACAGTACTTTGCTTCAAAAGAAAAGAAAAGAAAAAGATCTATTTAATGCTTTTCACAACCCGAGGTCTGTATTTTGAGAGAATGGTTGTACCAACCTCTCAAGATACATCAGACTTCTGGACTCCCACTTGGACCATTTTTCTCTTAATGCGTATGATCTGTGTACTAAAGCCTATGTGTGATTCATGTGCCCTTTTGGGTTTTACCTGGAGCCTCCTTTGCTATGTATATCCTCCTTTTGCCAGACCTCTTTGTCTCTGGAACCTGTGTTGTCTTTTTTAGATTTGGGGGCAAATAATAAAAATGAGAACCAAAAGGAACAGGGTATTTTGCTGCTGTGAGGGCCTAACAAGGTAATTTCTTCCAGATTTTTCATTGTTTACATGAGAAAATTTAGACCTAGAAAAACAAGTGCCTGGTTAAATTTTCACAACTGGCTGGCACTAACAAGAAGGGATGTACAGTGGTAGGTGGAGTAGGCTTTCTGGCATCTCGTTTCTGTCCTTGCTTCAAGCCAGATGATTCAAGTTAAGATGATGCCAAATTTCAGATCTAAAAATGTCTTTAGCTCTAGAATGTAGATAATGTGTATCAAATTTGTACCTTGCTTTTGAAGAAATTTACACTGAAAATTTGTGGCTTTGCATTGTCTTTTTTTCTTCATTACCTGAGGTAATGCTATTTGAGTAAATGAAATACAGTAAGTTGCTAAGGTAAATTCCAAATAACCACACTATGGAATGTGATATGAATGTCACCTTGGAAAAAAGTGTTTCTTGCCAAAGACTAAGTATAATAATATAATATTTATTTTGAGTCCTTGAAAGAGTTCCGGTCTGTTCAACTTAGGCTTTTATGTTTAAACACTAAACAGTTTTCTGTATAAAATCAAACAGACCCACAAGTAGACAGCAAAGCATCTGGAGTCATCAACTGGGCTTTGTCTAAAGGCCTCTTTTAGGGGCTGAGTTAACAAAGAATGCATATTTTTTCTGTTTGCTATGTAACACTAGTAGTGGAAATCCAGCTTACTATTTAGTCAATAGTTTTTGCCTTAAGCTTATCATTTTATTGAAAGTGTGGGGGGAGGAGGGGAAGAGAGAGAGAAAGAAAGAGGCAAGGAGGGAGGGAGAGGGAGAGAATGAGAGAGATTGAGAGAATTTTAAGAAGCAAACTATGACCTCTCTTTGGTAATTAGCACCCTTACACAAAAAGTGAAAGGCTTATTGCAACTTGGTTTGGGGTCAAGAACACTGAATGAGGAAACCTGAATTTCACTTCCAGCTCTGATGTGCCTACTTGTGTGGTGTTGAGCAAGTCACTTGCTTTCTCTGGGTCTTGATTTCTTCATCTGTGGAATGAGGGAGAATAAAATTTAATTTCAAACCTCACCCAACTCGAAAGTTTCATAATTCTCTGAAATAAAATGTGTAGTCTTACTTCACTGATCCTCACAAAGCAAATAGATTATACATAGTAGCCGTCAATGTCCAAATGATTTGCTACATCACTTTCTTGGAAAGAAATGCACCAGAAAGTTGCCTGCCTTAGAGGACACTACCTACATTTAGAAATATTTTTTTTTTCTTCATTAACCTAGGAGGCTTTATTTTTTGGAACTTATTGGCAACTTTGTGTTTATTATAGACATTTCAATTAGATCTCTTTCCTAAAATGTGCTCATTATGTAATAAAAAAAATTATTTTCTCTGATAGGAATGTTAGAGTTTATACTAACCTGTATTTTCTTTTTCTTTCTTTTTTTTTTTTTAAGATTTTATTTATTTATTTGACAGAGAGAGCACAAGCAGGAAGAGGGGCAGAGGGAGAGGAAGAAGCAGATTCCCCACTGACCAGGGAGCCCAAGACGGCCCGATCCCAGGACCCTGAGATCATGACCTGACCCGAAGGCAGACGCTTAACCGACTGAGCCACCCAGGCGCCCCTATACTCAGCTATATTTTCTGTGATTATTTGATGATCTGTTTTCACACTAGACTATACAGTCCATGAGGGCAGAGATCATTGCCAAACGTTTGGTTCATGGTTTAATCCTAGAATTTCATGTAGTGCCTGGCACCTAGTATCTATTCTTTGAAGGAAGAAATATGTTTCAGTAGTCTGGCCAGGATGGTTCTGTATCAGATGCCATATATCATCTTAGACTCGTCCAAGGAAGTGTCCATAAAGAACACATGAGACTCATGTATAGTCTTTCCAAATTCTCTGGATTGTATCACTGATGGGGAAGCATTTTCTTAGTTATTGGCTTCCTTCTTTTGGAGAGTAGAGATGGTGTTGATCTGGCTTGATACATTTCCACAGCCACTAAGTGTTAGACAGTGTTTGGATGCTATTTATTTTTCCTGCTTGTTGTCTGTTTGCAAACCAAGCTCATTGATGATGCCTCCTTCCCTACCTCCATGCAAACTTTTATGACTCTTCATAGAGACCCGTAACTTCAATTTGCCAAAACACTTGGCTAAGCATTCTGCCTCATCATCTTCTGCAGGGGCAGTGTGGCTCACTCCAGCAAGCTGGAGCAAGGCCAGAGTCAGGATGAAGCCAACAGCTGCTGGGTGCTGCTGAAGACACCGGCAAGAAGAGCCAGTGGACAGGGCTTCAGTCTCTACATGCTTGTTATGTCCCAGCAATGTCACAGCTCAGTTAGATCAGAGATGTGGATCATTTTTGTAATTTTCCTTCATCAATCATACCTATAACAGTTGGAGCTTGGACGCTCTACGAAAAGCAACACAATGATACTCATTTGAAGAATCGTGCAAAGATTAAGGTTATGTAGGGTTAAAAGAAAAATCATATCAAGCCCCCTTCCTTTCTTCCTTTTTAATTTCTCCCTCCCTCCCTCCATTCCTCCCACCCCTCCTTCCCCATTCCTCTCCTCCCTTCCTCCCTCCCTCCCTTCCTTCCTTCCTTCCTTCCTTCCTTCCTTCCTTCCTTCCTTCCT
>NW_023270739.1:24769043-24927452 GCF_011800145.1 Mirounga leonina
CCTTCCTTCCTTCCTTCCTTCCTTCCTTCCTTCCTTCCTTCCTTCCTTCCTTCCTTCCTTCCTTCCTTCCGTTTCAGAGAAGTGATAAGCTATAGCAAAAAAAGCTTGGATTTTACAGGCAGGCAGGTATTACTTAGCATCTTGACTTAACCACTTTCTGTCAAGGCACTTTAACCTCTCTGAGTCTCCTTTCCCTCAGGTGTTATTACTTACATCACGGGGTTGTAGTGAGGCTTAAGTTATATAACTTACTATATAAGCTACTATTTGTTAAACATCAAATATGTGCATTATCCAATGTAATCCTCACAATAACGTTGCAAGCAAAATGTCTGGTCCATGGTGGGCAATTTATAAATAATGACAAAATATTGGATGCTCCCCATAACACGTTTTTGGAGTAAGTGCTTACTTATTTAATTCTCAGGAGCCATTTTTCATGCCATTATCCCCCCCAGTCCCTGCCACCAAAGTGAAACTGGTCATTCATTCATTCAAAATATGTTCTTTGAGTATCTGCTATGGTTGGGGGGGAAATGGGAAGCAAAGAACAAGACAGTTCTTAACATCAAAGGGGTTACAATTAGGAGAGGTTATAGATAAGTAAACAGACAATTATAACCAAGTGGGATGAGCCCACTGACAGTGGGAAATACAGAGTGGATGTTTAAGAGGGACCCCTGAATTCCAATTTGGGGGTTCAAGGAGGGTTCTTTGGAGGAAATCACATCTGTGATTTCTGAGACCGGAGGGATACATAAAATGTGGATTAGAGCTTGGAGTATATGCAAAAGCATTAAGAGGAGGGGAACTCTGACGCATTCTGGGAACAGAGCAGTTCGTTCTGGAATGTGAGGGATCACCGTGAGAGGAGGCTGGGGTGAGCAGGCCTGTTAGTCGTGGAAGGGCTCAGAGCCCATCCCGCAGAGACTGTCTGATCTCTCAGGCTGGCTCTCAGCTGTTGCTGGGTTCTCGTTCCCCTCCGCCGCAGCTTGGCTTTGGAGCCAGGCCCTGCTGTAAGGCTGACTCCTAGGACTCCCGATCTGATGGGCATGTGCTTTTGTTGCTAAAGCCTCACCCCTTCATAATCTTTGAAGCTGAGTTCTTGGTGCTGAGTAAGAAAGGCTTATCTTACTAGTACCAAGGTAGGACATTCTTGGCTGGGTGGCTATGTCTAGATACCACCCCTACCCTCCTCTGGGGGGTGCTGGGCTATGGCGCAAGGAGGCTCTCATCAAGGGTCTCTTCTGGCCAGCATTTTGCAGTCCAGGGCCCTTTGAGCAGGCCTGGGAATCCGAGGCCAGGCTGACAGATGAGTCAACTCTCTTTCCACTGGGCCTCTCTGAACCTAAATGCCTTATGGAAAACCTGGGAAAGCCAGACTTTGTGACATGATAACCTCATTACCATTTCACTTTTCCTGGAAACTGAGAGATAAACGATACGTAGATCAATAAGCTAGGTGGACGGCTGACTCATTTATTGACTCACAGATTGTTTATCTTTGAGTTGGGGCTATAGAAAGTACTATCCCAGTAGCCAGGCCTGCCAGAGGGCTGAGAGAAGTCTGAGGCGTGCTCAGGGCACATGGATAGGAAAGCAGACAGCCAGTTCTCAATCTTCGCCTTTCCTTTGTGGGACCTGTCAGATGCTACTTAACTCTGAGTAAGACGACCATATACTTCATTGTCCAATCCTGGACATTTTGAAAGTGAAAGAGGCTGCTCATAAGGGCTATCCAGGGACAATAGGCATAACCTGGGATGTTCCAGGCAAAGCCAGACATAGGGTGGCCCTAACCACGAGCTCTCTCTGTTCGTCTGCTCCCTGGTTCACAGTGTTGGGGTTCTGGTGGAGAACCTGGGGCCAGGTCGTTGCTGGGTCTTGTTGAGGCTTTATTTTTAATGTTCCCAATAGCAATTTTCAAAACATTTCCCACTTTATGAGATCCTCGTGTTTCTGAAAGGTCATTTTAGCCATTTTAATACAAGACAGTTGATTTCTATTCAAAGCAAAGAAATGGGGTGATAAAAAATGGAAAACCAAAGAGAAGGTAATCCTGAAGAGAAAAACTGCAGCTGTATCTTCTGCTTTTTTATAATCCTTTATTAATTAGAACATGGAGGTGGAGACATCGTTTTCTTTAAAGTTTGCGTGTCCTACATTATTAGTTTTGATGGTACCAGACTCAAGGGGTAGGGGTCGTTATCTGAGTTATTATTGTTTGCACAGAGCGGTCACAAGGAAGAAAATCTCTCACATACAACTAACGGACGAGAGACTCAGCAGGCATCTTCTTGATTTATGAACTGTTTTCTTGTAAACATGTTTCTTGGCAAAATCATAAGGAAAATGTTGGTGCACTGTGAGGCCAACAGCCCCTCAACAGCAGTAATTTTCTCCACCTCAAATCAAGCAGGTTGTGGGAGAATTTGGTGACCAAGCGTTACTTGCATTTTTAATTTCTTCCTCCATTATAACGAATGATACTAAAAACTACGATTTTTAGCTCTTTCTCCCGAAGCAGAAGTTCTCGACCCAGAGATATTTTGCCTCTCAGGGGATATTTGGCAATGTTTGGACATATTTTTGCTGGTCACAGCTGGGTGTGGGGTGCTTTAGGCGCCTCATGGGTAGAGGTGGGGATGTTGCTAAACATCCTACAAAACACAGGGCAGCCTCCCTCCTCAAACAAATCAATGATCTGCCTTCAAATATCAATAGTGCAGCATCCTAATCATCCATTCATTTCTTCACTCAACAATTATTTATTGAGAACCTCCTGTGTGCCAGTCACCACACTGCTGAGGATATGATATTGAACAAAATAGGAAAAATCCCTACTCTTGTCTGGTGTGTGTTTTCATAGGAGGGATAGATCATAAATGAGAGACATAGAAAGATACAAATATGAAGGAGAAAAATAAAGCTGGAAAGTAGAGAGCAGTGAGATTGAACCCTTGCCTTGCTCGTGGAGGTGGGTGTATTTGTCATGATTATGGATGGGGAAACTGAGTCTAGAAAGGGGAAGTGCTGTTCAAGGGGGACACTGCTCCTAACAGATAGAGCTGGGATTGGACGTTGGATGTGTCTGGTGCTTAAGAAGAAATTTCCACTTGTGCTATGCTATCTATTATCACCAGAAACTAGGGTTGTCCTTGCTGCATTTTGATGGATTCCTCTTTCTCTAACTTGCTGATAACCACCTCCTGCCCTGCCTGAACCATTCACTTTTAGCATCTATATTTCTATTAGTTAGAACATTCCCTGATTACATCCTTTTGCCTAGACTCGTTATCCTCATTACTTAAACACGTTCAAAGCAAGCTGTCCACTGTTTAGGAAATAACGTGAAAAAAGTCCCTTCTTTTATTCTACATGCCTCTTTACCATAGCCTCTCCCCTTCCTCCTCTCATAGCTAACCTGCTTTAAAAGGTGCTCCATTCATGCTGTCTCTCTCTACGCTCCCCCAATTTACTTGTAATAGGGCCTCTCTACTCTCACTCCACACACACTTGTTTTCAACGTCCACCAGTGACTCCATAATCCCTGTTTTTATAGACTTTTTCTCTTTGCCCTTTCTTACTTGACAGCCTCCCAACATTTGGTGCTCATGACTTTCCTTTTCCTGTGTCTGCCATACTTCTCTTGACTTCCATCTCTTAGATTCCCTTCTTCCTTTTTGACTATTCCTTCTAAGTAGCCCTCATGGGTTTCTCTTCTCTTCATCCCTTTATAAATTGGTGTCCTTCAGGATCTTGTCCTCAGTTTTATTTTCCTTTTAACAACGGCTTCTACGGATTTGTCATATAGATTAATCCCCAAGGTATATAACATACTCTGCAATATGCTGAGATGTGAATGTGATTGAAATGTGGTGAGAGTGTGATGTGCAAGGGCGAGGGAAATCTCTGATTAGTGATCCTGGCCAGCCACCCAGAATTCACATTGCGGCACTCAGCTGAGTGAGTTTTACAATACGGACTCTCTCCCCACCCCACCCCACCCCCTGCCGCCCCCAGCCCCTTGATGACTATAAGAGCTCCCTAATTGGTCTCTCTATTCTCAGCTTTAGCTCCATCCTTTACTCTCACCATTTTCATCTTTCCAAGGCAAACCTGATCAGGATCTAGTGTCTACCCCCTTGTATCAGTCCATTTGGGCTACAGTGACAAAATAACACGGACTGGCTGGCCTATAAACAACAGAAATTTACTTCCCCCAATCCTGGAGGCTGGGAAGTCCAAGATCAAGGCACCAGCGTGATTGGGTGGGGTCCTCTTCCTGGTTCATAGATATCTGGTTGTCTTCTTGCTGCTTCCTCACATGGTGGAAGAGGTGAGGGAGCTCTCTGGGGTCTTTTTTATTAGGGCACTAAGGACCTAATCCCCTCCCAATTTTCCCACTTCCAGATACCATCATAATGGAGATGAGGTTTCAACATATGAATCTGAAGACAGAAACATCCATCTTCAGCGCCCCTTCATCTTCACAACAAAATTCATCTTCAGGCATGTTTTTGAGCTACTGCACAGCTATCCTGTTTGCCTGGAATGCTCTCCCTCCCCACTCTGACTCCACAGTGTTGACCTTGGGAGGTCCTGCTCATTCTGCAAGGTCACCTTAAGTACTGCTTCCCAGCTTTCTGGGCAGAGTACTATCTTATATATGCCCCAATTCCCTCCACTTCCAATTAGATAGTGTATTCCTTTAGGGTCAGGAGAAGAAAACTCAACAGCAAAGTTCCTGTCCTCAAGCATGCTGTTCTACTTACTATCTACTGATATCTCATTGTAAAGTTTCCCTACTCTCTCCATTACAAATTATTGAATTTCTGTCATTAATTTGCTGTGTGATCCTGTGTATTTCACTTAACTCCTCTGAGCTGTCATTTTATCAACTTAAATTCTGTCAAATAATGTTCCTATTATAACTCGAAGAAATGTATCAAATTCTCTGAGCTCTCCAGGGGAAAAGATGTCACAAACCAAAGATGAAATAAATCATCACTCATTAAAGCAATATTTTTGTTATCAAACATTGTATTCAAACTTCAACAAGATGAAACCATTTCCAAAGAAAAATAACCCCTCCTTATATATCTTTAAAGCTTGACACCACTTATAACCTAACAAAGCTTTAGCGTGTAATTTTTTTTCTTATGCTCCCCTCCATTTCTCCTTGCATTTTTGAAAAATTTAAGATTCATCCTTGCTATTTTATAGAGCTCGCCCCCCTCCCAACTGAAAGTTTCATGTCAGAGAAGTGAGGAGATAAAAGTTGATAATTATAAAGCCTTGATCATGATCCAAACTTTTCTCATGCCATCAACAGCACTTACTGTCCCAACCTGGGGAGAAGTGAAGCACTGAAGAAGGAGAGATTAGAAAAGAAGAAAAAGAGATGTAGATATGAATGCCAGATACCTTTATTTACTTCATTACTCCAAGTTTTAGAATTAAAATCATCTTTGAAAAATCTGATCTCGGTGAGATGGGTAAACGCGAGTCAATGAATAATTGTAAGAGAAAATAATGCAAGAGGAAGATTTCAGTTGGGGTATCTTTCCCTCTCAACACTTTTGTGTCCAATTGACATTTCTTTTTTTTTTTTTTTAAAGATTTTATTTATTTATTCATGAGAGACAGAGAGAGAGAGAGAGAGACAGAGGCAGAGGGAGAAGCAGGCTCCCCGCGGAGCAGGAAGCCCGATGTGGGACTCGATCCAGGGACTCGATCCAGGGACTCCATCATCATGACCTGAGCCGAAGGCAGTCGCTTAACCAACTGAGCCACCCAGGCGCCCCCAATTGACATTTCCATGGAATATCTCCATGCGTGGAAAACCAACATTTAAATATTAAGGGTGGGGTGAATAAGGAGAGAGAGCAAACTAGAATTTATTGTTTACAATCCCTGTGCTATGTATTTATACAATTTATTTCACTTAAACTTTCCAACAACTCTGTGTAATATATTTACCTATTTTTGAGTTAAACACACTGGAACTCACTATACAGCTAGCAGTAAGTAGAGCCAAAATTGAAACCTAGGGTTTTCTAACTCAAACACCATATCACACTGATGCCCTGTTAATTAGAAGATAAATGTCCTGGCCTCAAGCAGTTTATAATTCAGAAAAGAAATGCAAATGACTCTGTAAAAAGCAGAATAGAGAGACCATGTATGTGTCTTATTTTAAGTACTGTAAAAATAACTCCATCTACATGATTATGAAGTTTCAGCCTCCTTGCTAATACAGCACCTACTTTTGAGTTGTTTTTTCCTTGACAGTAATGTAGAAACGTAGAGATACTATTTGCGGACACTTTTTTTTAGCAGATGATGAAACATGTCATACAGATTTTGAAGTCCTCCAGATTTAATGCCTTCACTTGCTATGCAAATTTGGTAAGTTATTTAATCTCAATTAGACTCAGTTTCCACTTTTTAATTTGAAAGGTGATACCTATTTTATAGAGTTGCTATAAATATCAAAGAGATGCTTGATTCATGCATAGTTCTCAAAAATGATGGTTGTGATGATTTGTGGCAGCCGATAGCATTGGCTTGTCTTTTTTTTTTTTTTTTTTTGAGAGAGAGCGAGAGAGCACAAGCATGAGCAGGGGGAGGGCGAGGGAGAGGAGGAGGGGCAGAGGGGAGGGGGAAGGGCAGAGTGAGAAGCAGGCTCCCTGCTGATCAGGGAGCCCAATGCAGAGTTCCATCCCAGGACCCCGAGATCATGACCTGAGCCAAAGGCAGATGCTTAATCGACTGAGCCTCCCAGACACCCCTGGAGTGTGTTTTGATACATTTTGAGGCATTCTGGAGTTCTTTGGTAGGTGGGGCCATGGCCCCAGATGGAGCCTCTGGACTCCCTGACCAACAGTGTTGGTCAGCCTGATATGTGCATCAAAGTGCTAAGTATTGGGCATGCAGAGGGGAGATGCTAGGATCAGGGAGATTCTGGAAAGAAGGAATCAAGGGTTTTACCAAAAGTACTTTTCAAAGTCAAGTCAAGGAAATGGCAGGGATATACAGGAAGAAAGTGGGAAAGGTTGGGATGGGGGATGAACATTTGTTTCTCCCAAATTGAAAATCTCCAAGAAGACCCTTCTTGGACCAATAGTCACAAAATTTTCCTCTTAGTAAGAAAATCTCTTTGGAAGGACTCACCTTACAAAACACAAAATCACAAAGCGATGGCACATGTTTTCATCCCCCTTATTTCATCCTTTAATGTAATACATTTAAAAAAGAAGCTGTTTCCCATAAACCTGATTAACTTTGAAGAGAGTCATGATCCATCTAACCAATCCAAATGAAGGTAAGAGGAATAATCAGGCTCCCATTATGCAAAATGGTGCTCAGTTAATTTATTGCACTGCACTGAATAATAAGCTGTTAGGCTCCACATTACTTTCTTCATGTTAGATCAAATAGCTTATTGCTGCTGGAGCTTATTCCATATCGCATACAATTTGGATATATTTTAGTGGAGTAGATATTAGTCCATTATAAGAGACAGCCTTAAGTACTTCATTTATAAGATCTCTCCATTTGGAAAATGGCAAGGGAGAAGAAGAATTGCAAACAAGGCAACGGACAGAGGGGGACTTCTGTGCCTTGCCCACCGACCAGCTCTGCGGTGGGTGGGCTGCTGGTTGCCGCACTCGGCTGGGGCCTTGGAGAAAAGCAGTGTTTGCAGCGGGAAGAAAATCCAAAGAGAGTTTATGTTCCTTGTCAGGGAAGTGTTGACATTTTAATTACTCTCTGTTTTCTTTGGAGCTACATTTAAGAATTGGAAGCAAGTTAGAAAACTAAGAATTGGCTTTATTAGAAATCAGATGAATTGACACGCAGCCATGAGCTGGAGAAAGTCCAGAGTCAGCTCTTGACAAACTCAAGTCTCCAGCAGGACCCAAAGAGCCAAAAAAACTCAGCCATTGGAAAACTAACCGGAAGAATTCCTCCTTGGGTCTTATCATCTCTGAGAGCGGACCGGGCCTCTGTGCTATCTAACCTTTTCCGGCCACGGGGCCCCTGCGTCACTTTGCAGGGTTTTTTTCCTTTAAACTTCGGTCTCATAGGGATTTGTGAGGATATGCAGAACAAGAATGCAAAGCAAAAAGAGAACGATCACGGAGAGTTGGGATGGGTTGGGGAAACTGGTGGGTTTAGAACGATTTAGTTTTGAAGATAATCGGATGCTTTGGGTATTTCATAAAGGAAAACTGCCTGAAGATATGTAGAACAGCTTCGGGAGATGTGATAGACTCACACCCTCTCTCCTTGCTCCTGGAGTTGCCTCTGATTGAGCAAATATTTAGCAAACCCAGGGTACCTACATGTGTTCTGGGATCAGCAAATTTAAAAAAGCACAACTCCGATCAGCCTGTTGGTGGTGCCCCAAAGGGTGGCGCCTGAGGACAGAAGCTCTCTGTGTCCCTTCCCCATACTCCTCAGCCTTCCTCTGTTGAGGAAGTCCCCTCCCAGGCATGGTACGGAAACGCCATTAAGCTTAGACCAATCAATTCGGTAATAAATGGATCACACCAAGGTCCTAAAAATGATCTCCTATCTACTCTGTGCCAGGAGCTTTAAATACACTATTTGAATTTTCAAAAAAACCTATAAGGAGATATTATCTGTACCACAGATATTGTTATTTCTGTTCCATAACTGAAAACTGAAGCTTGAGCAGGTTCAGCAAATTCATAAGCTACACATACTTTTACTATAAGACATTTCAAATATGTGCACAAGAAGATCAAACAGTATAATGAACCTCTAGTCTTATTGTACTTCACCCACTCAGAGTCAGTCTTTTTTGTCAGCATCTACTACACCCCATTATCTTGAAGCAAATCCCAGACATCATGTCCTCTCCTCTGTGTATCTTTCAGATGTGTCTCTAAGAGGTAGAGATTCTTTAAAATAAAATAACCACAATATCTTTATCACTCACACCCTGGAAACGTTAACAAGAATTCCAAACAGCAAGCAATACATGATGTTCGCTGATTTCCAATTGTCTTGCAATATAATTTTTTTTTAAGTGTGTTTGAATCCAGATCCAAACACCATCCCTGCACTGTGATTGCTTGATGAGTCTCTCATGCCTCTTTAAATCTGTAGGTTCCCTCTTCTCTAATTTTTTTCTTGGACTTCTTGGTTAAAGAAACGAGGTTGTTTTCCCTGAAGATTTTCTAACAGTCTGAATTTTCTCAATTCCATTTGTTGAGGTGATCTCAAATATATTTATCATCTTGTATTTTGCACTTCCTATAAATTTACAGTTAGAGCTAGAAATTTTATCAGATTCTGGTTCCATATTTTTTGCAAGACTAGGTCATAAGTAGTGGCATAATTTCCATAAGTGAGAATGTATGTGTGTGTGTGTAATGTTATCAACTATTAAGGATTTTTTGCCTAGATTCAGTCTTTCCTTAGCTATTGCAAAGTTGCCATATTCTAATTTTGTGGTTTAAAAAAAACCTAGAAATTATTTTTTAGAGCAGTTTTAAATTCATTGCAAAACTGAGTGGAAAGGACACAAAGTTACCAAATATCTCCACCTCTCTGCCTTTAGTCTCTTCCACTATCAACATCCATCACCATGGCGTTGCATTGTTATGACGAACGAAACTACAATGACGCATCCTTCTCACCCAAAGTCCGTCGTTTACATCAGGGTTCACACTGGGGGTCGAACATTCAGTGGGTTTCGACAAATACATATGGATGATTTCTTTTTCATTTACTAACCAGAATACTCCTTTAAGGAGAGACTTCCCCTCATTCCATAGTTGGTTATATGAAGTTCATAGAAGAAACCCAGAATAAATGCTTTTTCTTTCCCTTTTTCTACCAGTTGGCAGAATAATGAGTTGGTTCTTTCTGGTATTGTCTGAAGTGAACATAAATTCCTGTACGGTTTTTACTGTTAGCATCACTAAGAGCTCATGTTTTTAAACATATTTGATGTGTTTCAGTGTTCTACTATATATGCAGGTATATGTGTGTGTGGATACACATGCATATGTCAATAACTCAGTGGTAGACTTCCAGGTCACCGATGTCTATACATCTACCTTATTTTGCTGCCTCAATTTAAAAAAAAAAGTAATTTTTATTTATTTATTTATTTTTATTTATTTATTTTTAAAGACTTTATTTATTTATTTGACAGAGAGAGACACAGCGAGAGAGGGAACACAAGCAGGGGGAGTGGGAGGGGGAGAAGCAGGCTCCCCGCCGAGCAGGGAGCCCGATGTGGGGCTCGATCCCAGGAACCCGGGATCACGACCCGAGCCGAAGGCAGACGCTGAACGACTGAGCCACCCAGGCGCCCCCCAAAAAATAATCTTTAAAGTAGTTTAATATTTTATCTTAAAACACTCTTTTCCATTTACTGACTCTTATAAAGATTCCCCTGAGTCTCCGAGGATGGTAGAAAACCTTGCTTTGTTGCTAGAAAAACATAAACAGCTATTTATAGAGACATAAAAGCAGGAAAGGAAGAAGGAAGGAGGGAGGAGAAAAGAAGGAAGAAAAACAGAGCAAACAAATGAGCATAAAAGATAAGCCAAGTAATTCATGGGCTATTGCGTAGTCTGGGAAAATGATTGTAGTGAACTTATTTATATAGTGGCATGTGATGTTATTGTGAAATAGTTAAGCAAGAGGCCTGGAGATTTGGGCTGCTTGGGTCAAATCTCCAGTTCAGATACCTCCTAGTTGGGTTGGCTTGTGCTTCAGCTTTCTTATCAGTGCATCAGGGCCAAATCAGGCCAGGCCTGTAAGGATAACATAAACGAATACATATAGAGCGCTTAGATTGCTTCAATAAATGCTCAATAAATGCTAGTTGATTTTGTCCTTGTTATGATGGTGATGATGGTGGTGATGACGATAATGATGTGTAAATATGTGGGTGGCAAAGAAGTGTCTCAGAAGAGAAGAGCAAGGGGCGCCTGGATGGCTCAGTCGTTAAGCGTCTGCCTTCAGCTCAGGTCATGATCCCACGATCCTGGGATCGAGCCCCGCATTGGGCTCCCTGCTCCGTGGGAAGCCTGCTTCTCCCTCTTCCTCTGCCCCTGCTTGTGTTCCTTCTTTCTCTGTCGAATAAATAAATAAAATCTTAAAAGAAAAGAAGAGCCAAACAGATTTGCTGAGTAACTACTAGGGGCAGGTACTGAACTAGCATCTGTATTATATATAACGTATAATAATTACATAGAGTATATATGAGTTGTTATCAACCTTAATATATTTTTAAATCTATCATCATTATTTATTATTTATTCTAGCACAGTAACAGGCATGGGGAAGGAATACACTCTACCTTTTTTGTGAACTGAGCAATCCTGTTAGGTTTCACTAACATTTGCTGAGAACTTTTACAAGACAAATGAGGCTACGGTGCTAGCAAGAAACAGAACTTTAATATTCTGTAAGTAGAGCTTAATGGGCAAATCCTGGTAAACGTGTTCAAGCAGTGAAGTGGGCAGTGAGGTAATAGTGAATCACACAATTCTGGTATTGCCCACGGCAAATCAATATCAGTATTCACCAAAGTTTTGTCCCTACACAGGAAAAGAAGGAAAGAAAAGAAGAATGATTTTCGAATCACTCCTCCAACCACGGAAATGATTTTAATTACCAATTCATCTGTTGGCAGACTCTTCTGGCAGATGTACCTGCAACTTGGAAAGCTAACAAATGAACTGATTCCTTACTCCAGAGTTGACACTGAGAGTGCTTGCTGAATTTGCTCTCAGAAAAGAATCCTGGGCAACAATACATCTGGCACTCTGCTCGAGGAATTTGTCATGTCGTTGACATGTTCAGCCTCCATTGTCCACACCACCCCGACAGCAGGTCCTTTCTATTTCAAAGAAATTGCAGTCTGAATTAATATAATTAGAATGTAACTGCTATTCACTGCACAAACTCCTCATTTCCAGGAGTACAGATCTGATAGTGTGTCTGTGCGCAAAATCTTCCCAATGATGGCTGGAGGGGAGCGCGCCGATAATACAATGACAGAAGAGACACCATTTCATCAGCCTTTTTAAGCACCAACTATGGGAATATAGGAGAAGAAAACTGTCCTATCTTTGGCATGTCTAAATATAAATATCCTTCAAATTTACCTGCCTGTACAGATTTTCATAAAATATGTAGAATAGAGTGTCTGAAGTAAGAGAAAAAAATGAAATGGGAAAGATTGCCTATCTTCCAAAAGACCACTATATGAGGTAGAGTGGGTAATTCATGGATAGAGTTATAGAATGAAAAGGTGGTTGGATGACTTCATTTATTCTTTACAGCTTCACTGTAAAGCCCATGTCACTAACCTAGCAATTATCACCAAGTAAACAACTTGAGTGCTAGATTCTTGCATTTCATTGTTTGTTTTTATCTTACTATAAACACTTGATATGGTGGAAGCCTACAGCAGCATCTTTTTTTTTTTTGGAAATAAGATTAATTTTTATTCTCTTAAATATGTTGGCATTCTTACCTTGAAGGACTCGTTTTAGGGAAAAGATGACCTGACATATCCATATGTCGGCTGGTGCTCATGGTCTCTCCTCTGAAGAATATAAAGTGTATCTTTGTGCATATTTGTGTTCCTCCAAAATGTTAGTCTCCCTAACCCCCAATGTTACAGTATTTGGAGGCAGAGTCTTTGGGAGGTGATTAGTTTAGAGGAGATCATGAGGTTGAGTTCCCATGATGGGATTAGTGTCTGCGTAAGAAGGAGACATACAGAGCATATTCGATCTTTCTCTCCTCCATGTAAGGACACAGAAGGAAGGCTGCCATCTGCAAGCCAGGAAGAGAGCTCTCACCAAGAACCAAAGGAACTAGCACCTTGATCTTGGGCTTCTCAGCCTTTATAACTGGGACGAATAAATTACTGTTGTCTAAGCCACCCAGGCTGTGGTATTTTGTTACGGCAGACTGAGCTGACTCACAGTGCATAGGAGCCCATTGGGTTAATGTGCACTGAGGAGGGATAATGGTTTCCATTTTCTTGTTTTTCTTAGAAGCACATATTGATTTTCACCTGAACTTCTGTGTCAGAAATTGCAATAATACAACTATGGAGAATGGGTAATACAGTATAAAAATAGGGCCAAGATTTGTGAGTGACAAAAGGTTTCCAGAGATGAATACCAGTGTCCCTTTTAATTTTTAACCAAATACATTTTATAAACCAAATACATTATGGTAACGAGCTGTGTAGCCTTTAGGTTTTCTTTATAAAGTCTGGACTCACCTTTCCAATCAATGTCTTGGAAAAGTCAGGAATGATTCCTTGCCTCCAGGTTCTCTTATGGAGTGTCTTCCTTGTTTCCCCCAACCTGAAGGGATTCCCTATTATTTTCCATTAGCTAGCAAATTTTCAGAATCAGGTGGGCTTCAGAATCATGTCCATTTGTGTGGTGGTGGTGGGATGGGGGGCAGTATGCTGATGTCCAGATCCTCCAAATCCCCTGAATCAGAATTGACAGCTGTGGTGCCCAAATTGTGTAAAGTTGAAAACCACCCCAGAGCTTCTGCTCCATACCAAACTTGATACCCATAGACCAGTGTTCTTTTTCACTGATACAAATATTCAAGTTTACTACTTAGGTGGATCTTTCTATAGGCGATATGTGCGATTTTTTTTTAAATGGATAATTTAATTATATAAATGGAAATCCACTTAAGATATTTTGGGCCAGTGGTTTTGAGAGGGGCTTATCAGAACACTTGTCAGACCTTTTCCCCATTTGTGTGAGTTCCCTTTCTCCTCTACCATAGTCCCTCAGGTTTAGTTTCTCGGTCTGTCTGTCTTATTTGGGTTAGAAAAAAAAAAATGGCATTTCACAGTGTTAGGCAATTTCTTTGCAAACAAATACAATAGGAATTTATATTTTAATGTGAAAAGTCATTTATTAGAGTAAATAAATGCCCCTCCCTCCAATGCATTTGTCCTATTACTTTGGATGTTTAATAATAGGATCACATGTTACAAACACATGCTTAGACATCTAAGTACATACACAGATGGAGAATATCAAGCTTGCAGGAAGGGGTCATCCTCCAAACACAGACAGTCAGTGGAACTGGCCTCTGTTTTTTCTATGGAATATGAAAGTCAGACTTGAGTGTGGGATGTTTAGGGAATTCTTGTCCCAAGCCTGCTAGTTTCTACCAGCCACTGGCTCTGACAGGGTCATTTTGATTTTTTTTTTTTAAAGATTTTATTTATTTATTTGACAGAGAGAGACAGCAAGAGAGAGAACACAAGCAGGGGGAGTGGGAGAGAGAGAAGCAGGCTTCCCACGGAGCAGGGAGCCCGATGCGGGGCTCAATCCCAGGACTCTGGGATCATGACCTGAGCCGAAGGTAGATGCTTAACGACTGAGCCACCCAGGCGCCCCCGTTTTGATTTTTAGAGGCCCTACAAGAGTTCTCTGGAGGGCGGGTGGGAAGTGGATTGGGGAGGGGGCCTTCCTATCCCTTGTTTGACCAGTGGATTGTGGGATAGACTTGTCATTTGGAAAACAGCTCGATTTATCCAAGGGAGGTAATAGTGACTCGTAGGACCCAGCCTGCTCCGTAACACCCCAGAGGACTTTATTCTGAGGTTTACAGAATAAACTGACTGGTGATCAGCTACATGAGTGAATACAAAACAACTATGGAAAATGAACTTTGTTTTTAATTGTGAGAGAAGTCCATGGAAGACACTATGTGGAGGGGGGTGGAAGAGGAACGTGGGAAAACGAAAGGAGAAAGTTTGAGCTAGAGTGCTAATTTTAGAACCAGAGATGTGGATTAGAATCCACCCTTACTGTCCTGTGCCCTTCATGGAGTTACTTCATGCCTCTGGGCCAGTCTTCTCATTCTATGGGACTAATCCTCATACATTCTGTGGGAATAATACCTTTCTCACATGGTTGTCATAGGGATTTGCTAAAGCATGTTCCGTAAAAGACTTAGTGAAATTCTGGGAATAGAGGAGTTTTTAACACAGTACGTATGAGCTAACAGCACTATTTCTGCTGGTAGCATGGTGAGCTGGTTACCACCACATGCTTGCCAGGGAAGCACACTTTGAGTCCCTTTTTGATTTTAGGCAGAATTACTGATATTGGCATTCCTCACACTATGGATTACTAACAATTTAAAAGAATTTGTTGAGATCTCTTAAATTAATACTCTTATTATCAAAGCATAGATTTCACCTCTGTCTCTTTTCCTGACTTATGAACTGAAATTCCCTAATTCTTGCCTCAAGCTGACAAGCAGTCTTCCTAGTTTATCAGAACTATTAAAAAAAAATCCCTCAGAAAAAAATTAATGTTCATAAGAAAGTAAGGAGTCTTTGCAACAATGTTTCATTTTATTATTATATTTTCCTTTCCTGGAAAACAATGAAGAATGGCAGTTTTATATGTAAAACAGTAGTTAGCCTTTATATGGATGACATTTTCCTAAAAGCCTAGAAGTATTTCACATTTTGCAGAAAAACACCCCGTTCCCAAGTTGGATCTGATTAAAATTCAAATCTATATTAACATCTCATTACTTTCTGAAAAAGTGAATGCCACACTTAATGGAAAATGCTCAATGTCTGCTAGCTCTGTTTTGTGGGTTCCTTAGCAAGATCGTCTTAGGACCCAGGAGGGCTGGGTCACAGTGACATCCTTGTTAAAACAGTCACCTGGCGTGAATGCTGGCCCTCAGTTTTCCTTCCTTTCCCCTTTCCCATCCCTACATTGTTTCAGCTGCCAGCTCCCTAATATTTTCTCTAAAGCAAGGGAAAGGGAAGGGCAAAAAGGACTTTGAAAGAATAACAGTTCTTTCTATGGACTTAAATAGAGCACTCAACACAAAACATCCTGTGTTTTCTTTTAATTGATGGCACTCCAACTGTAGGGATGGGTGAACTAAACCAGGACTTGCTTTTCAAATAAGCATTATTTTGGTCCCATATTATCCTATCGAAGGAAAGTTGTCAGACTATTTAAAATTACAAACTTGCCCCTTCTCCTACGTGCTCCGGGTCTCCTTATCTTGCTGTGCTTTCCCCCTGCATCACCGCCCCCCTCCCCCGGTCTGTTATACTTATTGCCTTCTAGCTTGTGTTTATTATGTATTTTGGTTTATTCTTTGACTCCCCTGGCCATCATGGAAGCCATGACGTCTTTTTCTATTTTGCTCACTGTTGGTTTCTCTGTTCTAAAACCAGTGCCTGACACAAAATAGGTACTCAATAAACATTTGCAGCATGAATGAATGGACTAGTTTTCGTACATGTCCTTTCCCATACAATTATGGGAAAGAAAACTGGTAAAAATCGGATCCCAACATTCTATAAATATGTTTATACCTAGTAGATATATTTGAGAATATAGTTCTGTTTGGAGTTTACATATTTTAGTTGGCAAAGAAAAGATAGAAGGGTTGGATAAGAAAGAAATATCTCCTTGCTACCCTCTACCCTCATACACTGCTTTATTTTTCTTTGAAGCCTGACTCCCCTACCCTACTGCCCTCCAACATGATATCTTTGTTTATTGTCTACCTCCCCTCACTAGACACGAGCTTTCTAAGGGCAAAAGCTTGTGTATTTTGCTCACTGCTATAGCCCCCTTTCTGAGAATAGTGTCTTGCACAGAGTAAGCACTGAACACGTATTTGTTGAATAAGTAAATGTCTGGATGAATGTGTTTGTTGTAGACAAACTGGTCCTGACTCCTATGGGTTCCACAGCACGATCAAATGCTAGGACCTTGGTGCTGCTGAGGTGGATGGTGGGTAAGGAGATGAGAAAGGGAAAAAGATGACCAGGATGACACTAATATTATAAGTTTTCCATTCATAGTGAAAAAGAGGCCCCATTCATCTTATATATGTGGTATAATATGAGCCTAGGGACTGTGGTTTGGATCCTGGACCATCTATCTATTTTCAGAATAAACAAATGATTTCTTGATTTCATGATGTCATATTTTCACTGTCTGTAAAATTAAAAAAAAAAATGTTACCCAATCTATGGGACAGTGGAGGATAGAAAGGGCTTGATACATAATAGCTGGTCAGTAAATGTTAGCTATCTTCATCATCTTCCTCCTCATCCTGGGACTGACAGACCAGTTTGTGGGCCAAAACCGGCCCGTGGCCTGCTTTTGTAAACACAATTTGACTGGAACACGGCCATGCCCATTCATTTTCTTATTGTTCATGGTTGCTTTCTCAGTACAACCACAGAATTAAGTAGTCACAGGAGACTATTTCCTGCAATGCCTAAAATTTTACCCTCTGTCCCTTTGCTGAAAAAGTCTGTGTACCTTGATCTAGAATATAGTGTAACAATAGTAAAGCAGCCCATGGTCCAGCAAAATGTGGTCCATGGGCCAGTGTGATCCATGAACTCTTCCTGACCCACGACAGAGTAAGTGCAGAAAGCAAGAGTTCACTGTATAGAAATATTTATAAAATTTTGATGTGCTGTTGACATCCAGGTGAATGATTTTGGTTTATACAAAAGTGTTGGTTTAGGACAGATTAAAAACAACAACAACAACAACAACAAAAACCTCTGGTCCTTCCCACTGGAAAAGAATCTGGCGTTTTGTAATGGGATTTTGCTGTCTTGGCAACTTAGTTAGATATACTTGGTATGGTTTCAGATGGGAACATCTGGGAGCTCATCAGGTGGGAGTGACAAGCAGGTCCTGAGATGGCAAGTGACCTGGGAAGGTTGATGGTGAGCCCACTGATAATGTCACGCAAATGGATTTTATATGCAGATGGATGGGCCAGCCACAGCTTGCTTATCAGCTAATACAGTTGTAATGTGTCGCTTCATATCTGAGAGAAGGCGGCCACCTCGGGATATTGTGTATGTCTCACGTACATATATAAATGAATTCCTTAAGTATATTTTAAGTTGATAATTCATCTTCTCTGAATAGTAAGCCAACAACTTTCCTGGAAATCTAGCAAAACAAGAGCTCTATGACCAGCCTTATGTTTTGTTGCATGTGTGCTTAAAAAAGCAGACTGACTCTTTCCTTTTCTGTTTTAGAATCAGTTCCAAACAGTAAGGCGTGCCAGAAAAAACAGACAAACTCTCAGGAACAACAATGCCCATTATGCATGGGGTAGGAACTGCCAGACTTGATTACTGGCCAGACGTTAACCCCTTTGGTGTCTTATGGGGGAAATACCAAGTCTGAAGCCAGACACTTCGAGGATTTTGCAGTCGCTCATGGTGTGAGAACAGGCGATTTATAATGACTTGCACAAAAAAAAGGCCTATCGTGAGGAGGAAGTGCAAGTTCAAGGCCACATCTCCTTGTTTCATGAATTCTGCCATGACTCATTCTGGCCAGTGGACATAGACAGGGTTACCTCTGTTTTTCCCTTTGCAGGCCTGCTGGTTGTGGGTGAGAAACACACCGCTCTTGCCTCCCACCCTATCTGGGTCTGCAGCTGGCTGTCCCAAGGACAGGGTCAAGTTCAGCACTCACAGAGGCAAATCTGCAGGTTCCTTGGTTCCTTGAGGCCATCACCTGGAGTAAAGCTGCCAGAAAGAATTCCTGCGAATTCTTTTTAGGATCAGATTTTCCTCTCTGTATGTATCCTGTAGGTCGACAGACTGAATCCCATTTTGAGAGCTACAAGAAACAGAGAGCATTGCAGTTTATAGTGGGAGGGTAACAGCATGTGTTGTATACTGTGTGTGTGTGTTTGTATTTCGTTTTTTCTTTCACTTTACTTTTTGTCTTTTTTAAAGATTTTATTTATTTATTTGTCAGAGAGAGAGAGAGCAAACATAAGCAGGGGGAGCAGCAGGCAGGGGGAAAAGCAGACTCCCTATGAGCAGGGAGCCCGATGCAGGGCTCAGTCCCAGGACCCTGGGATCATGACCTGAGCTGAAGGCAGACGCTTAACCGACTGAGCCACCCAGGCCCCTTACTTTACTCTTTTATATTTAGTGCTAGTCTACTGTGGGGTGTCTGAGGATACCAAGTTAATTACAATCATAGTAATTGCTACCATTTCTTATTTATTTTTGCATGTCAGTATTATGTTCAACATTTTACACACGCATACTTTAATTCACTTTATCCTTTAAAAGAAAACTTAATGAAATAGCCCCATTTTACGTCTTAGTAAATTGAGTTCCAGAAAACTCAAGGGCCAGTGAATGTCAGAGCTAGGATTTACATCCAGATCTGTCTGATACAAAACCCATTCCCTTATGCATTTTGCTGAATTGCTTTCCTAAAGGTGAGTTTAAAAAATAAAGGACATTTACTTAATTTCTTGGAATTCACATTCTGGTTGGTGAGAGAGACATGTGGTACAGAATGAGAAAGACTGTAACATAGCTAGGTACAGAATACCATGACTAACTAGTTCTGTTGGAAGGTGGGAGGAGGTAGGAGGGGGTAGAGGAAGGCCCCACAGAGAAAGCAGTACTTGAGTTATGCCTCCGTGGAATGGGATATTCACGGGGTGGGGGCGGTACAGTTGGGTGTACTTTGTGTAGGAAGAAACCTCGACTTATTCAGAGACACAGGGACCTCTGGCTTACATAGTGATTCTATGATACGAGACAGAGGACTTGGCAGTGGGAAATTCTTTAAGGGTGCTCCTCCACTTACCATGTCCATAATTCTGTCTTCTTTATTCTCCATGGCATTGCCACACCTTACTAGGAGGGGACACAGGGAGAAAATGACTTCAGCCTGAGTAAATTAGAGGTAATGATGACTGTTATGGAAAGCACAGGAAAGAGACAAAGGTAACCCCATCCCTCTGCTTGCAGCAATGGTGGGACCCTTATGGGACAACTGTTTCCAGGACGAAGGTATCTACCAGCCTTGGAAGTGAAGATGCAGGCCTTGTCTTAGTACCATGTGGAGGGAAAAAGGAGCCGATACACTTGGTTCTCTTTATTTTTCAATGTTTTTATTTTCTTTAAAGATTTTATTTATTTATTTGAGAGGAAGAGAGACAGAGGAGAGAGAGAGAGAGAGAGCACAAGCAGGGGGAGGGGCAGAGGGAGAGGGAGAAACAGACTCACTGCTGAGCAGGGAGACCAATGAGGGGCTCGATGCCAGGACCTGGGATCATGATCTGAGCCCAAGGCAGATGTCTAACCGACTGAGCCACCCAGGCACCCCTACTTGGTTCCCTTTAGTTGTATTGTTTCACCCTGAAGAGCATGGATGCCTAATTCTTTCACCAGAGATGGAGGACAGATAAAGAAAGGAAGACAACCCTATATGAGGATGACTGTGGTAAAGGGAATGCCCTATCTGAACATTTGGGAATGAAGTCATCACCCATTCAGTCCCAGCAAAGGGAGCAACCCTGCTCAAAACGAAGGAGAACAATGACATTATAGCTGGTATGTTTCTGAATCTTGCGCGGTTCTGCTTGGAAAAAATGAAAGGCAGTCAACATAGAGGCAACTGGCATTGTTGGTAACCACCATATCACAACTCTGGGGTTTCACTCTGAGAAACTGAGACTTATTTTTGAAATTTGGGAGGCTAAGACTTCAGAATGGAATGATCACTGGAATGTTCATTTGCAATGATTCTGAATTTTGTGCATATTTTTAAAAAGGGATACTGGGCTTTCCTATATTCATTACAAAGTCCTCTCAGCCTCCAAATCTTCCTATAAAATGCCTCTGTCTTATCTTTAAATACATTTTGTGACTGAATATGATTATGGGATATTACATGCATCCTCGTCTATTCAAAAGATCATGAAAAAAAAATGCCCATCATTAAAGCCCCAAAGTGATTGGATTGGCATCAGGAACGGGGATGGGGCTGGCATGGGAGAGAGGATCTGACTCCGGGATTTCATGAAATCCAAAACAATAGGACAGCTGCTTTTCTATAAACAGATTATTATTATTATTTCTACCTAGACAGCTTGATAGCAGCCATTATCTTCTTTCTGGGTGTCTTATCAAGTTCCAGCTGTGTGCAGCATGGGTGATAAGGAATGAGAAATGTCACCCATGGGATTGCCAAAGATTATTTCCATGCACTGCTGTTCAGCAACAGCCAATTCCTTAGAACTGAAAAGTAGTCCTATTGTTCACACTGGGCAGTTGCTATTCTGACTACACCAAGAGAGCAGAAAGAGAATGTAGTTGCCATTGTGTGAAAGATTGAAATTTCATTACTCTCAGCTAAAGTTCAAGCAGTCTTGATTTTGAAAAGCAGAATCATCATGGAATATCTTTGAAGAGGGAGAAGACAAGGCAGGGAAAGAATGAAATGAGCTCAGAGCTTTTCAGGACTATGAGGGAGTATACAAAGAGAGAGAGAGAGAGAGTGAGAAAGGTATAATACTTTCAATCACTGGAACTTAAAATGCCGGGTATCTAAGCCTCGAAAAAAATTGAGTATAATTGCATAACCATAACTTGTGATCTGATTGTTTAATGTAAGGACTTCATTCTACATATTACTCATCAGAAAATAGTTAATTTGCTGAATTTCTGTTTAATTGTCTCTGGTTCATATTAAGTTCTTGAATGAAATTAATTTGTTGATACTGAAAACTATTCCTTTGTTTCTCAATGAAAAAAATAAATGTTTTATTATAGGTGTAGATGTGCTGGCTCTAAATATTTGAGGGAAAAAATACAATCTTATTTTATTTTTATTCCAGTATCTCAGCATCTCAACTTTTTCTCTTCCTAGAGAAAAGCCTGCATTAGGAAACAAAACAAAAGCAAAAACTGAAGCATATGATTAATTTGTACTATATTCATATAGAATTTCCTCCCGAAGTATCCAGAGCTTTTAGTCTCCTTTAGACACAGTTTTAAAGTCATGCTGATATTATAATATAAGCTACTTGGAAGGGAGCCAAATAAAATTTGTCCAACATCTTAAATCACTATTCTGAAATTGGAATTTCAGATGAATAAAATACTTTGCTCTTAAACCAACAACTTCCGAAATTAGAGTTCAATCATGGAATCATAAAAATGAGGAATGGGAGGAAGTTGGGAAGGTAAAGAGCAAAGAGAGGGCACAGAGGAAGAAAGGAGAGCATGGGAAAAGAGGAAGGGACTTTGATTTCCTTTTGGAGCGTGAGCTCCGGGAGGCAAGACCTGTTCTTGATGTTTCTATCACACCTCAAACAGAGTACGTACTCAGGAGGTATTTGTTAAATGAATTAGTGCAAGATGTGTAGAAAACATGGTTTCAGTTTTAATATATCCAAAGGAATATTCTCTTAACTAAATAAGTTTTTTAAGGTTCTTTTCTGCTGTTAAACATTTATTAGGAAGCCTAGAGCTTCTCCAACTTTAATATATGTACGAATTATCTGGTGATCTTGTTAAAATCCTGATTCTAATTCAGTAGACCTGGGATAGGGATCCGAGATTCTGCATTTCTTCCAAGCTCCTATGGGATGCTGATGCTACTGGCCCACAGAATATACTCTTAGTAGCAATGTGTTAGAGTTAAGACATGGGGGGCTGGGCTGGCAGTCATGAGCTCTGAGTTCTCATCTCTGACATTAACCATCTGGTTTTTAAGCCAAGTGATTTGTTTTCTTAGCTTCAGTCTCACCATCTACATGATGAGTGGGTTGGATCTACATAATTTATAGGGTTCCTATAGTCTTAGTTTGGGTTCTCCCTAGAAGATAATAGACGAGAATTTATGGGGGTGACATGGACTTCACTAACTTTACTGGAATATTACTCAGCCATCAACAAGAATGAAATCTTGCCATTTGCAGTGTGTGTGTGTGTGTGTGTGATGGAATATTACTCAGCCATCAACAAGAATGAAATCTTGCCATTTGCAATGACGTGGATGGAACTAGAGTATATTATGGTAAGTGAAATAGAGAAAGACAAATACCATATGATTTCACTCATATGTGGAATTTAAGAAACAAAACATATGAATATAGGGGAAAAAAAGAAGAAGAGAGAGGCGAACCATAAAACAGACCCTTGACTATAGAGAACAAACTGAGGGTTGCTGGAGGGGAGGTGGGGGGAGCATGGGCTAAATGGGAGACAGGGATTAAGGAGGGCTCTTGATGTAATGAGCAATGAGTGTTATATGTAAGTGATGAATCACTAAATTCTACTCCTGAAACTAATATTACACTATATGTTAAATAACTGGAATTTAAATAAAAACTTGAAGCAAGCAAACAAAAACAAACAAACAAAAAACAACCAGTCTCATTTTAGGATAAAATTACTTTCTTTTCCCTCCACAAAATTATATTCCCATTTCTCATACCTTTCTTACCAAAACACATCTCTTACTTTTCTTGCATACAGAGTTATTTCCCTTAGGATTTCCAGAAGTTTTAATTATATTTATTAGAATTCTTAATGCTTAGAAACCTTAATTTTTAGTAAAATCTAAGTAGTAAGCAATTGTGAGCAGTCTGTCATATCAACATTTTTTAAATTTGCAAATTTTGAATAAATCTAAAAATTTTTAGAAATGTGCTTTTTTGTAGTACAGTCTTTTAATAAAACATAAAATATGTTTATTAACAGACCCAAATTTATCTTTAATTTCTCTGTAATAAGACACAAGTACATAAACCTATGTTTAATAATAAAAAAATGCTGTCAAATAGTAATATACAAATGTTACTTGTTCTAAGCATTATACTCAACTCAATTTACTTTCACATAATAGTATCTGGTAATTATTGAGAAGTCATTACTCCCTTTATAAATATAATAACAACTACCTTATGCACATTATATGGTTTTTAAATTCCTTTTATTTAATTTATCACATTTTGATTCTCCAGTGATGCCTGGAAATGCCTATCTTTATTTTCTCATTTTACAGATGGGAAAACTTTGCTGTTTTCTGAGTGATGGTATTTCTAAAGCTGAGATCATGGACAGGTTTGCTAAGATAGGAACCCCACTATTTTGGAGGTTTTTTTTTTTAAAGATTTATTTATTTATTTGAGACAGAAAGAATGAGAGAGTGCGTGTGAGCAGGGAGAGCGATAGAGGGAAAGGAAGAGAGAGAATCTCAAGCAGACTCCACACTGAGCATGGAGCCCATCACAGGGCTTGATCTCATGACCCTGAGATCAGGACTTGAACCAAAACCAAGAGTCAGATGCTTAACTGACTGAGCTACCCAGGTGCCCCATGGAGGGTTTTTTTTTTAAGAGTCAAACCTGGTGAATAAAGCAGGTCTTTGGCTTTTATTACTTGGCAGAAGCCTCACCTAGCATTACAATTTTTTCACAACAGCTATGGTCTATGAGGTGCCATTCTTTTTTTCCCTAAGACATTTTTAAAATGACAAAAAGATAATGGTTCCTCTGAAATTGCATCCTTGCTAGTATTTATATTCTTAAGTCATCAGATTATCTATTTGATGATGTTAATGGACTAAACATACAATTAAATTTTTATCCTCACAGCTCAAGCCGTGAATTTTAATTTTTGTTTTGGCTGATAATATGGGTACTGGGCTCAGGTGATCTCTATCTGAAATATGTACGATGGCCTAAGGATAATAGTATACTTATTTTGACCATATCTTATCATCATTCTAGTTGTATTGTATTTTGATAGGGTGAGAGACAGTTACCACTGCGACATTATAATAGCTGCCAAGAGCTGACTGTCAGCACTCATTTGGTTCTCACAACAGCCCATTGGATGAGATCTATTATTATTCTCATTTTATAGACAAGGGAACCAAAGCACAGACAGACTGAGGAAATTGCCCGAAGTCACACAGCTGATAAGTGACAGGACTGGATTTTTAGCTTAGGCCATGGGAGTAGAAAATTCCTATACTATATACCTCTCTATTTTTCGTACTATAAGTTTTTCGTTAAGTCAGACACCAAGAAAAACGGTATGTGTTCAGAAGCAGTATAAACCCCCCCGCAGAAATCTTCTAGCAGTCAATCCTTAATCAGATGTTTCCCTGTGTGCTAGACATGTTGAAGATGTAAAAGAAGTAGAAGAAATGCTCCCTCCTAATGGACCTGAATATTTATGGGTGGGGAGGGTAGAGCTGGTGCCATAAGTTCTGAAGGTTATAGTGGGAGGCAATTGATAGTAGCCCATGAAATCACTTCATTTCAAGGCACTGCTGCCCAGATTTCACTTGGGTCTGTCAGTCCTTGAAACGTGGGCAGGCTAACTTCTAACCTCAATTCTTCAAATTGAGAAAGCATTAGGCTAATCCAGAATTTCTTCTCACAGTCCTTTTGTCCACATATTGTGGTTTCTACTTACTTCCATGTCAACCTGGACATAGATGTCAAACCCTTTACAAGTCTCCACAGGAAAGCCCACTTATACCAGTTATGGATTGAACTGTGTACTGCAAAAATTCATAGGTTGAAATTCTAACCCCTGATACCTCAGAATGTGATCTTATTTAGAGATAGAGTTGTTGCAAATGCAATTAAATTAAGATGAGGTCATATAGGGATGGGGTGGGCTCCTATCTTATAGGTGTCCTTATAAAAAGAGGAAATTTGAACATAAATACAGACATAGGGAGAACACTTAGGAAGATGAAGGCAGAGATCAGGGTGATGCTTCTATATGCCAAGAAACAGCAAAGAATAGCAGCAAATCACCAGAAGCTAGCAAAGAGGCATGGGATGAAAGGAACCTCAGAAGGATCCTCAGAAAGACCCAACACTGATGACACCTGGACCTCAGACATTTAGCTTCCAGAACTGTGATGATAAATTTCTGTTTCTTAACTACTTGGTTTGTGGTACTTTGTTATGGCAGCCCTAGTAAACGAAGACACCACCAAATATTTCCTCAGTTGAATAGATCTTACTGAAGATATTTGGGGAGGGGGGAGGCACATCATAGGGAGAGGTCACATCACACAGCCCACAGCACCTCCCCAGTTAAATTGCCCCATCTCTCCCCTCACTCTCTCTCCTTCTCATTTCCCCCCATCCTGGTTTAATCTCTAAATATCCAGTTTCAAATTTGTCTCATTTTTTTAGAGTATTTTTCCTTCTTTTGAAGTTGAGGCTACAACCAATATCTAGGTCCTGGGGCTCAGCTGCTAGCCTAACCATTCATCAAAGTAAATGTCAAACACAAACAGTTCATTCACTTAGAGAAATTCCTGTGCCAAATGTTACAGTAAGAACATTTTCTAGATGGCCTGGTTTCAAATCTTGACTCTGCTACTTACCAGCTATGTGAACTTAAGCAAGTTACTTCACCTCTCTGAAATGAGGAAAATAATAATAATAGTAATACCACTGCATAGTTTCTGCCTCAGGTTTGGTGCCTCCTACCCCAAAAGAGACTCTGAGGGAGATATTTGTATACAGATGGTGCACTGGGCAAGGCTCTCAGGAATAGTACTATAAGGGAGTGAGAAGAGCAGGAGAGACAGAGAGGGTTGACTTGGGATGCAGGTACAACTAGGTCCTCAGCCCTTCCCATGGGGAGCTGTGCCTTTAGAGTGGTCTCATATTAAGGCAAGGGGGCTGTGCCTTTGTCCAGGCTCACTTACAACAACTAGTCATTGGAAGTGGGCTATACCCTGCAAGGGTTCAAAACCTTTGGCAAGGCAGTTGCCTTTGGTTGAAAGCAGTTTTTTGAGAACACCACAGCTCTGAGCTGTCAGTCACCAACACCATCTTGATAGCTGTGGAATGCATGTCTTGGCTGCCTGTCATGTTTCCAGGCAGGCAGGAAAGTTTCCAGGTGACACCTCACAGCATATACTACAGGGTGATCATGAGCATGAAACAAGTTACCATGTACAATATGCTTGAGCAGTAGCTGGTGTGTGATAAGCACTGCATACATGAGAACCATCCTGTACTCAAGGTCCACACAAGCAAGTGGTAACTTTATGTAGTTACATACAGTTTACAAAATAATTTCATGTGGATTTTGATTCTTACGAGGCCCTGGAGGTGAGTGAAGTACTAGATAGCTCATCTCAAATGCTTTCTGTGAGGAAATTGAGGCTCAGAGCAGTTCAATGACTTGCCCCATGCCACTCAGGTGGTAGGGACCTTGTCCTCTCTGCTTCTAATTTTCTCCTACTGATATGTAACCATAGCTAATTTGGGAAGCCACAAGTACCCATGTGCAGGCTCAGTCCCATCAACCCTAATCTAAAGACAGATGGTTTTAAGGGTTTATAATGCCCTAGTCCAACACCAGGATTCAGTCTTCATGGTCTTGTGGCTGGCTTGGCTCTACCTTGAGCCATGCTGAAGTCACAAAGATGACTGATGGGGATGCAGGCATTTCACCAGGGAACGTTGACCAGCTGGCTGTAAGACCCCTTGTGAGGTAGCCTTTACCTTAATGGGTTCTCTGTGTTGTTGCATATGTCTGGCCTGCCACTTCAAAGACCTGATTTTTTGTTGTCTGAGAGTAGAGAAGGCTTTCAGGGCAAGAGTACACTGAACAAATACAGAAAAGACTGGTGTTTAAGCTAGACTTCTATTTTTTAAAATTATCCAAAATATTTGAATCTCCAGAGCAATACAGTTTTGTTTGTTTGTTTGTTTTCCCTACAGGCAAACTAATCAGACATTTGCTTGGTGAACATAACATCAGGGCAAAGGGAGTTGGCTGGTCTTAAGAAATATACCTCAACTAAGATGCTGGGAGCACTTTTTTTGTAGAGGAGTGCCGGCCTCACCTGCCTCAATGTTTTTGTCTGGAGATCAGAGGCCCCACACCCCTGGTTAGGGTTGTACATGCACTGCTGGTCTTCATCTCTGGGACCCTCATTTTATTGTGTTCCATGGTTGACCAACTTGCCTTTTGAGACCATCACATTAATAACTCTAATGAGTTTATAGGGAAGGCCTACTCTAGCCAGATGGCCATTCTGCCTCCTTGGAGAGATTTTGCACATCTTTGTGCTGACTCCATAGCTTACCTCTCAGAGGCCAATGCTATGCTCTTTATTTAGAGAGGCAGCAGAGTAAGCAGAGTGTTTAGAGATCGTGCTCTGAAATTAGATTGCCCGGACTTACATCAGCTTGCCTTTTGCTAACAGTGTGGCCTGGGACTAGTTGTTTTCATTTGATATGACTCAGTTCCTTTAGCCACACAATGGACATGATAGTAGTACAGACTTGATCGGGTTGTTTGAAGATTTAATAAAGCAATTGGTTTAAAGCACTTGGAAACATGGGTGGAAAAAAGTAATGCTAATGAATCTTAATTAATGATATACATGTTACAGACTATTGCTTACAAATTAATAATCAGAGAGAATATTTACTGAGTGCTACTATAATCCAGGCACTGTTATAAGACTTTTACCTGAATATCAGTTAAACCTTCCAAAACTCAGTAGGTTGGAAAATATTTTCAGGCTGTTTTACAGGTAAGGAAATGAAGACAGAGAGGCTAGGAACTATAGCCAAGAGGCAGAGCTGGTAATCTAGGGAATCAAGATTATCATCTCTACGTGTCACCTATGTGTTCCAATCCTGTAAATGAACTTGAACACTGCCGTCTGTGCTGGGGTCCTTTCCTTGGTAACATTGTGCCTCAAATGTGTGTCCTACAGTGCTTTTTCCAATCCCAGAAAGACAAAAACTAGATCTTTCATGTCACCAGGAAGCTGGAGCTCTATTACCTACTGATTCATGTCCCTGTTTCTCCACCTTGCTTGTCCCCCCATCTAAACAGTACTGTGTCCCGAGTACCCCTTATCCCAGGCTACCCAAACTGCCAGGGTCCTTCTGACTCTGTGTTGAAGTCCCCTGACAGCAATTGCTATGTAAATCTTCACCTGCTCCCTGATACACTTCCTCAGGGTAACATATTCTACCAGCCCAACTGCACTTCCTTCAAATACAGGCAATTAGGGACCCCCCTTAGGCACCAGTGTCTGCTCTGCCACACTGCAAGTGAGGGACGGTCACAGGTCTTGGGGTCCTTTGCATTGTCTGATGGGCAGTTCTTAACCAGGGAAAGTCCATACTGGTCTTAAAATATAATTATAAAAGGAGTAACTGGAATTGAACACTTGTCTCCTGACTCTACATTCGTCATTGCAGGTGAGGTTGAAAGATGGTGGCTGGAGCTGGTTGTTTGGGTGTAGACTACATGTATGGGGGTAGGGCCTGGAGTCTGAGACCCAAGGCTCCAGCAAGATGCTTCTACCACTGCAGTAAAAGATCCTGGGACCTAAAGGACTAAGCCAAGATCCTCTTAAAACAGAGGAGGCCCAAACCCCAGTGGAAACCGCATGGTCAGAGAAGCAAGAGGTAAGGACTGAGACTGAATCATGTAGAGAGAACTCAGTGTTACCTGAAGACAGTTCAGAGGGCAAGCAGGTCAAGAATGAGCAAGAGGAAGTTCCAGATGACTCTCTCAATTATCATTGCTCTTTGTAACTCACATCTTTCAGATGTGTGTGCATGGGGTGGGGACATTCCAAGGAACTGAAAGGGTCTGTGATTAGTGGGACAGGCTCAGATCCGTTCTCTTTTGCCACCTGCCACCTCATCATCTTGTCTTAAGGGCAGGTATAGTGTTTAGCTATAGAAAAGACTCTTTAAGAGTTTCCAACCTGTTAAATATTGCTAAGTCCTATTGTTGGAGAGAGAAGGTAGAATTTTCTTTTTGTGACTGATGAAAGTATGTTATGAGGCTCTGATACTGTCAGGATTTTGATATCACCCTTGGGCACCTTTAGATCATTGGGCACCGTATTGCTGCCTCAAGCTCTGCAATCGCCCTTCAAAAGAATTAGATTGTTTTATGTCCATGTACTTTTGTCTATGCCATCCCTTCTACCGGTTGTACCCCTTTCTCTCTTTATGACACAGCTGAAAGATTCTCTGATTTTGTGCTTCCTTGCGTTGTGTCCATGCTTCTGTTATAATAATACCTGATATTATTGCATGCATCAATACACAATCAGTTTATGAACCAAGTATTATTGTTATCTTCATATAACAGATAAAAACTGAGACTTTAGGGAAGTTCATAATTCTTCCAAGGTAATCTGTCTTAACAAAATTCAAACCCAGATGCCTGACTGCAGAACCTGAGTTTTAACTACTATGAAAGCCATATGCAGGCCACAGATGTCTTCATTCATCCATCTTGCAAATATCCATTGAGGGCTTCCTATATACAAGGAAACTCTTAGCCCTGGGAATACAACACTGAGCAAAACAGATAAAATTTCTACCTTCATGGAGTTTGCGTTTCACTGAGCGAAGCTGACAGTAAACAGATGTGTACATATGTAATGTAATTCCAGGAAGTTGTAAGTGCAGTGAAAAAAAATAACACAGGAGAAGAGAATAGAGGACACCAGGGAATCGCTCTTTTAAGTGGCAGAGTGATGGAAGGCTGCTCTGAGGAGGGGATGTATTGGCAAAAACCTGACTAAATGGCATTATTTTCCGCACCACAAAAATGTGATCTCTCTTGTAAAGGCAGAGCTTGGTTTATTTATGTTTCCCCAACATGCTTCCAGGTTTACAGTACCCCAAAATGATTATATGATGAAAAGAAGAATATGATGATGAACGCCAATAATGAGCTAGAAAGTCATGTCTGAAGTAGCAAGTGATTTATGAGAGAGCATTTTCCTGGGGGTTTAATTGGAGAAGAATGCAGTGAGCAAATGTTCCTCTTTACTCCTTGCATTTCAAGACCCAATAACTTCCTGGCCAAGAAATACATGCTTTCCCCTCTCCCCAGTGTTTTCTGTGGCTTGCATTTTCGTTGGCTAAAAATATTTCAGCCCACAATCCACAGTAGGGAGACTTGGTCAGCTTGTTTTTTTTTTTTTTTTCTCCCTTATGGAACTCTACAAACAGGAATGATTCTGTCTACTGAATATTCCTGTAACTACCTACAGCACCAAAGTTCTTGAAAGCTGAAATGATCAAAGGGGATTGAGTTCTGAAACTATGCTTGTCAACGTAGCACATTTGATACTTAAGTCAGGTAAACCTTAATGATTTCATCATCTCACACCAACTCCTAGAAAGAATTTGCTTTTATTCATGAATGCCAAATAACGGGGAAACAGAAGTCCTTGCAGTTTCTTGGTATTTTGGAGGGAAGGGAGGGTTTGGATAGTCATTCAGCTTTTCATTCATATCTTTGTCTCTTCCTAGGTGTTAAGATACTATAAACCAATAAGCAACTCTGTCCAAACCAACAAGAAAGCTAGAGGCTAACTCTGCAAATGGAGGCTGTCTCAGAAAAATAAATCAAAATTGGACAGACCTCATGAACTGACTCTAGGAGAAAAGTAAGAGTTATTTGCAATTTTCATTTAATTAACCTGTTTGGATTTCCCTATTAATGTATGAACTTCATGCTGAGCCTCTGCAGATTCAAACAGGGTCACAAGGGAATTAGAGAGAGAGAGACAGAGAGTCCAGGGACCAAAGGCAGGGGCAAAGGTAGGAGGAGTGACAGGATAAACACTTGGACTGGTCAGATGTGTTGAATTTTGATGTGGCAGCATCCATGTCAGATATCGCCGATATTCAGCGAGCACACTGTATCCTGGTCAGTCCCGGAGTACAATCTTTTCCCCTTTTCTCTTTCCAACATTTCTGTTTTACTGCCCCACATACTAAAGCGCACCCAGTCAGATGCTAGACTGGGGCTGTCTCGGGCTCTAAAAGTACCCAACATGCCATTGATTAAGACCATCACTGGGAGCTCATCCATAAGTCTACCTCAGGGAGTTAGAAATAAGTATGTGAATCTCTTTATAGGCTGACATGTAAATTATGAATTTGCCTTTTAATGAAAGACATTTTAATATTTTATTTCTCAGCCTGGCAAGATATAGTACCTTCAGCATAAAAGAAGTGTCACTCCCCACTCCTGGAACCATGACAGACATTGTTAATCAATCTCCGCACTCTTTCTTTGGTGCTGGTCTTGGTGGCAGAATAATTTACAAAACAGTGCTCCAGGCAGCAACTATCACCTGGTCAGGGTAGGATTGCAACTGAAACCTCCTTGTCATCTTTGTGCTACATGGCATTCTGTTTTACTTACTGCTATATATTTATACATAGGATCCTCACATGTCGTCCTATGATATACCTTAAAAAATAATATATTTAAGATGAATAAAAACCTTAAGTCTGCATGATTAAATAAGACTGCATAGTTATCATTGCTTGGATGAACAACATTAAAATGCACCATTTAATTTATACCAGAATATCAGGAAAACCTGTTTAATGTTGAGGTCTACCATTTTATAAGCTTCAGAATTGTTGACTAACCAGCTTTGGAGTTTGGCAAGGGCAATGGATATCTAGCTCTAAGATACAAAAGTGCTAAAAAAAAGAAAAAGAAAGAAAAGTATGAAGTGTGTGTGTGTGTTTGGAAAATGTAGAGAAAGGCCACTTCTCTCTCTCTCTCTCTCCCCCCAACACACACACAAAAACACACAAATAATCCTATTTAGTATTTATGGCCATAAAATATGCCTTGCATATGGGGAGAGTCTTCATCAGTTTTATTTGTGTCAAACTGTCTTGAGGTTTTACTGAAAAAGTCAAAATGGGAAAGGCGAAAGGCTGTAGGAATCAAAGGTCTTTTGTGTGAATCTTGGTGTGCCATTGATGTTTGCCTGTAGAAATTTGGGGAAATTCTTTACCATATCAAAGTCTTGGTTTCTTTTGGAAAATGGTTGGCATGGTAATAATATTTATCTTCCAGGTTTTTTTTGTTTGTTTGTTTTGTTTTGTTTTGTTTTGTTTTGTTGAGAATTAAATGAGATGAACTTCTCTGGCAACACTTTGAAGTTAATGGCTCATATGGGCTCTTTTTGATGAATGGTAGGTGGAATACTTATTAAAACATAATACATATAATATCTATTGCTATACATCAGCATTATGACCATTTTTAATTTTGAATTAAAGTTTTAAAATACAGAGCTTTCTATGTAATGTGTTTATTGTAGAAACAATATCATTGAACTTAGGTAATGCTTTGTAATATTTCCACTTCCTTTTAATTTACTGGGTTTTGATAACTTTATATATGAATCACTGTAGATTCACAGCAGCTTCTATTAGACTTTTACTCACAGGCGTGAGAAGCCCTGTGGTCACCATTGGTCTGCCCGTGTCTAGGATAGTTACAGGCGACACTCAATGAACTTCAGAAAGTTAAGCAGTGTCATGTCTTCGTATTTGTCTCAAATTAAATTTGGATTTCAAGTCAGTGCTTTTGTGGTTTAGCAATAGACAAATAAACTGCAATCAGTGTATTTAGGGTTCAGTCTATGGCAGTGAGCTGAATTGACTAAACATTCAAGATCCTCCTACAAAAAAACTGAGTCCTTCACTACGCTCTTTCTTGGTTATTTTTTCCTTTAGAAGATTTGTTAACACAACTAGGCTTCACTGTCTGTACTAATGAAAACAGGGCTTAGGTGCAGATTACCAAAGTGAATGAGTTCAGCTGTGAAAAGTGACTTTCAGGTCCAAAGCATTAGATTTGAAAAGGAGATTTCTCAGCCCTTTAAAAGGATCCTCACCAAAATATTCATATTCTTTCCCTGAGAACTGAGCAGGACTGCTCTTTTAAATTTCTACCTGTGTCTTCTTCTTCTTCTTCTTTTTTTTTTTTTTTTTTTTTGCTGATGGATCCATATGTATCACTGATGCCAACATTTCTTTCTTGTGATTTTTTTATGGTTTGCCTGTTAACACACTGCCTGCACTTCTTAACCACCACTGGTTAATCTGACTGGCTTTAGACTGTGCTCCCTAGGAATGAACCCTGAGGCTTCTTGGGGTTGCATTCTACAATGCGCAGAATGTGGCCAGAGAGTATTACAGCATTCCCCTGGATTGTGCTCATACCAGAAGTAAAGGAAGCACTTCCAGTCTTCGCTTTCCTCTGAAGATTTCTCCTGGAAGGGAACCTTGGATGACTAGAAATAGCTGGTGTGAGAGAAGTCACTGATTGCAATCAGAATTATATTCAAGGCTTAGTGTCACTAATTAGAGAGGGCCACTGTCCATGGCTGACCTCAGCCTTGAAGTTTGCTTTCTGCTCTTCCAGTGCTGGCACTGGGCTTATTTCATTGCATCCTGCTCTGTGGACCTAAATTAACAGAGAATGCCCAAGATAATATAAGCACTATGTTACAGTGTGCTTTTGGATGTGTGTTTTTCATCCTTAAGACACAAGAGAAAATTAGAATGAACTGTGCACTTCCTTCTTCCGTCTCCACATTCAGCTTCTTCCTTGCTCCCAAGGTCACGGTGGGACTATAGAAAACATTATTTCCCATGTTGACCAAAAATGACATCTTCAAGTTCAGCAGCTCCTTCTCACACTGACTGTGTGGATTTACATCTTTCTTAGTGAAAGAGGCAATTGATTTAGACCAGTATCTACTTATTTTTATTTTATTGTAGTGTTTACTACTTACAAAATATATATAGATAAGTAACTTCATCCTGACACCAAAGCCATCAGCTAAGCATAGCAACAGCAATAGGAATTTGACAAAAAGATTTGTGTTTATGTGGAAATCTGAGTACAAACAATGGAGAAGTAGAGTTCAACATTCTGAGCAGCTGGTAAATTGCAAATGTCATCACATGTTACACAAATAACTGGCATTGCTCTGAATCTTGAAAACAATACACACAGCCCCACAGGTCTCGATAATCCCAAGATGGGCCAAGCAGACTCCAGCACTGGGGCCTCTTCCCTGCTCTTCCCTTGACCTGCAGGATTTTCCATCCAGCTATCTTCCTACCTAACTCTTTCTCTCTCTCTCTCTCTCTCTCCTTTTTTTTTTTAGATTTCAGTTCACATGTTATACTAGTGGATCAGCTGCTTCTCAGCTCCCTGTATACAATGACGTCTTCCTATCAACCCTAACCATTCTCTTTGCCTCTTACTCTCTTTATTTTTCTTCTTGGCACAGATTGCCATCTGACAAATGATACATGTATTGGCTTATTGATTTGTTGTCTCTCCCCACTAGAGTGCAACTCTTGTTTTCTTTACTGAATCCCAGGAGTCTAGGACAGTGCCTGGCACATCATAGGCACTGAGTAATATTTGTTGAATGAATGAACAAATGCAGTCTGGAGGCATTATCTCACAACCTCACAAGACAAGACTTCTCTATTGCATGGTTCCAGGTATGCCATGTTCTTTTGAAGAAATTAATAGTAGCCACAGCTATAATTTATTGAGGGCCTTCCATTTTCTGGTCATTTTTTTAAAAAATATCATATCATTTTGTCTTTATAGGAATCCTATGATAGGAATTTTGTTCCCATTTGAGATAAGAGTAAGAGGTAGCTCAGAAAGGTCTAACAACCTGGCCAAGGCCACACAGCCACTAGGAGGGGAAGCCATGATACCAAACCACATCCTATAACTCCAAAGCCAAGGCATATGCCATTTCACCAGGCTAGCTCTCAGAATGAGAGCAGGCATGGCTAGATGTTGCATTAATGAACTGAGCAAAGCTCAGCTCGATGAGCACTAGCTAAATGCTAGCTTAGCAACCTAGCTAGTTAGCAAAGACGCAAATTCTAGCTCTGACCCTGAAAAGGATAAGGCATCAAGTCAGCTCTTTCTTTTAAAGTCAACTTTACTTAGGTATAATTAATACACAAAAAGTAACCCATTTTAAATGTACAGTTTTAATGACTTTCGACAGATATATATGCTATGTAACAACCAGCGCAATCAAAACATAAAATATTTTATAAAAGATATAAAATATTTCCACAACCCCCCAAATTCCCCTGTGCATCTTCCTAGTCAAACCCTTGCACACCCTGCCCCAATATAAGCTCCAGAAAATTACTTACATGCTTTGCATCTCTATAGATTAGTTTGTATTTCCTGGAATTTCAGATAAATAGAATCAGGCAGTATGTATTTGTTTTGCTTTTTCTGCTCAGTATGATGTTTTTAGATTCATCCATGTTTTGTGTGTACTAGGAGTTCATGCCTCTTTTTATTGCTGATTGTATTCTATTGTCTGAAATTTATTTATACATCCTCCTGTTGATGGACAATTGATTGTTTCTGGTTTGGCTGTTATGAATAAAGCTGCCATGTACCCTTATGTACAAGTCTTTGTGTAGACATCAGTCTTTATTTCTCTTGGGTAAACAGGAACAGAATTACTAAGTTGCCCAAGTCAAGTCCATGAAGAACTTTATAAAAAACTGCCAAAATGTTTTCAAAAGTAATTACACCAACTGAGACATTTCTTAGTGTTGGGTTGCTCATTTGTAAAACAAAGGTGTTTGACTCCATGATCTCTAAATTCCTTCCCAATGTTTTTTGACTCTAGGAATCTACTGTGCAAGATTTCTGACCCTTGCCTGTCTTGAGATACTAGGCTTTCTTATTCCCCCTTTTCTTTTCACATATCTTAATTTCTATACATTTATCTTGTTCCTGTAAGTGATGATGATAATGATGATGATGATAGCAAACTATCGGTTTTTGAGAAATTAAATGTGTCAGTCACAATGTTCAGTATTTAACTCGAATTTTCTCACTTAATCCTCATAATAAGCATTTGCCATAGATGGTATTTTAATAATCACTTTTTGTGATAAAGAAACTGAAGCTTGGGGAACTTAAATAACTTCCCCCAAGTTAACGAAGCTATTAAGTGGTAGAGCTGGGAAGTAAAATTGGGCCTGATCACTTCCAAATTACTAATTTCTTAGCCCTTGCTCTGATTTTCTGGTTCCTACTTCTCCATCTTCCACTATATTCTGAACCTCCTTCACCTTTCTCAGTGTTGTTTACCAGTTTTTTCTTGCATACTCTGGCATGACATCAGTGTTCAATGACCCAGCAACTTTCCAGAAGGCAACAACAAAAAAAAGCAGTTTAGAGAGTGAGGCAGGCTTGAGATCATCTTACTTATGTCAGCTCCATTAAGTTTTCATTAACAGTCAGAATGGGACTTCTTGAATCAGCATAATGCCAGTAAGCGTTGCTTTGAAAAAAGAAATGCTTAACTAATAAGGTATCTTGTCTACATTTTCTCTGAATCGAGAGAGCCCAGTGATTTCAAAGCATCTTAGAGGTCATTGCCAATTTTGCACTGGACAATTAGCATCTCCTTTCTCATCAAGTGGTGAAATTACCCATGTTAGCTCTTTGCAGGAATCAGAACACATTATTGGCTCTTCATGCTTTTCTATGCAGTCATCATTAGGCATAACAAGGACTCAGATATGGAGTATTATCATTTAGATTAGTAAAGTATCATGTGAATATCCTAAGCATTTCCCATTCAATTATTTTTCAGTATAGACTTATGAGGGGAGAGCCAAGGCTTCAACAATATCGTACTTCATGTGGCCATGTAACATCTATGCCATGTTATGTGGCTTGTGATAAACCATTTCTCGCCTCCACATTATTTATAGTGCTAATCAAACAATACCATTAAAAAAATTATTGACCTTAAAGAATCCTGATGGGATTTTTGAAATTGCTTTTCCTGAAATGACCCCTGTTCTACTCTTCATCTAGAGACCTGAGGAGTTAACTCAAATCCCAATGCCCCCATGAGCCTATTCTGACTACTGGATTTTTACTCTTCTCATTCTTTGAATTTCTGGATCATTTACAGCCACCCCTGGACATTTTAAAATTTAATTATGTGTTGCATATTATCACTTGTGTTTCACTCAGAGAGAGACACTGTGGCATACAAGAAAAGAGTATGAACACTGAATTCAGACAAACACCGACTTTGCCACTTAAAAACAATGTAACTGGGCAAGTTTTATATCTTCTTTAGGACTCGATTTCCTCATCTTAAAAAGAGATAGTAGTGCTCACAAGTTACGGTAATAATAGCTGTCTCATGAGGTCCTTGCAAACAATAAATGATATAATGTGTGAAAATGAGCATGTGCTAAATGCTAAACAAATGGTAGTCCCTCATCTGTCTTCACCCTACACAGATTTTAGATTCCCTGAGGCCGAGCCACATCTTATGCTTCTGAATATACTGCATCCACTCAATGATTTAATAAAAATTTATTTAGCACCTTACTATGTACTAAGCATTATACTCAGTACTGTGAATAGAGTCAAGCAAACAAACCATCCCTTTTCTTGAGGACTTCTGGTCTAGCAAAGAATGTAGACATATAGTAAATAACATAATTACATGTTTTCACAAACATTTGGAACATCCAAGAGATCTCCAAACTATTAATAATTAATACTATTAATAAAATCAAGGATTCAAAGCAGTTCATTCCTAAACTCTTGCTAGAGAATAGAAAAAAAAAAAAATCAGATCTATAATGATACCTCCTCTTGCTCACCAACCTTCATATTTGTACTTCTTTTGCATTTGCCTCATAAATATTTTGGAATTGAATAAATAGAGGCATATTATAGACAGAATCTGGATTTTCTCTCCCCCGCCCCCCAATCCTGCTATAATCACAATTGTTTCAAAGTATGCTATGGTAAGAAATAGCACTTTTGAGTCAATGTTTCAGAGTTTTCACAGTTATTTGGCCATTTTTGTGATCTGAAGTTGAGTGCCTGAGTTGTCATGACTGTCTTCATAATCATTATCATGACTTGAGTGTCTGCCATGGGTTAAGTACTGCACTAGGTACCTAGAATGATTTTGCATTGAAGAAACATAATTTAGATGGGGAGTTGACATACACATTTAATTGCAAAGTTAAACTGTAATCTACAGCCAGTCTGTTTCTAGTGAGAGAAGGCTAAAAACAACTAAAATTACTAGATAAAATAAAAAATCTTTTCATAAAAGCATTGGCGATCTAACATGGAAGAATAAGGAATTACTTAAGAGCTAGGATTTAGAGAGATGAGTGAGCAAATCACCGCTTTGCCCTGAGGACATTTGCCAATCTAGCTTAAATTAAGATACCAAACACAGCTGGGGGTTTGAAGAGCTCAGTACAAAGGGAAATGTTAGCGGAAGTTCAGAGTTCACCCAAACTTGCTAAATCCATAGTAAACGTGGTAGCGTCTGGCTGCTCTCATAGGACATTAGATCTGGTCACTCACCGCCCGACACAATGTTGGGCAGATGGGTCAGTAGAAGCCAAGCGAAGTCAGAGACCTAGAATGCAGCCTAAGTTGAATATCAAAGTGCTTGTTTCAAGGAGAAAGGAAATCTAAGTGTGAAGCAGTAGGATTAGACGAGGTGCTCAGACCAGAGGAAGCAGGTTCAGAATGGAAAGTGGGAAGAAGAACCTAGATTTTTAGAGTTTGGAGTTTGGGCAACTGAATCTTTTAAGGCCAATGAGACAGGCTGAACACATAATATGAATCGTTCATGAAGGAAAAGATTATTTAATATATAGAACTTGTAAGCAATATTTGATGAAAAATTAAAATTTCAGTCTCCACTTCATCCCCTTCCCTCAACTTCAGCTGTACTAAAGAGTTAAATGTAAAATGTCCAACTATTACCACACACAAAAAAGGAAAAAGAAAAAACCTCAAATAAACATGTTACCATGTATTTCTGGAACAGGGAAGATTTTCTATATATAAAAGCTATGGTAAATATCAAGAAGAAAAGCTTAAAAGAAGTAATTCTATCAAAAGGGAAAAAAATCCTTATGTTGAAAGCAAAAAAAAAAATGGGGAATGTATTTGCAGTAAATATAACCAAGTTATATTAATTAATGTAAGTTAATATTTTAATACACAAAGAACATATGAAATCCGAATTAAAATGTTAAGATTCCAATAGGCATTAAACATGAGAAGATATTTACAAAAAATGAACATAACTAGATAATTAAGGGGATATGATAATATAATATTTACTGAACATTTACTATATGCTAGACACCATGCTACGTTCTCTGCACCTATTATTTCACTTAGTCCCCACAATCCCATAAACTAGGCTCTATTAATAGCCCTAGTTTATAGATGAGTGAATAGGCAGAGAGAGATCAGGTGGCCTCTGGTCTGAATTTTATGTCTTAATGCCTTTTGAATTCATTGAATTAGCCTGTTGTTATATCTCATTATCAAGACAAGAGTCAAAAGATATTTATTATTTACGATAATATATAAGAACAGTTTCAGACTCATTTCACTTACGCAGTATTACCACCTTTGGCAGACTCTAGCATATTAGTGATAATATGAACAAGTAAAAAGATATTTAAATTACCAAATTAGAATATAATTATTATAAAAATATCAAGCTTTTCTATGTTATTTATAGGATCTGATAAAAATATCCTACAAGATCTTAGGTCCGAAATCTTAAACTTTAGGCAAAAATGTTAGGAAATAATTTTATTTTTATTTAATTTTTTAAAAAAGATTTTATTTGTTTATTTGACAGAGAGAAACACAGCAAGAGAGGGAACACAAGCAGGGGGAGAGGGAGAGGGAGAAGCAGGCTTCCCGCCGAGCAGGGAGCCCGATGCGGGGCTCGATCCCAGGAACCTGGGACCATGACCTGAGCCGAAGGCAGACACTTAACGACAGAGCCACCCAGGCGCCCAGTTAGGAAATAATTTTAGAGAGGTTGAAACAAGAGAAAATTCTTTTCTTATGTGTGTGTGAGTGTGCTGTTTTTTTCTCTTCATTTTTCTTCTTCCTCTTCTTCTTTTTTTTTTTTTTTTTGGTATACTTTGTTGCATTTTTTAAAGCCTTCCCCACTCCCTTTTTAAAAAATTACCTTTCTTTTTAGTTCCTAAAGGCCAAGAGTTTGTTTTTCAATTAACTTCACAGAGGTCTATACGCATTGCAAGGATTTGGTAAATGTATTTGACAGAAGATAATTTAAGAAGATTTTGTTTATTGAAGCTGACAAAAAAAAAATAAGACTTGCAAACCAATTGATTCCAACATCTGTCATGTTTGGACAGAGTGTTTAAACCGCAGTTTGAATACAAATTGAGGTTTGGCTGGCGAACAGGTTCATATTTCAGAAATGGTTTACCTCAAGAACATTTTGAGGATAAATGTTTTTTACCTTTTCCAAACATTTATGCTAATTCAAGCATGGGCGAGTTTAAAAGCAGAGAGGAGAAAGCTCTTGGAAAGGGTGGGGGTGGGGACTGAAGATACTGGTGAGAAAATTGCACCACCATTATCCCCTGCTTGAAGCCTTGCATATCTGATTTCTTCTCTCCTTCCAACACTCTTATCAAATCAGCCAACTAATCTTAGAAATCTTTTTTCCACAGTGTCTCCCACATTGTTCCTTGTTTTTCTCCATTTGCATTGCTAGCATCCTCATGTAGTCCTTGGCACCCTTACTTCCTGACTATTCTAATAATTTAGTATTTCATTTCCTTGTTTCTGGTCTCTCTTACCTTCAGTCTGTCTCAAGCCGCCTGACACACTTTTGAAAAGGACTACCTTCTCCATATCACTCTCTTGCACAGAATTTTTTAAAATTCCAGTATAGTTAGCATACAGTGCTATATTAGTTTCAGGTGTACAATAGAGTGATTCAACACTTGCATAAATCCACTCAGTGCTCATCAAGATAAATGTACTCTTAATTCCCTTCACCTATTTCACCCATCCCCACCCACCTCCCCTCTGGTAACTATCAGTTTGTTCTCTATAGTTAAGAGTCTATTTTTTGGTTTGTGTCTTTTTCTCTTTGTTCATTTGTTTTGTTTCTTAAATTCCACATGTGAGAGAAATCATATGGTATCTGTCTTTCTCTGACTATTTTACTTAACATTATACTTTCTAGATCCACCCATGTTGTTACAAATGGCAAGATTTAATTCTTTTTTTATGGCCGAGTAATATTCCATTGTACATATATGCCACATTTCCTTTATCCATTCATCTATCAATGAACACTTGGGCTGCTTCTCTAATTGGCTATTATAAAATAATGTTCCAATAAACATAGGGGTGCATATATCTTTTTGAACTAGTGTTTTTGCATTCTTTGGGTAAATATCCAGCTGTGGAATTACTGGATTATATGGTAATTCTATTTTTATTTTTTTTAAGATTTATTTTATTTTATTTTATTTGAGAGAGAGAGAGCACGAGCAGGGTGAGGGGCAGAGGGAGAAGCAGACTCCCCGCTGAGCAGGGAGCCCTAAGCGGGGCTGGATCCTGGAACTCCAGGATCAATGACCCAAGCTGATGCTTAACCGAGGCACCCCTATTCTTAGTTTTTTGAGGAACCTGCATACTGTTTTCCACAATGATTGCACCAGCTTGCATTCTCAGCAACAGTGATAAAGGTTTCATTTCTCCACATTCTCACCAACACTTGTTGTTTCTTGTATTTTTGATTTTAGCTGTTCTGACAGGTATGAAGTAAGATCTCATTGTGATTTTGATTTGCATTTCCCTGATGATTAGTGATGTTGAGCATCTTTTCATGTGTCTGCTATCCATTTGGATGTCTTCTTTGGAGGAATGTCTTTTCATATCTTCTGTCCATTTTTTAACTGGAATACTTTTTTTTTTGCTATACAGTTGAATAAGCTCTTTATATATTTTGGATACTAACTCTTTATCGAATATGTCATTTGCAAGTATCTCCTCCCATTTAGTAGGTTGTCTTTGAGTTTTGTTGATTGTTTCCTTTGCTGTGCAGAAGCTTTTTGTTTCGATGTAGTGCCATCGACCTCATTTTCAATTGGGGAAACAATTTAGAGATTTTACTGGAGTCATTAGTAAATACAGGTAGAATAACTAGCATATGTTAGGGTTAGGTTAGTACAACCTACCCTAACCCTAACCCCTAACCCTAACCTTAATCCTCACCCCTAATCCTAACCCTAACACTCAACCTCCCCCTCATCACCTCCCAGAGCTGCCTGAGGCACCTCTTGGGATGTCCCAGACTCAGCAGAGCATAGGGATAGATGACTACCAAGATGCTTTGGAATAAGACTTTCCTTTCTATTGATGTTGGTACAATGTATCAGCTAGATGATTTTTATGAAATCAATTGTTTACTGGGTCTTTCTCAGAATGGGTCCAAGTGTAATCTTTATAATAAAAGCAATAGACTGACACCATTTGATTTAATGACCCAGTCCATTGCTCAGAACTTACTATATTAAAGATTGAATCAATATGCCATAACCGCTGTCTCTCTATATACGGACCTTCTAGTCAGGTCCTATACAGCCATGGTTATCATAACTAGTAATTTGGAAACAACATGCATTTTTTTAAACCTGTTATTTCCATCCAAAAGTTGTCATCAGCTTCATACAGGTCAATATCGAGTCCCCATAGTAATAAGATTAATCAAAGCTCAGCTTTTGTGGAATATCCTCAATTCTAAATCATATTTAATTAGCTGTATTCTAGGCTCTGTTCTCATTTTTTCTTCAAATAACCCTTTGGAGGAGGTGTCATTATTGTCATGTCACATCTGTGGAACATGTAACTCATCTTTAAGGAACTTACTTGAAGTCACATCAGCTATTAACTGGCAAGGCCAAAATGAGAGCCCAGTTTCTCAATTCCATATTCAGTCCTCTTTTTACTAAGCTATAGAGCCAGTGAAAATTCAGAGAGAATAATGCACAAGGCTTTTTTTATTGAGAATGTGTTCTTACTGTTCTGCTTGAGAATTCTAAGTAGTTCAGAGAAGCTCTCTGAATCATCTGATGACACACAGTTCATAAGTATTCAGGACATCATGGATTTTTCAAAGACATGATGGGTAAATATTCTTCATGTTTCAAATTATAATGCAAATATCGTTTTCTGATTTTAATATCTATTGATTTTGGGGGGGTTCAATGCATGGTACTCGTGATAATTCCTAAATCTTCAGAGAAAGCTTGCATTCTTAAATAACAAATTGTGCTATTATCCACATCTGTTCTCATTTTCTATAGGCTTAAAAATTCTCTATTTATTATGGAAACCAAAAGAAATGGCTACTCACTGGAAGTCTCTATTGAATTCTGGCTCATTTTTTCACTTAATTCTTTACTTGAGAATGAAATGCTTATCCAAAATAAATAAGTGACCTACTAAACTGCAGTGATTAATAGGCAATGAGTTTCAGATTCCATTTACTTATGGAAATCGAGTAAAATCCAACACTTTAGTAATACTGTTGTGATGTCAGTTGCCCGATTAGGGCTGTTATAACTGCAGGAGTTACTACTTTAATATTGCATTAGCACATCATTAACTTGAACCATGCCAAAGCAGTATGAAAATGAGCAATTTTCATTTTTTAGAATAGACAATATGAACTTTTCCTGCTGCTTAAATTTGTTTTATGTGTGTATACTGCAGTGGGGGTGGTAATAGAGGATATGTGGAATGGAGTTATATTTTAAATTAATAACAAGTTGCTTTTGTAAAGTCTGTGCATATTTAGAAATCAAATCTAAGGTATATTTTTAAAATAAAAAATAAAATGAATCCTTTTATATTGAGTTTTTTCTTTTTTTAGTATACCCTTATTAGCTGCCTGAAAATCTTTTTTAGAACAACATGGATTAGAAATAAGCAAGCAAAAAAATAAATAAGTGAAATACCGCTACTTTATATATAATCTCCAAATTATAATTACTTACTGAAGCCATATTAAAATATATTTTCAATAGATGAATGGTTATCATCTATTAGCTATGTGGCCAAATTTCCTTTTTAAAATCTAGCACACATATTCTGTTTTATTTTTATTATCATTTCAAATTGCGGAATGCTTGCCAATTTCTAAAGCACTTTAACACTAATTGGTCTTATTTCATCTTCACATAACCTTGTAATATGGTCAGAGCAAACATCTGTATTTTCACTGCATAGATGAGAAAATTGGGCTTTGACCCTTTAACACTAAATGACTTTCCCTAGGTCACACAAATTCATTTCCATTGTTTGCTATCTACATGATGTTGGAAAAATTACTACTCTATGCTTCAGGTTCAACATTTGTAAAATGGGTATAACAAGTAGATATATCTCACAAGATTGTTGTAAGAAATAATTGAGATAATCCATAAAAAAAAAAATCAGTACAGTGCCTGGAACATGGCAAGCATCTATAAGTATTAATTGTTGCTATTTGTATTGCTTTTGAAAAAATAAACCTAGTAATTGCATTACAGAAAAGTATTGAAAGTGCTACGATACTAAATATCATGAGCATTTGCATAATGTTAAATGTAAACATATGCTTTAGACTGATTTATTTGCTTATAATTGCTTCTTGTTCCCTTTGCTCATGGAATTCATTTTCTTTCTTGCCATTGTGTGTTCTTTAGTCATTCTTTCATGAGGGCCTGTGACTAGTCAAATTGTTTATCTTTTGTACATCTGAGAAACTCTCTATTTTTGCCTGTATTCCTAAATGATGGTTTAGGTGGGGGAGACTCTGGTTCCTGCCAGCGAGAAAACTGATGTGTACCTGACTGTCATTCCTTAATTGGCCATCCATCTTCTCTCTTGGGTAGCTTTTAGGAACAGATAAAGGATTCTCTCTTTATCCATGCTGCTCTGTATTTTCACTATTATGCACTGATACAGGGACTTAACTATAATTATTGTTTGGTATTAGGTAACCACTTTGAATTGGATACACATATATATTGAAGTTAATAGTACTCAAAATATCCTTTCCCACCATTTCCTCTATTATCTTCTTCTGGAACTACTAAGTATGTGTTAGAACCTCTTGTTCTATACTTCATGTCTCTTAACTTCTCAATAATATTTCTTCATTACTTCATTTTCTGGTGAAATAATTTACCTGCATTCTGGGTGATTTCTCAGATCTATTCTCATGTATTCTCTTTTTAGCTGTGCCTAGTCTAATTTTTATTTCTAGAATTTCTATTTGATTTTTTTAAAGCTGCCTATCCTTTCTTTTAAATTATTTTTTACATTTTGTATTCCTTTCTTTATCTCCTTAAATATTTTTAAATTTTTTATAAAGATTTATTTATTTATTTATTTATTTATTTATTTATTTATTTATTTATTTATGAGTGAGAGAGAGAGCACACATGTGCATGAGTATGCGAGTGAACTGGGGGCAGGGCGAGAGGGAGAGAGAGAACCCCAAGCAAACTCCTCATTGAGCATGGAGCCTGGGTGTGGGGCTCAATCCCACAACCCTGAGATCATGACCTTAGCCCAAATCAAGAGTTGGACACTTAACTGATTGAGCCACCCAGGCACCTATATTTCCTTGAACATTCTAGAAATTAAAGTCCGAAGACCCCTTCTGACAGCTCTTCGTACCCATCCCCACCCCTTCAAAAACAATTTACAAATTTTCAGAACCATGATGTTTGCTGTTTTTAAACTATGTGGTTATACAATTCAAATATGTAACATTGTTTTATATCCAATTACTAAACATCGGGACTGATCCTATATTAGAAAATAAATAGTCTGGAAAAATAGCCTCAATGTCTTGACCAATTTTTAATAATAGTTTGTTGAAAATTATGAAGGGACAGAATAAAGAAGTTGGTTTTGCAAAGGGAAATTACACACAGAAAATTATTTTCATTGAGGGTCACCTTAATGTTTCAACATAATTATGACTGCTAGTACAAGGTTTAGGTAAAAGGCAGCAGAAAAGAAAAAAGCCAGTATAACTACAGAATATTGAATTAGTCTATTAAGTGCAGCTGTCTCCATGCTCTCTTTAAGCTTGCATTTGCATTTGATATAAAAGCACACTAAACAAATAAGCAAATAGTTTTGAGTTCTACTCTTGGCAGTATAAAAATGTAACAGCTCTTGTTCTTAAAGAGCGTAATGACATTTTCCTTAGCTGTGTCATTATTTAACAAATGGAATTAGCGATGTGCCACTATTTATTTTTACCGGGCTCTGGTAGATACAGGTCATCAACCCTACACCAAACAGCTGAGGGGTAAGGGGGAAAGATGGAACTTGGCTATATCAGAACCAAATTCCTGCCTCAGTTTTGCTGGTTAGAAGGTGTAAGAGTTTGGGTGTTAAAGCTCTTTATTCCTTTGCTTCCTCTCCTGAAAAATGGAGATACTAGGGCCTCCCCACAGAGTTATGGTAAGGATGAAATGAGATAATACCTGGGAAGATGCTTCACCAGCTCTAAAGCGGTGGATTGCAAAGTGAAGTCCCTGGATCAGCAGCCTGGGCATCACCTGGGGACTTGTTAGAAATGCAAATTCTTGACCTACTCCAGTTCCTGTTTCCAGTTCCTTCCCGAAGCCCTACTTCTTAGGACACCCTTATATCTATGTAATAAATTCCCTCTTTCCCACTTACGCTAGGTTCAATGGTTTTCTGTGGGTTGCAATCAATCATTTCTTTGGTTGATAGAAAACATCTGCAGGCAAACTCAGCAACTCTCATGGAATATTGCTGCACTCATGACCACTTTCTCTGGCTGTGCAGGATCCTTTCGTATCCTGTCAACTTCATTTCCTCATCTTTTCCTCTGCAGTAAACTTGGTTGTTTGGACGCTCGATTAGGTATTTCCTTATTCACCCCTCTCTCTCCTTCTCTATACACCTCCACTCTGCCCCACTCCATCCACACACACTGTGCAGGTCTTATTAATAGGTTGTTTTGTTGTTTCGGGGTTTTTTGTTTTGTTTTGTTTTTGTTTTACATTATGTAACGTTCCAGGTCCTGACAAACTTCCAGTCATCCTCCTCAGTCACCCTTGCTACGGGCTGGTATTCATTGCTCTGAAGCAGTAAATTACCTTTTTAGTGGCTCATGCATTTAAACCAAGTGTAAAATTCAATGCCAAATCCATATAGTGTAAACCTTAAACATTCCAGTTTTATCTGCTTTCCTGTTCCAATACATTCAACATCCCATTGGATACTAAGAATGATATGCTCTATATCTCATTTCATAACCTCTCAAAAATGGGTAAATGATGTTCAAAAACAGTGTTATAGAAACAACGTTGGAAGATATCCAGATTTTTCCAAATGCAGAGTTCCTGCTACAACCTTCCTGCTTTTTGGTCATCTAACCTCTTACACACTTTCAGTGATGAAGAATTGGGTGGCTTTATTAATGAGTGTTTCCTTCTCTTAAAATAAAACTTATCTCTTTGTCATATCCAGCTTCTGCTCCATGTAGCACTTTAGAGCAAATATACTTCCTGTGCTCAATGATAGTTTCATATCTAAATTTTCCTTTCCTGGGGTAAATGTTAACCTCTTTTACCTGTTTTTTGTTAAGTAGGTTTATGGAATTACAGTCATTTAATATCCCTCTAAACATAACCTTATTTCATAATGTCTTTAATGTGATCCTCCAAAACTGAACATAATAATTAGAATAAGACCTAAATTTCTATTTCTATGGAAGTATATTGGGACCCTGGTTATTTTCTTAACACTACTGTCACCTTGTTGGCTCCGAGGATCTTTTTCATATGTCATATTGTCAAGTCAGGACTCCTGAATTCTGTATTAGTATGGTTTAAATAACAAACAAACAAAAAACAAATAAAAAAAACCCCAAAGAAATGTAAGACTTAAGAACTACCACCACAGCAGTAATATATCATTGAGAAAATTGGTCATCTTTAACTTTCCATGGAGCCCTAGCCATTGGCTTGGCCACAACTTACCTTTACCCCTCCCCCCATCCTTTACAGGATACAAAGACCCTCTTTTTATCAAAACTAACCTCTCCGTTCATGTAATTCATTCTTTTCTTTTTCCCTGGGACCTTGCCTTATCTTTTTTTTCCTTCTCTTCTCTTTCATTGGCTTCACCACCTTTGCTTTGAAATTGTTTCAAATCTCTTTCATTACAAATGAAACAGAATCTCTCTTGTAGCTACTACCTTCTTAAAGAAAGTACATGCTACACTCACTCATCTTTCATTTATTCTTTTTAAATACACTTTAGTGTGTCTTCCATGTCAACCACTCTATTGAAATTGTTCCTATTAAGTCTAACAATCTGACTGTGAAATTTGAAGGTCATTTTTACAGTCCTTCTCTTATGGGTGGCATGTAAGACTGTAAGTCATTTCTTCCTTTTTTAAATTCTCTATTTCTGTGGCTTTCATGACCCAGAACCCTTGAAGATTTCTCTGTATCTCTTGGACCATCTTTTACTATTATTCTATGAATTTCAGATCTTCTTTCTGGATCTTAGAGCCTAGAGTGCCCACAGTAACAACACTGTACTAATTAAAAGTCTTTGACTTCTCTGACTTGGGTCTGTGCCCCCAGTCTTCTCTCCTTCCTCTGTCCCTCTTTCCTTCCCATCACAATCATCCTCCATATTACTCCCTGCATGGTCCACATGAAATGCAATCTGAACCTGTCAATTTCCTGTTGTATCTCTGCTTTAGCTCTTCATGCCTATGCAATAAAGTCCTGCTCCTCTGCATGACTTAGTGTCTCCATGGCTTACTCTGCTTCTCTGGTATCACCTCTCACAATTTCCTGCTCTGCGTTGTAGTGCTGAAAATTTTCTGCATACACCATTCTAGCATTCGTCTGTGTGTCTTTCTTACATTGCCTTTCCGGCTGGAATAACAACCTTCTCAGCTCGAGAGCCTATTTCAATGGCCTTTATCCCTTCGCTCTCCATTGGATGAGTTTGATGTTAGTTCTCTATGCTTGTATGAATATGCCCATCACTGCACTTTTCTTTTTATGGTTCTGTCTCCTCAATTAGACTGAATACATATTGTGAGAAACGTATCTGTATCTCTTATCAAAGGACCTGGATAAATGATTAACGACTATATGGCACTTTTGCTATTTACATCATTCTACACTTTTATAAATATCATTCAACATTTATCTTTTATTACAGCTCATTTGTTTTAGTCCAGCATTCCAGCCTGCCCTGCTCTTTTTAATTCTCCAGTTGACCATCAGTGCTATTCATTACCTTGCCATTCTTTGTGGTCCTGGCAGATTAGATACGCATGCCACCTTAGTCTCTATCCAAATCATTAACAGGAGATGTTGAATAGATGCTATGCTAGAATTTAGCGCTGCTGAATGGTATCCTAGCAGCTCGTTCTTCTTCTTCTTTCCTCACAAATTGCCAAAATAAAGTTATCTTCGCCAAATAGCTCAGTTGCAGATGGAATTTAGGTATTGGATTCCAGCTACTGTCTTAAAGCTCCTCCCTCACAAATGCTTTACCTGATGTCTTCATGAAAAGACAATATGAAGTAAATCTCTAGTGTTACAGCACCACTCTCATTCTTTCCTTATTGAACACCCAGCAAAAAATTATCAGGAGAAGGGGTTAAGCGGTTAAATGCATTTTATTTTTTAATGAGGAATTTAAGAACATCGCCACTTTCCATTGGTTAGACCAGAGTCCCTGTATTAATAATTACAAAGCAAAATTTCTGTTTATCATTACTGTAAGGAAAACTATTCCATGGTTTGTAGTGAGGAAAAATATAATCACATCATTTGTAAGGAAGGATAGTCAGAAGAAAGGCAGGCAGGGACAAGGGATTCCCCCCTCCCCACCAGCCTCCAGTCCTAAGAGGAAACCACCCTTAGAAGGATTTTACACCATCCTGGAAGGAGCCCTCCACCCTTTCCCCTGTGAACAATTACCTGATAGGTAGATGAACGTGTGGACAAAAACCTGAATGGGTGACAGGCATGGAGGGTTAAGCAGATTGAAACAGCCCACCAACAATCTCATAAAACCCCCTAAACTTAGAAACTCCGGGGGCAACCATCTCCGGCCCCCTCCCTCTTCGGGAGCTTTGTACTATCGCCCAATAAACTTTGCTTTGCTGCCCACCACTCTTCGTCTGGTCTACCTCTTCATTCTTTGAAGCAGCGTGACCAAGAACCATGGGCACTAAGGGAAAAGGAATACTGAACCATTTGGAATCTCACAAGACATGATTTTAATGTTGATTGTAGAAAACAAAATATTGATAATAGTAATTGAGTTCTTGCATGTGTCAGGTACTTTTCTAGGTGTGTTATATATACTAATTTATTCCTCAGAACAACTTTATCCAGGAGGCATTATTTATGTGTTCCACAGATGAGATGCAGAATCAGTTAAATAAAGTGTAGGGTTATACAGTTAGTAAATTGTAAGGTTAATCTGTCTTGGTTCTAGAAAATTCTCAAGTATATACTCGTTGCCACAAATTCTAATCATCACTGTGCTATCTAACATTTAGTCATATCCTTCTTAGAAAGGATCATCATCTGCTTCAACACAATACACCCAGTTGTATTTGTGTGCATATCTGCTGGTGGGTGGGTAGAGTCCCAGGGCTTAAAGTAAACATGATGGAGAGTAAACCAGGGTGGAGAAGCAAAAAAAACCAGTGCTCTCTGCCCATTTTCCTGGAATCTAATCTATTTCTGATAGGCCTAGAAGGGAATTGGGGTTGGGAAAAGGCCCATCATTATTTTCTTTATTATACTCATCATCATTTCCTTCGTTGTGGTAGGGAATGTTCTATCCTTTTCCCGGTATTTCTCCCAAATGGGAATTTGGCCCTCTTGGGTATTAGGAAGATAGCATGGGCATTCCCCTCCACCACCACCCACCCCTTGCCAGAGAGGAGTGAATCATTTTTGGAGGATGGGTGGCCCCAATGGAGGCCCATGAGACCTGCCATTCTTTAGTTTGAGATCTTGTCTATTCTCCTAATCTTGTTGCTATGTCGTAGGTGAATTAATTAGCCATGGCTTCTCTATCCTGCCCCTGGGCAGATAACACTGTTTAGGGTGAGAGGAATATAGACTTCCTTTTGTTCAGGGTTCTAAGCTGAATTTATAAATTCAAAGTCAAAGGTGGACTAGAACCCATTTGATTCTTCTCTCAACAATGACTATTGTGTACCTGCTCTAAGTCTTAAACTAGTCTAGGTGCTGGGGATTCCCCAGTGAATAAAATTGCCCCCAGCGTATCTTGCATTCTAGTCAGAGAGGGCAGACAAAAAAGTATATAATATGTCAGATAGTGATGAAGGATTGAAAGAAAAATAATGCAAATAAAGGGGAATAGAGGGTTCATAGCTTAGGTAAGGTGGTGCTAATTCATATGGAGTGGTGGAAGAAAGCTTCTTGATCCTGTGAACATTTGAGCAGAGAGTGAGGAAGTGAAATCTATGATTCCCTGGGGAAATAGCTTCTATGCAGAGGGAAAAACAAGTTCAAAGACCTTGAGGTAGACTGAGGCTTGACTTTGTTTGTTTGTTTTTGTTTTCTGTTTTTTTGAGAGAGACGGGGAAACCAGTGTGGCTGGAGCAGAGAGAGTGAAAGGGGAGAATGTAGGAGGTAAATTGAGAGGGGCAGCTGGAAACAAGGTCATTTCAAGCCTCAAAAGCCAATGTAAAGAATTTGAAGTTTACTTTTCGAGAGATGGGAAATCAGAGGGTTTTGAAAAGGAGAATACCATGACCTAACTTTCGTATTAAAAAAGGTAGTTCTGGAGCACCTGGGTGGCTCAGTCGGTTAAGGATCCAACTCTTGATTTCAGCTCAGCTCGGAATCTCATGGGTCATGGGGTGGAGTCCCGCACTGGACTCTGATTCAGTGGGGAGTCTGCTTGAGATTCTCTCTCTGCCCCTTGCCCCACTCGCTCTCTCTCACTCTCTCTCTCTAAAATAAATAAATAAATCTTAAAAAAAAAGGATAGTTCTGAATTTAGTGTGGAACATAGACTCCATGGGGTAACTGGACATGGGGAGAATGGTCAGGCGGTTACTGACCTAGTTCAGCTGACAGATAGAGATGGCTGGACCCAGGGAGGTAACAGTGTGTGTGTGGGGAGGTGGTGGTGGTGGTAAGATTGACATATTCTGGATGCATTTTCAAGTTATAGGCAACAGAATTTGCTGTTGGATTGAGTATAGGGTTTGATACTATACACATGGTAATTTGATTTTTAGTAAGTTGTTCTTGTATAATCTATTTTTATTTTGAAAATTTAAATATACACATAATTAGAGAGCATAATAAAATGAACTCCTACACATTCTTCACCCAGATTCCATACTTATCAATATTATGACACATTTGCTTTAATTATCTCCTTTTGAATCATTTTCATATTTGAGGAATTATTTCAAAGCAATCTATGATATCTATATCAGATCATGTCACCCATATATACTTTGGTATATATCTCTAAATATTATGAACATGTTCTTACATAATGCTATCATCATACTGTAATAAAATTGTTAAGAAAAATTCCTTGGTATCAACTAAACCAAAATGATATTTAAATTTTCCTGAATTTTGTTTCCTTAATTGAGATAAAGTTTACTTGGAGTGAAGCACACCAAACTTAAGGATGCAATACAATGACTTTTGAAAAATGATATAAACCTGTAAAATCAATAACCTAATAAAAAATATAAAATACTTTCATGATTCTAGAAATTGCACACCCTTCTAGTCAAATCCTGTTTCTACAGGCAACCACTGTTCTGATTTCTATCAACAAAGATTAATTTTTATTGTTTGTGAATTTCATAGAAATGAAATCATATGATATATGTTTTTTTGTGTTTGGCTTCTTCAACATAATATTTTTGAGATTAATTTACATAGTTTACATATATCACTAGTTCATTCAATTTTTATTTCTGGGTATTATTCCATTTTATGAATATAAAATAGAAACCCTTAAAAATCTTTCCATACTCAACATTATTTTCCGTATTTCCCCAGTAACACATGTACCACACTTTGAGAATCATTGCTCAATATCGCCTCTCTTTGGACCACCTTAATTCTGGACAATATCCAGAAATGACACACATGGAAATAGCCATAGAGGTTATTTGTTGATAGTCACCATATTGGGTATTATGAAAAATACAGAGACAAGTGGAGCATGATGTCTCAAGGCACTTGCCTACCATGGGAAAACAAACATGTAAGTAATCACTTGTAAGAGATGACAAAAAGCGGAAGTAAAGATAGTATTTTGTGCAAGAAGTGATAGAAGTGATGAATTCTGGCTGTGGGTGGAGTATAGGGCAGGAAATCTGGGAACAGGTAGTGGGATGTGCCCTAAGCTTTGAAAGAAGGCTGGGCTGGGGCGCCTGGGTGGCTCAGTTGGTTGAGGATGGGACTCTTGATTTTGGCTCAGGTCATGATCTCAGGGTCATGAGGTCGAGACCCATGCTTGGCTCTGCGGGTGTGGAGCCTGTTTAAGATTCTTTCTGTAGCTCTTCCTCTGCCCCTCCCTCCACTCTGTGTGTGCTCTCTCTCAAATAAATAAATAAATAAATAAAATCTTTAAAAAAAAAAAAGAAAGAAAGAGGGCTGTGCTATCTATAAGAGGTACACGAGGAATGGATAGTTCAGGCTGAAGGAAGCACTTACAAAGTCACAAAGGTATGACTGTGTCTGCTCTTTGTCCATCCAATAAATGGGGTGAGAACCCTTGGGGATTATCTTGGACTCCTCCTCCCTCTCGCTCCTATGACATCTGTCACCAAACCCTATTGATAACAAGTTTATAGCCTCTTAAACATCTACCCTCTTCTGTTCTCATTGCTACTTCCTCAGCTGAAGCCCACGTTACCTCTTCTTCTCTTTACCAAACAATTGAAACTGACTTCTCACGGTTTGTCTGCTTTGGGTCAGTCTTCATTCTAACTGTTCCTAAACAGTACCACTAGAACTGTCTTTGTCGGACCCCAAACTGATTGTGCTATTTCCCTGCTTAGAGCATTGATTATAGACTGGAGTTTACATTCCTCCCCCTATTCCTCAAGGCCCTTCAACCTCTCCTTTCAAACACCCTCATGCTCTAAGTCTCCATGTGTTTTACCCATAACACACAATTTTGCTCCCTAAATATGCCTTACTTTTTTCCTGACTCTGCATCTCTGTTGAAATTACCAAACCCAGTCTTCAGGGTTCTTTCCCTTCTCTCTGCTTAATTGATCCTCTGAGGCCAAATTCAATGTTACTTCCTTCTGGGAAGCTTTTCTCAACCCTCACCCCTGTCAAAATTAATCACTCTTTAGACATTGCTTTTGCCACGTAGACCATGTTTTGTATCATAATGATTTATATTCATCCCCATTCCTCCACTAGACTGTAACTTCCTTGGAAAAAAAGGCCATGTTTTGGTTACTGTTGGCCTAGCAGAGTGCCCTTTCCATTTCTGGCTCTCATTAATATTGTATACAGTCATTCTCTCTTACTTATAAGGTACACTGTTTTCTAAAGCAAACTTTAATAAATTTTAAACTATCTTTGTCATGACATACAGTCTGACATAGGGCTGAAAGGCACTGAACATGGCTAATTATATGATGAGTTATAAAAATGAGATCCTAACATGCCCCAGCAGGTAACTAGTTTATCATTTGGGAGATTCATAGCCTTGACTTACTTGTAGACATGTGGAATTTTTTTTCTCCTTCTTGCTACACCTATTTTTGAAAATGTTTCCCTTTGTAACTTGAGGGAAGCATGCCATACTTAAGAATAAATTATCTGACTCAGGCAAAAATACAAGATTAGGCTAAAGATATTTTCAGCATGCAGAAATAGGACACATTGAGGTCTTGGGAACTGTAAAATTAAATTGGGGTGGGGATATATTAAATAGACTAAAAAATAATGTCTTATGATTGAGTGCATATTAGTATCTGGTCCTATGAAGTGTTCAGCCTGGACTAAGATTCTCTTTATAGCTTAAATGAAATAATGAACTGAATGTTGAATTAGGAATAGGTGAGTAAATCATCATGTCCCCAGTTTTAGCCTGATTCATTCAGCTCCTAGGAGATTTTTTTCTCTTTATCATTAAGAGAAAATAATAATTGAGCATTATATATATGAGCAATAAGAGTAATAATAAAATCATTAGCTATTTCAGTCATATGACTTCATGCTCTGAATGGCTTTTTAAAAACATATTCTGTTGTAACTCGTGATGTGAAATATATAAAATATTTAAATGAGCATTGAAACTGACATCAGATCCAGGCTTGTGCCTTAGCAGATAAAAATTCTAAACCTTTTTTCCATATTCATATTATTAAGAAATTCTTATACAATTTTCATATATGCCTCCATCCCTGCTCCCCATTCCATCCCCCAGACTTCACCAGTCACATGCCACAGCAGACATGACTCAATATAGAAGGTATATTTAATTCCATGGAATATGTATACACAGAGTACATATCTTCAATCATTAAAAGTTACTTTGAATAAATAAATACTTAAAGACACAGAAGTATATCTGCAAAGATGTTCTATTCAAAATTCAGAATTACTTTTTTTCAGAAAAAATATTTTTTAATAGTAACAAAAGGATAGTTTACTTTTTATTTTTATTTTTTATTTTTTTAAATATGTGGGTTTTTTTTTAAGATTTTATTTATTTATTTGTCAGAGAGAGAGAGAGAGCACAAGCAGGAGGAGCGGGAGAGGGAGAAGCAGGCTCCCTACCGAGCAGGGGGCCTGATGTGGGACTTGATCCCAGGACCCTGGGATCATGACCTGAGCCAAAGGCAGATGGTTAACGACTGAGCCACCCAGGCGCCCCATAGTTTACTTTTTACAATAAAAGTATAAATTGTGAGAGAAAGACAAATACTGTATGATCTCACCTATATGTGGAATCTAACCAACAAAAACAAAACAAAAAAAATCCATAAGAACCTGAAACTCACAGATACAGAGAACAGATTGGTGGTTGCCAAAGGCAGTGAGGTGGGAGGTGGGCAAAATAGGTGAAAGGGGTCAAAAGGTACAAACTTCCAGTTATAAAATAAATAAGTCCTGTGGATGTAGTATATAGTACAGCATGGTGACAACAGTTAACAATATTGTATTGGCTTTTTGAAAGTTGCTAAGACAGTAGATCTTAAAAGTTCTCATCACAAGAAAAAAAAATTGTAACTGTGGGGTGATGGACGTTAACTAGATTTATTGTAGCTTTCATTTCACAATATATACAAATATCAAATCATGCTGCATATCTGAAACTAATATAATGTTACATATCCATATATCTAGGTTAAAAAAAGTATAAATAGTGGAAGTATTTCAGATAACACAACTAGGATGTATTTATATGTAAAAAGGAATTACATGGTAATCCATTACATGGGCATTCTTTATTTATAAAGTGATGCTCTTAGAAGCGTTTTCTATCCTAATTTTTCTGAATTTTCTCATATGTAAATGCGATTAAATTTTAAAATTTTTCTTCCTTATTTACTGGGATTAGGACCAAAACATAGATGAAAACCTTATATCAAAAATATCGAGACTGAACAAAGAGTGTTTGAAGGGGAATGCTCAATCTCTTTGGTTTCTGAAATGATAGCCATGTAAATTAAACTAATTTTTATGGAAAGAATATATATTAATGTATAACATGGAAAGTAAATAAGAGGCAAGGGAAATTTTGCTTTAAAAGTTAAGTTACAATGTGTGCAATGGGAAGCCGGCAGGTGTTATTTCTAGAAAATCTATCAAATAAAGACCACTTAAAGGGACTAGGAATTTTGTCCTGAGAAAATGAACTCTATAGAGAGAAAGAAGAGCTCCGAATATTTAAAGGCTTCTCAGGAAAAGGACAAAGAGGGCAGTTTTGGATTACTCAGACCAGCTCCCCATTATCCCTGCTAACCTAGGGACATGCTGCAAATCCAGGAGAAGCCACGCCTGGGGGAGGACAAGGGAGTGACCAGGAAGGTGGCTGAGGGCTGCAAAACCACATCAGGAGTATGAATGATGGCCTAGCCCTCTATTCCTGTGTTCCTGTATTCACAGCAGTGATGGTAATAATAACAGGATGGCAATCATGTCATTCTTCTAAGTACTTTATAGACTACGTGTATTTTAAAATGAATGTACGTGGCAGTAAGGCTGCAGACATTCTTAGATTATTTTTCTTAGCCATTCAAAAAATATTTTACTTAGAAACACAAATATATTTTTATATAAAAAGAAAGATACTGACATTACTGGAATAATCCACAGTCTTTGAAACAGAGGTATGATTTCAGAGACTATATTGAGACAGGTATTAATTGAGTTTCACAAATAAGTTGAGATTTTAATGGGCTTCCTTATTGTTCAACTGAAATTAAAAATCTGAGCAGTTCTTTAAATCCTTTTTCATTTCTCCCTGCTCTGTTATGCTCTTCAGAACTGTTCTTTTGCCAAGTCATACTCTCTTCCAAATGAGGCTGATACATGAAGCTAAATGCATTCATGACTGAATTTTGTTTGAGAAAATGCAAGAAGAATTACTAAAGAAATATATATATGTAATATATATAAAGTAATAAATATACATTTAATAAATAATAGTAATAAATAATAAACATTTTTATGAAACTGGAAGTTACATGTAAGTAGTCTTTCAGAGCAAAATATTCAACAATGGCAATGATAATGAAATTATTTACAATACTGTGCTCATAGATTTTTCTATAAACAGAAGTATATAGGATATCTTTTAGGGGAAGATCACATTTATTGCCAATTGATTTCTCCGGAGAGTTACTTAGTTCTTAGTTTGAATCAAAAGAAAAGCTTGTAAAGCTTACATTATTTTTTGATAAGGGCTTTGTAGTTGCTCATGCCAAGGTCCTGTCCAATTTTGCAGGTATGTCCTTACTGGAGAGTGACTATTAGTTGTATAAATGTATATTGATATGTTTATTAAAATTCATTTGCATTTGATCTATCTCTACCTCTATCTTACTATCCCTCTGCCTAGCCTACAAGCAAGCAGCAGGTCCTTTTTCTTCCTTCTTTTCCTTCTTTTTTTCTTCAATACTTTGGTATGGAATTACATTTTCGAGATCAATTATTTATTGATGTTTTACTATGGGTGAATACTCTGCTGCATGGTTCAGGAGATTCAGTGAAGAACAAGACGTGGTCAAGGAACACATCATGGGAGGTTGGTTATGAAGGATGGTTATAGAAGGATGGTTATGATATGTATACATGTACACACATGTACACACTTGACCATAATACAATGTTTAAATGTTTACGGAAAGTAAAGCATTTAAAGCATTTATTTTTATAGGGGTGGTAAAAAAGGTTTCTTGAAGAAGGTTATTTGAGCTCAGCCTTGAAGTCTGGGTAATCTGTCAAAAGGAAATGATAGGGAGGAGAAGATTTTGGTGAAAACAGTGAGATTTTTTTCCCTAGCTTTATAGTTTCAGTTTTCATCTTCAGTATGGTCTGAAATAAATAAATTTTTGTGTGTGGTGTAATGTTATTTTATTTATATATATATAGTCATTTAGAACAACTTGCTGAATAGACTTTCCCATATCCTTTAAATTGTCTCAGCTCCCTTATAAAAAATTAACTGATCTTGTACATGTGGGTCTACTTCACAATCTCATCCTCTTCCGTTGATCTATTGGTCAATTCTTACATAAATCCCATTTTATTGTCTTGATTACTATTGTTTGGTAGGAAATCTTAAAATTAGGTAGTTGTTTTTTTTTTTTTAAGATTTTATTTATTTGACAGAGAGAGCACAAGCAGAGGGAGAGGGAGAAGCAGGCTCCCTGCCAAGCAAGGAGCCTGATGTGGGACTCGATCCCAGGACTCTGGGATCATGACCTGAGCCAAACTGATGCTTAACCAACTGAGCCACCCAGGCATTGCAAAATTAGGAAGTTTTTGTCCTATAATTTTGCTTTTCATTTTTTGATAGTTTTTTGATATTCTAAATCCTTTCTATTTTCATGTAGCTTATAGAGTCAGCTTATTAATTTCTATAAAAAGCATCAGAATTTATACCTACTTGGGTAGGCAAAGATTTCTTAAAGAGATTCCACAAAGCACTACCATTAGAAGAAAAAATATGATAAATTGGACTTGGTCTAATGAAAAATTTCTGCTAATCATAAGGCATGCTAAGAAAATGAAAAGGTAAAATGCAGACGGAGAGAAAATTTTTGTAATCCATACATCTGATAAAAGATTTGTATCTAGAGTACATAAAAAGACACTAAAAATCAATAATAAAAGGACATAAACCCAATAAAAATTGGAAAAAACCTTGAAGGGTATTTAACAAAATAAGATCTACAAATTGATAATAAGCATATGGAAGGTGGTAAACATCTTTAGTCATCAGGGAAATGCACATTAAATCACACTGAGTTACTACTTCACCAGAATTAGAGTGACTGAAATTAAAAAGACTTACAACAGCAGATATGAGAGAATGTCGAGAAAATAGAACTCCCATACATTGATGGTAGGAGTGTAAAATGACAAAACCATTTGGAAAAACTGTGTAACGATCTCTTATAAAGTTAAACATATACATACCATAGAACCCCAAACTTCTTTTCCTGAATTTTTATACGAAAAAAATGAAAACATGTTTCCACAAACGGACTTGTATGTGAATATTTATAGCAACTTTATTCATAGTAGTCTCAAACTGGAAACAGTCCAAATGTTCATCAACAGGAAACTGAATAAACAAATTGTGATATATTCACATCATGGTATTCTACTCAGCAATAAAAAAGGAACGGACCATTGACAGATGAAAAAACAGGGACGAATTCTATAGACATTATGTTTAGTTAAAGAAACTGGACCCGAAAAAGTATATTATATATTATTCTATTTATAGCGAATTCAAGAAAAGGCAAAACTTATCTATGTTGATAGAAATCAGAACAGCATTGCCTGTGGCTGGGGTTGGAGTTGATTGGAAAGGAGCACAAGGGAAATTTTGGGTACTGGAAATATTCTGTATCTTGATTTGTGTGGTATGGGTTTCATGAGTGTATACATTTGTCAAAACTGATCAAATTGTATGAGTAAGCTTTTTTCATTTTTATGTATATAAATTATATCTTAATAAAAAAAGATACATTCAATAAAGAATAAGACACAAAAAGTTGGAGGAAAGCCAAATATTCAAAAGCTTTCATAGAGAGCTGGATGGAGAGCAGGGATTAGTGAGAGATATGGTTTGTGAAGGTCATCAATGTTGGCTGAAGAGTTGGGATTTTTTCTTTATTTGTAATTGTGCTACCGAAGATGGTTTTTGAGGGAGGAAGTGAAGTGGTCAATGCTCTGTTTTAGGGTGATTCATCTTGCTCAGGTGAGAGGACTAAGGAATGTGGTATTGCTATGGACGAGATATAAACATCTGCTGGGGAGACTAGGCATTATGAGGGCAACAAGAGGAACAAAAACAAGAAAAGAGGTAATAACTTTGAGAGTTATCAAAAAGAGAAAATTCACAAGATTTAATAATAGAATTAATACAGGGAAAGAGATTAGGGAGCAAAAACTTTAGGGCCCAGCACAGTGCCTGGCAAGCAAAATAAGTCAATCAGAGAAAGACAATTATCATATTATCGCACTGATATGAGGAATTTGAGAAACAAGACAGAGGATTATAGGGGAAGGGAGGGAAAAATGAAACAAGAGGAAACCAGAGAGGGAGACAAACCATAAGAGACTCTTAATCTCAGGAACAAACTGAGGTTTGCTGGAGTGGAGGGGGGGTGGGAGGGATGGGGTGGCTGGGTGATGGACACTGGGGAGGGCATGCGTTGTGGTGAGAACTGTGAATTGTGTAAGACTGATGAATCACAGACCTGTACCCCTGAAACAAATAATACATTATATGTTAATAAAAAAAAGGACAGAATAGTAGCAAGAGAAAAAAAATAGCAGATGCTCTATATATATTTGTTGAAAAAATGAAGAAATGAATGAAGGAAGTGATAGTCTGAGAAATTCAGGTGAGTTTGGTACTATGAATAGGAATAGGAAATAAGGAGAAGTTGGCTGGAGGAAATGAGTGCCTGTGATTTATGTTAGACATGTTTTAATGAAGGTGTCTGTGGGACATAGAGATGAAAATGAAGAGTAGACAGTGGGAAACATTGGCTTGAACATCTGGAAAGAGGTCATGGTTGGATATAGAGATTTTAGGATGATTAATGTAGAGGAAATCACTGAATTATGTAAATAGAAGAGATCATCTAGGAACACCATAAAAAGAAGAGAAGAGGGCTGAGAACAGAAGCTTGGTGAGGTGGGAGCGGGGCCAGGGCAGATATTGGAGAAATAGAGGCAACAGAGCTGGAATTGTCAAGGAGGTAAGAGGAGGGCAATATCAGGAAGTCTAAGGGAGACAAAAGGCATCCAAGGGATTGGTGGTCAGAGCTCACAAACCAGTAAGAAAAGAAAAAACAATTAACAAATATGAGACACAAATGATCAACAGTTATATGAACAAATGTTTTACCTCATTATTAATTTAAAAACTATAATAGAGAAACCATTTTTATTTCCCAGATTAGCAAAGATTTAGAAAAAAAAAAATATCGCATTGATTCAGTTGGGTTGGGTAGCACAACCTTGTAGGAATGAAGGGGTAAATGCACACTAGATTTCCCAGAGGGTGGACACTGGCTTTGCCTAGTGCAACAAAATGTCTAGGTGCTATAACCTTCCTCTTGATGTGAAAGTAACTCTCGACTCCCCTCTTTCTGTTCCCCTTCCACACATTCTATTCTATCAGCATGTTTCATAGATTTTACCCCTAAAGACATTATGAATCCATTCACCTGTCTAGATCTCTGCTGTTACGCCTTTGGTCCAAGCCATCAACTTCTGATCTTCTGTCCTGGCAATTATTCTTGCCTCAGATTCCTGCAATCTGCCTATCCTCTGCACCACAACCAGAGAGAGTGATCTTTTATTAACATAAATTATATGATGTCAACTTTTCTGCTTAAAATTCTGCAATATCTTTTAATTGGGCTTCAAAGAAATCCCAGACTTCAAGGTTGACATCATCTGGCTCCTACCTACTTCTCCAATACTTACATGTTTTGTTTTGTTTTTTTTTTTTCCTGCTGACTGCTGGCCTGGTTCTAACTTAAAAACTTAACCATCATTTTGGGGTAGTGGAAGCTACAGTTTCCTTTGCTACCCACAGGTCGGTTTTCGCAGCTTTATGTTATGGCAAACTGTCCTGACCGGTTGTCACCAGATGGACCAACATCTTTTGTTTTGAATTCTGAAAGTGTTGCAATCTTTAATCAATTCCCTTGAGCTCATCCAGATGCCTACTTGAGAGATTTCCTTACCCAAATGACTCTGCTTTCAGAGAAGCCACTATTTTGTCAATTTTGAAATTTAGAACAAGCCCTAATTCTAGGTCTCTGCTTGGTGTTCGTGGAACACCTCAAGCTAAATTTATATTTTCATGACTTTGCTTCCTTTTCTGGACTCTGTCTCGTCTCCAAATTGTTAGTGGTTTTCGCTGTTCTCATTAGAGTGGCCACATGATTATGGGAACCTACAAGCTGGGAAAAGAACTAGTTATTAAGATGGGGCAAGTAGAGTTGCGAACAACTTGTTAACTGCTGGGTGTGGCCCGCACGAACCTGGCAAGCTCAGACTCATAGCACTTCTCCCTGAATTTACCCTGGGGAAGAGGCTTAGCTAGCAGTTCTTCAGAGAGCCCAGGATTTGGTGCCAGGTGTTTTCCTTGTAAAACAGCTGACCAACTTCACTTAGTGTAGTCAGAGTCTTGGGTTGCCTCCCACAAGGAAAAACTGGTGACCCATTTCAGTCAGTACTGCAGAAAACTTTCCTTGATACCTAAAGTGGTTTGGGGAGAACAAGAAAACTACTGACTGAGTTTTGGAGATTTTTTTTTTTTTGTATGTGGTTAAGTATACATAACAAAATTTAACATTTAAATCATTTTAAGGTGTACAATTCAGGGGCATTAAGTACATCCATGATGTTGTGTAACCATCCCCACTATCTAATTCCAGAATATTCTCATTCCCCTAAAAGAAACCCCATACCCGTCAGGAGTCACCCTTGATTTCTCCCCTCCTGCAGCCTCTGGAAACCACAAATCTGTTTCTGTCTCTATGGATTTGTTTATTTTAGATATTTCAAATAAAGGAAATCATACAATCTGTGCCCTTTGGTGTCTTTTTTTCCACTTAGCATGTTTTCAAGCTTCATCTATGTTGTAGTGTGTATTTTAATACTTCATTCCTTTTGTTTTTAAAGATTTTATTTATTTATTTGACAGAGAGACACAGCGAGAGAGGGAACACAAGCAGGGGGAGTGGGAGAGGGAGAAGCAGGCTTCCCGCTGAGCAGGGAGCCCGATGTGGGGCTCGATCCCAGGACCCTGGGATCATGACCTGAGCCGAAGGCAGACGCTTAACGACTGAGCCACCCAGGCACCCCTACTTCATTCCTTTTGTGGCTGAATAATATCCTGTTGTATGGGTATAGCTCATTTGATGTACCCATTTGGGTTGTTTCCAGGTTTAGGCTATTGTGAGTGGTGCTGCTATGATATTTGTGTACAAATATTTGTTTGAATACCTGTTTTTAACTCTTTTGGGTATACCTAGGAGTGGAACTGCTGGATTATATGGTAATTCTATGTTTACCTTATTGAGGAACTGCCAAACCATCTTCCACAATGGCTAAACAAATCTACATCCCCACTAGTAACGTATGAGGATGAGTTTTGGAGAATTTTAAGAGTGTTTTGTAAGTGTCCGTGTCTATAAGTGAATCATTAAATGGCATTTGGTGGTGGCAGAAAAACACACAACCCCCCCCCAAAAAAAAAACCGGATTCATATTTTTAAAAATGAGATGATTTTATCTCTTCCTTTTTGTTTAAATTCTCCCTTGCCTAGGGACGAGAATGGATCAGGATGGCTAATCCTGAGTTGGGTCCCAGGAAGTTCTGAAAGCTGCTTTTTGGGGCAACCACATGTAAGATTACACAGAGTGTTTTGAAATCATCACAGCTTAGCCATGCAGAAGTGCACCTTTACCTATTCTGCTCCTGAGCTCAATTTAGCTCTGCTGTCCCCATTTCTGCAGATGTGAAAAGCCTCTTAATCTTGCCACTGGAAAGCAGTATGGTCTCTTCTGGTTTAAATAGTGACAAGTAATTAAAACTTATTAATTCCACTCACGATTTAAACTCATTAATTCAAAGTTCAGACTGCCTACTAGGGCTGTTCTGGGCCTGGATCTTCCCACTGTTTCCCTCCATCTCAGGAAGTTAGAAACATGATGATACTGGGGGTGATGTGGTTGGTCCACATGTCCTTTTCAGTTTCCACTACCTCTGCTTGGTATTTTGGCACGAACTTTGTCCTTGCTATATCTGTCTGAACTACACTGGCAAGGCCTTGGGAATGTACCAGAATTTTCTATTGATATCCACAGCCTTACCCATGCCCTGTGGTACAAAATATGGACCCACTGAATATTCTTTTCTCAGACCCTAGGCCTCCCCCAACCCCCTGGATTACTCAGCATTTAATCACTCTCTTAGGCCTGTAGCCTGTGGGTGATGTGTTATAAATCCAGTGGATCCTTTATTTGTCCATCATACCACAGTATTTTTCATAAGGTGTGTTCCTTGTTCTGATACAGTGAGAAATCCATTTGGGTGGCTGGAACTCTCTAAGACCTTAAACAATGGTTCTGACTGAGGCCCTGTGGATAAGTCAAACTCACACCTCAAATGTGTTGTGAAGTCAAAATAAATCTTTGTTCCTTCCAGGATAGAAGGGGAGCATTGGAGGCAACTTATATCACTAATGGATTGTTGGTGTCCTTGAGGTATGTTCCTTTATAAGGGGATACACATCAGTCAATGTTGCTGGCAGGTTGGATATTTAGCAGCAGCCTTGATGAATAGAAACACATGACTGTGGGCCCAGGTATAACCTCTTTCCCTCCTACCATGTTCTACATTTACAAACCCATTGTGCCAGCACTGGGATAAATGATGACTGAGGCTGACCAATGTCAGCAGGCCAAGTCATTCTCTCTATTGGTTGTTTAGTGCCTCTTCCTTGGAAGATATTGTATGGTGGTGGTAAGATGTAATTAAGGTACAAGGGTCTCTCTTCAAGCCTGAAAGTCTATCCACATAGTTCAATTCCAGACCTTTGTCCCTGATCTTCTAATATTTTTTCTTCTACATCTCTGACTAATCAGCTAAACTATTTAGTCCGTGCACATTTAATATTAGGGCACTTCTTTTGCCACATTGCCCAAAGATCTCCCCACTGGGGGAATTTCACCTAATAGACCTCATCTTCCAGACCACCACTGAATAGGGATGCGTTGTGGCCAAAGTCCATTTTTGGCTCTGCCCATGTACTGACCCATATTCAAGGTCATGAGATAGCCCCTCTGTGAACCAAACTTGACTTTTTTCCTTCTCCAACAGCTTGTCACTAATAAGATCATGATGGGTGACATATGCCTACCTCCTTGTGCCTCACATTTGACCTCTGGCCATGCTTTGGCTTTGACCCCAATATTTCACTTTCAACTATGATTGATCACTTCTTGTTCTGCCCAGTTTGGTGTGTTAGGCAGAACGTGGCTTCTGTTGGGAACGTTTGGATTCATGGTCACTTTGTGCTTTGTAGTCACGAACTTAGTTCTTGCCAGGGCCAAGCAGCACATTTAAGCAGGTTTGGAAAGATGTATTATTTTCTGCTGCTAACGATATTGCCTTGTTTCAGAACTCTAATGGTGATTCTTCTATTTTGGCTTACCTTAAACTTCACAATGTACCTTTTCTTACCTTTGATGCATCTATTAACTTGGAGTCTGCTGAGTCAAATGGCCCAAATGGCAAGATCACTTGTCCCACAGCCATTTCCCTCTGTGGCCCTCACTAACTCTGGCAGCCTCCCATGTCACCTGGTTTAGGGGTCAGAGGAATATTCAGATATAGGCAGCCTCTAAAAGTGGAACATGAACTTAATTGTGGTGGGTCTGCTCAGTTGAGAGCAAATTCCAGTAAGGTTGAGAGCCACAAGCTGTCAGCTGGTAGCATCCTCAGCATCTGTGAGTAAAATTCCTTCTATCCCCAAAAGGGATTTTGGCAGCGGAGAACACAGTCCACTCTCATTCAGATCAGTGAGGCTAACAGCTAACTTACCAATAGCCACAATGGAAGTCAGAAGCAGTGTGATAATGCCACAAAAGTGCTGAAAAAATAATTGCCAAACTATTCTATATCCATCCATTATGTTTCATGAATGAATGTGAAATAAAAACATTTTCAGGCAAAACAGAAAAAGAAAGAAAAAAAGAGAATTTTCCCCCAGCAACTGAGACAATTAATTCTAAAGAATGTATTTCTGGCAAAAGGAAAATGGTCTGAGATGAATGCAAGAAGAAATGAAGCACAAAGAATATGATTAATATGTGGGTAAATCCAAGTGAATATTGGCTATATAAAATATAAATAATAATGTCTTGTGGGTTTTATTTAAAAACCCCTAGCATTATTGCTAATATATGAATTATATATAACACTTAGAAATATAATTTGACACTTCTTAGAGAAGCCAAGAGTAACATGGGCATAAATTTAGGCAAAAACCATGCTTTAGACACATATAGTGCTTCTGCTTTAAGAAAACAAAAATAAAAACAAAAACAACACCAAGACTACACAAACAAAAACTACCAAATAACATGAAAATAAACATCTTTAAATATGGACCATTCCATAGAATTTCACATCCCAACATGTGGTTTTGTGGTAGTTATTTAAAAACAGATGCTAAAAAAATAAATAAGACACCATGGTTAAATTGCATTTTTTTTTCCTTCCCTAAAGAGATAATTCTCAACCACTTGTCTAGCATATATTGATTGAAAACCATTCGGAAATTACTCCATCTGTCAATGAAATGCAAACACCTCTGGATTGAAATCAAACAGCTGTTTAAATGCTCAGAGCTTCACTAACAAAGAAATCTTCTTCCTTAACACTGGCTCTGTTTATACTATTCCAAAGCAATGACTCATTCAGGGTAAAATCCAGTATTTCCAGGTTGTGTAAACACAACCATTATTTATAAGATTTATAAAAAGACCCAAGACAACTGCTTCCCAGTTGAAGAATTGCTGAGTAGTTGTAGGAGTTAGACTCCTGTGTGTGCGTGTGTGCGTGTGCATGTATTTGGTGAATTGAGAATTATTTGTACTTATGACCCACACTTGAAATTCACAATAGCTCTGGCTCCCTTTTTGCACAAAACCAACTAACAAGCTCGGAATAAACAGAAGTTTTAGAAGCAGCCATATAATTTATAATTCAAAAGAGTCCATTTATACCATACAGAAATTAGCAAATAGTTTTCACTTAAATTAAGACACACCTTTGTCATTTTTTTTTAGTTACCTTCTCATCAACTGAGGAGGAAATCGAGTAGCATATAGACTCTGGATTGTGATGGCTTGGGTTTGAATACAAGCTCCATCAGTGGCTGTCTACATGGAATTGGGCAAGGCACTTCTCCTTAAGCCTCAGTCTCCATACCTGTCAAATGGCAAAAAATAATATATCTCACACAATAATTATGAAGACTAAAATAATTTAAATTTTGTAAAAATTAATTTGTAGGAATTAAAAAGTGTAAGTCATTTGACACAATGCTTGTCACACAGCACTTAATACTAGTTATCTATTATTTTAAATCATGAAGCATTTTGCTAGGTTTAATATTGATGACCCTCAATTAGTTAATATTCAGGTCTTATAGCTTTTGGCAGTGAATAATTATTCACATAGATCTTCTAGAAATGAAAACTGCTGCCAGTCACTAAGCTTCATTCAGATAACAACTAGGTAATTCAATAGTCAATTATTTTTAATTACTCATGACTATACAGTTAATGTACACCTGGAGGAAGCCTGGGAGGCTAAGCTGTTTAAAACCAGGCACTTCATAGTAGCTAGGTGACACATTTAAACTGAGTATGGAAAAGAGTTTAATAAAGGACTATTTAAAAAGTTGTGGGCAGGGTTTGAGGGGAAAAAGTGATAATCAAGCACCTGGAGTTAATAAATATGGCAGTCACCTCTTCTAAGCCCGAATGGGCAGGGAGAGGGCGTGGCTTCAGGAACTTGGGGTGGATAGCTGTGAGGAAAGGACCCCTGGCATTAGATGTAGCTAATGCTGTGATCTGGATAAATACCCCAACCTCACTGTCTTCTGGTCTTTTCAACGCTCTCTCAGTGCTTCCAACTGGCCAGACCTTATGTGAGAAGCCTGAGGTCAAGGGAGCCTGCTGATCAAGTACATGCAGGTCAGTCTTCTAGAGCACAGAACACGTAAAAGTGGATTTGGAAAAGCAAACAGAAAGCGGCCAGCATCACAGTTACGTAGTCTTCCCATAGCCGATGAGGGACCTGTTAAAATCAGCTTCGAATATGTTGCAAGCCCAGGCGTCTCTGTTCGACTAGATGGCACTGAGTCCCGGACCTGCGCGGCACATTTTCAGCAGCTGGAATGGACGCAGAGGGGCTCCACGAGGAAAATCCTGGCCTTACCGCAGGTCGTTTCTACGCAGAGACAGGGTAGACTTCCCACCAGGCAAAAATACCATTAGGGGGGCGCCTGGGTGGCTCAGTCGGTTAAGCGACTGCCTTCGGCTCAGGTCATGATCCTGGAGTCCCGGGATCGAGTCCCGCATCGGGCTCCCTGCTCAGCGGGGAGTCTGCTTCTCCCTCTGACCTTCCCCCCTCTCAAGTGCTCGCTCTCTCTCACTCTTTCAAATAAATGAATAAAATCTAAAAAAAAAAAAAAAATACCATTAGGTTCTGTAGACTTCAAACCATGAAGTTCCCAAATTAGAACAATGTGATCCAAAGCTCGGGATTTCCTGTGTATGTCGGAGAAGGCAGACGGTAGACCCACAGTGAGCAGTAATTCAATAAGCAACTGATAACCACAATTTGGGGGTCACGCGGCTTGCTTATGGCAACCCCGCTTTTACGAACGACCTGCAGTCCTACAGTAACGGCTTTTTCCCCTAAAAGTGAAAACCCTCTTCGGATTTCTCTCCATCAGCGAGAACAGGTACCAACGCAGGTCTTTTTTAAAAGCGCAGAGGCGCCACGCAAACTTGGGGCGGGGGGCGCGGGGCGGGGAAACACCCTTCGTTTTAGGACAGTTTTGCTTCCCGAAGGTTTCCTAGGAACGCCCTGCTTTGGGAGGGCAGGACTCACCTGTGCGGTTTGACGACCTCCAGCCTCCAGCAGCCTTCGAGATGCCCCGCAGCCCCAGCCAGTCGTGTGAGACTCTGGGCGAGACCTGCTGAGATGCTCCCGGCTTCCTGTCCCTCAGAAACTGTGTGAGGTAATAATTGTTGTTACTCAGCAATGAACAAGTCCTGTAACAAAAATACATGTTGTGGAAGTCCAGGGACACTCATTGAAAACTGGCCAGGGGGTACTCTTAAACAGAGTGAACGTAAAACATAGGAGAAAGGAAGCAGAGGTGGCTGGGAAGAGTAGGCTTAGCTGACATGGACAACCATAAGGCAGGACTGAGTATACGTTCAAGCAAAATGCAGCTACGAACAGAGAGAAAGAGAGAGAGAAACGAACTGTCATTTCCTGAGCATTTACTCTGCGTCTAACTTATCCTGAGCACAAATTCTGTGGTTCCCTGATGTACATTGTTAGCTTTATTTTATAGGGGAAGACACTCAGGGTGAAAAGGAGAAACACCTGCTCAAAATCACACGGATGATAGATGATTACTACTAGCGTTCAGATTAGAACCCAAGCCAGTCTGATTCCAGGGTTCTCTTTCTGTGCCTCTGTGTGCTGGAGTAAAGAAAAGGAATATTGAACAAGGGAGGTCATATTGGGAGATGACGTAAGATTAAAAAAAAAAAAAAAAAACAGGGGAAAATGCCTCAGTCTTCTGGAAGAGGGGAGAGGGGGTTAGAAATTGCCTGTGGTAAAATCAAAACAAAATGCAGCAAAAACATATGGCTGATTAAAGGAGAAAGCTGGCCTTGGTAGAGAACAGAAGATATTTGGGGTATAATAGAGCTTAGAGCGAAGGAAACCCCATCTGTAGTCAGCTCTTCAAGGCCAGATCTAAATATGCAGAATATGGGTGGCTCTACTCTTTTGCAGATCAATTCTCCTCATCCACCCCTAAGGGATACACCAAGGAAAAGCACAACACCTATTAACATGTAAACAGATGAACACAAGAGAGACAACCCTCCCTGGATCAGCGCAGAGAGAGAGGAGAGCAGGTCTTGGAATGTCCTCTAGCAGGAGAGTGGAAAAAGATAAAGGAACATTTTGCCAAGAATGTACCACTTGGTACATTTTCTATTTCTGAGTGTTTGGTAATATTGCTCCCCTAATATAAAAGCCACACTGAGTAAAATTTTAGGGAGGAAATATTCTTGTTTTACAGGGGGTGGCAAAAGAGGATGTTGTAGGAAATAGATTTGGGAACCTTAGGTTTGAGAGTAAATGTGATATCGTGGGTAAAGTGGTTAAACAGGAGTCTCAGAGCTAACTCTACTAGAATAGAGGTGGAGTATTACATAGGAAGGGTCCTGACTCCACATTTGGCCCAAAGACTAATCTATTTCAGACCCCACTAGAAGTGGCATTTCAGCCCTATCCCACCAGAGTGGCATATCAGCTTCTCTTACTTCAGAGGAGCAGAAAGCATAGGGAGAAAAAACAGAACACACTTCTTAGAGAGATAGAATACACACTCTCACAAAGTCCAGCCATTCTTGCTGTAATTTATAAGCTCAGGCACTCAGCAATTTTGATTAACAAATTGTTTGGCCTTGGTGATTCTACCTAAACCTGAGAAAGCAGAGTCTGAGACTCATCTTTTATGAAGGTAGTTTACTTAAAGATGTCATCTTGGCGTGGGCGGGCATGACTGAAGAGTAGGAAAAGTGAAATGGGGAAGGAGGGATTTCTAGAATAAGGATGCATCTTTGAGTTGGTCATAGCTGTGGGCAACTGAGGCTTGGTCCCAATGGGGCACTCTTAGGGTCCTGTAGAATACATGACTGAATTGTCAGTGGGGGGTGGGGGGTGGGGGGCAGGAAAATAGGCATTTAGCCACTGTCTTCAACTCTGCATTGACCTAAGGATTATCACATAGGATGCCGGTCTTCCAGGTTTATGCATGCATTGGTACCAATCAGGTTTCCATAGACATCTGATGTCACGTGTCGGGGAAGACTTAGGGCAGAAAGTAAGAGAACTGGGTATAGTTGAGGCAGAGTGCCGACAGGTTTTACCTGCCCATTGACTGTGGCAGCCATGGAAAGAGTAAAATATTTGAGGTGCAGTTCAAAAAGCACTTGACACAAATAGCATCTTAAAATTTTGCTTAAACAAAGATGAAAAGTTTAAAAACAATACAGAAGCTTTAGGTCAAGAAAACACCATCCTGCGTATAGGACAGGGATGCAGGGCACACAAAATACCAAGCAGAATATGAAAAGAGACGTATTTTAATGGAAGCATTTTTAAAATTATTATTGTCAGAGTTTTACTAAATCTTCTTTAGCGATGAAAGTGAAATTCTAAAAAAGCAAATCTTTCATTGTGCACCGTTTATTTGCCAGTTACCTTATATGCATAGTACTCAGATTTCCCGCAAGCACATGATGGCGGTATTATCATCATCTCCATTTTTAAAGAAGAGAAAATTGAGGCCAAATGAGCTGAGTTACTGAAGTTTTCATAATCAGAAACAGGCAGAGCCAGGATTTCAATCCATACATGTCTGGCTTTGAAGTTCTGTTCTTTCCTCTACACTTAGGACCTTGTCAGAGGCATTCTTCCTGGAAATCATACCAAATCCACTGCACCTCACTTTCTTATGTAATAACCTGCAGAGTAGGGAGAGCCATCTGTTTCAAGAGCAACATATTTGAGTCCATAAGCAAATAGGTTGGCACAGAACAGAAGGATTGTGACATTGCCATTTGGCATTCCTGACTTACTCTGCATTTATAAAATAGAAATACATGGTCCAACATGTTGATTTCACAAGCTTATCATTATCATTCATTCTGAAATAAGCATAGTCAGGGACATCATGTACAAAATAAGGGATCCTTGTTTTGGAGGATGATGTCAGGCAGGAGTTTTTGTTTAACTCCTGTCTCCTAAAGCACTAGCTTACAGTGACTTTGTGAAATAGACTTCAATATTGAGGCCAATGAAGGAGAAAAACAACTAAAGGAGAAAACTTGGGATTTATTTTAAGAATGCAAGATCACAAGATTACTTGAGAGGTAATACAAAGCAGTGGCTCCCAAACAAGGCTGATCATCCAAATTCACCTAAAGAAGTCTAAATATATATAGATACTTGAGCCCAACTTCATTCAGAGTATCTAAGAATAAGACTCAGGAATGTGTGTTTTAAAAATATCCTGTGGTTATTCTGATGATCAGCCTCAGTTTATAGCCACTACTTAAAAGAGTTCGTAAGCTAATATATAAGGAGCCTACTTTTGTATTTTAATTTTTATGTGTAATCTTGAAGAACCAACTCATAATTTTTCCTTAGCATGACTCCTAAATGCTCAAAACAGTACAGATATTCGGTAGACTTTCTTCTGGTCAGTAGCCATCTAGAAATCCCTTCACTGTTAATAAGTCAATGAGTATAGACAAAGCAAAACAAATGTCAGTTTATCTAATACCTGGCACATTGTACAATGGGAAACTTTTGGAAAATGGCAACAGAGTAAGCTAAAAGAAAGTATAGGGCAGAGATAAAGGGAAGAGTAGAAACATAAAATAGGACATGAACATTTGATGGAGAAGACCAAAAAACAAAATTTTGATTCTTTGAAAAAACTAAAAACTCTAGCTAAAGTTTAAGAAAAAAAAGAAGAAACAGTGCTATAGATGAAAACCATGTAACTAAAGATGTAGCAAAAATAACAAATGTAATAAAAATATGAGCAATTCTATCTCAAGAAGTTTAGAAACTTTTAATATTGTATCTAGTGGAAAAATATAATTATTAAAGCTGACACATAAAGATATAGAAACAGGAATGCTCCTAAGAGATCAATGAAATGGAAATAGTTGTTAAAAATGTCCTTACACACCAAAAGATTTAAAAACTCTAGGTTCAAACCCTTAAAAAAAAAAAAAAAAGGATAATCCATGTTGTTTGCCTGTTTTGTGTTTCGTGTCCTTTATCTCTGTAAACGTTTCATATGTACCTGTTTTATATTCTTTACCTAATAATTCTAGTATCAACATTCCTTAATGGGGCAGGTGTCCATAACTGTTGTTTATTGGGTACTTGGTGTCCTTTGGTTTTGAACTGACTGTTTGATTTTAATACCTGTGATGCCCATGCACCTAAATTAAGGTATCTTTCTCCATAGAGGATCTGCTTTTATTTCTACTTCTGCTTTTACAAGTAGCTGGGAAACACCACTGACTTGGGACCATTTCTGACTTAAGGTTTTATGTTCAGCCTAATCAGACTTGGCTTCGCCACCAGTGTGCTGGCCTCAAGCTCAGTGTCCCACTTGTGGTGTTATAGGATCCATGCTTAGGGCAAGCTGCCTCCCTCGCCTCCCTGCTGCTCCAGACTGAGCTTCCCTCTAGTTCTGTCCTAGCTAACCTTTTTTGAAGCAAGTCACAAAGATCTCCCTTCACACTGAAAATCAATAATACCTGACATAATATGTCCTGGATGAAGTTTAGTTGTGAATGCAGGGAGCAGAGAACAAGGCTTAGGGATGGAGAGGAGGCTCAAACCTATGGTTAAGTATTATTTCTTAAGCTGAGTGGTGGGTACAGGAGGCTTGCTTTATTTATTCAGTTTATTAGTATTATTTAAGAATATGTATATATTTTTGTATGTGTCATATATTTTATGAGAAGCTAAAAAAAACCAAAGAACCCCAGCAGTTTCACTAAAACCTCTCTGTGACATTTCGAGAGAACTGGCACATCCGCAGCAAAATTGTGCACAAGACTACACCAACTGAAAACAGCGCCCTGTAGCACAGACATAAGTGCTGAGAGAACAGTACTGGCCCGACAGGAGACATGCCCAGATTGAGCTGGGTAGAAAGGAGGGAAATGGTAAATTGACATATGGTAGCCCTGCGGGTTTGTTCACGGAATACTCCTCCATGACTCCTGCGGACTCCCATATGAATTTGAGAGGAATTTGGGGTGAAGTTCTCACAGATAGAGTGGGCATAGGTCAGAGAAAGACTGTGTATTGTGAATCTACAGTCTACTGTGGCCCTGGGTTCATGGGTTATGCAAATTGCATGTAAGTAATAGCCCTGATTCCCCTCTGGTTGAGAGCAACCTTAAAATCTTTGCTTTCGTGTAGTGTCGACTCCAGTTGCCTTTTCTCTTGTGTTTCAATTTTATATATCTCTCTTTGGTTGCCCAGTAACATCCCATGGGGAAGCAATTTACAAAATGGAGCCATGGTACTTAGAAACATTAATTCCACTCTTGTGGGGAACAATTTATTCCCAGGGTGTGGTTTTTTTCACCATAGGATCAGACCCATTGAGATAGCAGCATAGCAAAGATACCTGTTAAATTCTTATCTATGGGTCAGGATATTAAAATGCCATGTAATTGTAACTCCTGTTTAGAAATCTTAGTAAGTATTGCATTGAAAACCAACCTAGTAGTAAATGAGAAAACAGCAAGCCAGGAGGGTTTGTATAATTTCACTCAATTCTGTGTTCTACCCAATTTACCAGGCAAAAAATAAATTATGTTTGAAAATCAGTCATGCGAGGTTTCTGGCCACTTTTCATAAAAATGTATTATCTGTCACAGTTCTCTGAAGCTTTACCCCTGTGTGACATAGTAACATTTTAGGACAGTGCTGTGAGGCATTAGCCAGTCAGGCATGATGTGAGGGGCCCCCAGGGCTGCCCACCTCAAAATATTAAACACTACCTACTCTCTTCCTGTTATCTCTGAAAGTTGGATTCACTACCCAAATATCTTCTGGAATTGAAAGCTTTTTTTGTCTTTGTTGTTTGCTTTTCAATAATCTGTTCTTTTTTGTGATTAGTGAGGAATGTGGAGTTTAAAACCAGAAGATAGTGTTTTCTGATTATTACTTGCTGTTAACATGTGGTAGACAATCTAATTCTGAATGACTTCGCTACGTGAAAGAGTAATCATAGTAGCAGTGGTGGTTGTTATTGTTGCTTGAATTGCGATGCAACCTGTGTAAAGTGAAACAGTGTTCAATGTTCAGCTCAATACTTTTTACATGTGTGTATACCCATGTAACCACCACCCAGGGGCTCCTTCCTGTTCCTTCTCAGTCAATACCCAGCTCTGTCTTCCCTCCTACACACACCAAAAAGGTAAACACTATTCTGACTTTTATCACCACAGCTTGTTTTTTCCTATTTTAGAACTTTTTATAAATAGAATCATTCAGTATGTACTCTTTGGTGTCTGGCTTTTTCAGCTTCACATTATTATATTGGTGAGATTCATTCATGTTGTTGTGTTTATCAGGGGCTTGTTCTTTTTCATTGCTTATACTCTTCTATGGATATACCACAGTTTATCTGTTCTACTGTTGGTAGACATTTGGGTTGCTAGTTTTTGATTATTATAAATAAAGCTGCTGTGAACACTTCTGTACGTGTAGCTTGGTGGACTTGTGCACTAATTTCTCTTAGACATATACTAAGGAGTAGAATTGCTGCACCGTAGGGTATGCATATGTTTAGTTTTACTAGAAAATGCCCAAACTGTTTACTGGGAGGGTGGTTTTGATAGGAGGTGCATGGCGGTTCTCTGCCTCTCTGGATCCATTTTCTGTTGTTCTCTGTCCCACTCTGTGCTCTGAATCATCCTAGTTCCCAGTTTCCTTATCCTGTGGCTCTTGGTTGGATTCAGAGGGCCCAGCAGTTGATTGGAGATAGAGGAGTGGGAGAGAGAATTGGACAACCCCTCTTCCAAGGCTCCAACTTTCACTGGTCCTTCTCTCTCTCCTTCTTTAGGCTCAGCAGGTGATTACAGATACCTGTTGTTGCTAGTTCCTGGGCACTTCTCCATCTAACATGGTGTTTTTAGCCCTACTCACATCCCTGAAAAAGTAATTCTATAAAAATCTGAAACCTTTGGGGCGCCCGGGTGGCTCAGTTGGTTAAGCGACTGCCTTCGGCTCAGGTCATGATCCTGGAGTCCCGGGATTGAGTCCCGCATCGGGCTCCCTGCTCAGCGGGGAGTCTGCTTCTCCCTCTGACCCTCCCCCATCTCATGCTCTCTCTCTCTCTCTCATTCTCTCTCTCAAATAAATAAATAAATAAAATCTTAAAAAAAAATCTGAAACCTTTGAGTATGCTATCTTTTGTCATAGAGATTTTGACTGATACAGGAAGAAATGAAGGACATGTTGCGAGAAATCAGAATGTGTTGGAACACATAGGGGTTTCTGCTCAGCATGAGAGAATTGGCACAGGAAAGAGACTGTACTGAAAGTAGTTGTTTAGGGTAATTCACGTCAACAAATATACTGGGTGTGGATTGGAACTCAGAGCAACATAAAGATAAGTTTCCTATCCTCAAGTAGTTTTGTTGACAAGTAGACCTTGACTTTGATCCTGGCTGCACATGACTCTACTAAGCTTCATTTTTTTTTTTTTTCTGTTCATCTATAATGTAGAAATAATGATTTTATCTGTTTTAGGTTGACCAGTAGTTCAGCCACTACCACACCTCTGACATAGTCAGATAGTGAAGGAAAATCAAGCTAACCACACACTAAAGATGAGATAGAGGTTTTATGGTTTCATTAAAGGAATTCATCTAGCTGTGGTAGGGTTACCTAGGAGGAATTCTTGAACTACTCGGAATCTTGGAGGCAAAGTCCCATATATTCTGTAACTTCAGGGAGGCTACAACAATCAACTAAGGATAGCGAGGCTTCAGAGTGGCAGTCTAGAAGAGTGGTTAAGACAAGGCAAAGGTTTGGGAGTCAGTTCTGAGTAGGAATCTAGATTTTATCTCTTATTGACTATGTCCCTTTGATCTAGAGATTAAAATGTCTTAGTTCTGTCCACTGTAAAATGGAGATGGTCATTCTTATACCTTTTATGGTTACTGTTATTAATGCATTCTTTCCCCCCGCAAAAAGACATATAAACATAGTTAGGAACATAATCAGTCATACCCCAGCTAAATGCTGGAATAATCTGTCAGGAAATACAAGGTTGCAAGACAAAGTGGGTTGAGAGTGGGTATGTTGGGGGCAGGGGGTGAGATGCATGGGAAGATGAGACACCAAAGTTAGATACACATGAAGTCTGGGAATGCTGGTGCTGAGAATGCCATGTGTCTATTTTGAAGTAGATTCTGATTTTGGGATAGAAAATTAGAACCTGTTATGCAAAGTGGAAGATCTGAGAGGCAGAATATTAAAGTATGTAACTATAGTGAATCAATCTGCAGGGATTTTTTTGTTTTGTTTTTATGTTTTTGAACAACAGTTATTTGAGTAAGTTCTCTTTTTGCAAGTCCAGCACTCTATTTCTTATGTCTTCATGTCCATCTTAGAGACATGAAGTCAAAGTCAACCAGTCTCCCAGTCTCTCTCTGTCTCTGTCTCTCTGTATGTATGGGTCTTTCTCTTTCACACACACACACACACACACACACACACACACCCCACACACACACGATGACATATTCTCAGTAACCATATATTTCAAAGGAAGTCCTGACATTAATTAGCAAGAATATAAGCAAGGACACAAAGGGATTTTCGAGAAAACAAATTCCAGTTTTTTTGTGGGCATGCATGCCAAAGCACAAAAGTTTTCAAAGGCAGCTAAGGCTTTGGGCAAATTCTGATAACACTGAAGGATGAGGAAATAGTCAAGGAAGCAAACAATGTGCTTCTGGCATCCTGCTGGTGATTCAGAAAATTCTGATTCAAAAACAAGAATTATTTTCAAAGGTCTTTTGACAGAGCCGACAGCTCCTCAGCTGTCAGCCACTCTCCAGAGACCCTAATGAGCTCTTCCTTGTCAGGTCTTTCTGTCTAAACAAGAAATTGCTAGTCTCTGTATCTGCCACCCCACAGCGAATGCACCTACCTTTGCTTATGCATAGTATAAATTATTATTTAATGCAAACACTTGTTCAGGTTGATCAGTAAGTTGTTTCTGTCAACCTACATCAATGTGGTCTTTAATGTGTCACTGACTTAACAGCAGAGTATGTGTGTAAACAGGTGGTCAGAAAGTGTTTTTCTATTGATAAACTAATAGATATTCCTATTAGAAGAAGTTACTGCAGTTACCCTTGGGACTCATTCCTGAGGCTCTTGTAGATGGTCAGGATACTTAACCTTATTTTTCACAATAATAGCAAATCATAATAAGGGGCAATAAAAATGACATCCAAGAGAAATAATTCTTCTGTAAATATATTTAATATATCTCATTGTTCCTTCTCTACAGTACTCAAGATCCTTGCCTAATTCTACATCAAGAGACTGCCATTTCAAGTTTAGAATTCAGAAACCCCCTTGTAACTTGGTTTCCGTTAGTAGATGACACAGCACCATTTTCTAAAGATATATTTTTCGCTGATTTCTTCATGTTCTTGAAAAAATTCTGCATTGGCTCCCTCTCTCTCCTCCATGTTAAATAGTGTTTTCCCATTTTTTGTTTTAATATTCTTTCTCAATATAGCATGGGGCGTCAAGAGCATCGACCTTAGAGTAGTTCAAACCTGGGTGTGAGTTCTGGCCAAATTCTTCCTGGTCCTCTTTTCCTACATCAATCACCTTTCCATTTAATCTGGTGTGTCATTGATGTATTTGGAATTATCTCCTACTTTACTGAATGAAATTTTCTTCTTTTTGATTAAAATCTCTCCAGACACCTCAGTTCTCTTAGTAATTTGCCTCATATGTTTGAGGGGAGAAACTATCCACTTTGTAAAAAAGAAATGAAAACAACTAAAATACCAATAAAAATCAAACTATGTTCTTCAAAGCTTATTTCTATAATCAAGGCAATGGAAAGAAAAACGAAGAAAGAAATAACAAAAGGAACCAGGTCTACATTTCATAACCTCAAGATTGACTTCTGGTATGGCCAAGTAACCTCTTACTCTTATAGATAATAATTATAACTCCAGACAAAATTAAAAAAAAAAAAAGATACAGCACTGGTGAGTGACAAAGAAAATAATGAAGAAAATTCTACCCATTCTGGGTAGAAGTTGACACTTGGCTGGCTGGAATGGCATGTGTGAGTATCTTATTTTTACAGGCGGCACCACTCTTTCTGGCCTGAAAAATGAGAGGACAGAGATGAGAGAGATCATAACTGCTGGGAAAGTGAAGAGGGATTCCAGGAGAGAAGAGAGTCAGGGATGAGAAGCTCCAAATTCTGTATACAAGTTCTGCCCAAGTCTTAGACTGACTCCTGGACTATACATTTGTGGATCAGACTTAAAGCAGTCCAACTGAGGATAAAATAATACAACTTATATTTTAGTTGCCACTCAAAAGATAGATTTTTCGGGCGCCTGGGTGGCTCAGTTGGTTAAGCGACTGCCTTTGGCTTAGGTCATGATCCTGGAGTCCTGGGATCGAGTCCCGCATCGGGCTCCCTGCTCAGCAGGGAGTCTGCTTCTCCCTCTGACCTGCCCCCCTCTCATGTGCTCACTCTCTCTCTCTCTCTCAAATAAATGAATAAATAAAATCTTTAAAAAAAAAAGATAGATTTTTCAGCTTGAGAGCAACAAAATTAATTGCTTACTAAAATAAGAACAACAGAAATTATTCTTGGATCATCCACTATGTTCAGTACACAACTGAAAATTACTTGATGCATATGGATTTGGGAAATTATGAGCTGGTCTTAAGAGAAAAGATAATCAATGAAGACGAACCCAAGGAATAACTAGCAGACTAAGGAATTTAAAGCAACTAATGTAACTAAGCACAATAAAGTAAAGGAAAATATGTTCACAAGAAATGAAAATAGAAAACTCAGCAGAGAAATTTAAACTGTATCAAAGAACCATATGTAAGTTCTATAACTTAAACTTCAAATCTGAAATTTAATACACTGGATAGGCTAACAGGAGAATAGAGATGACAGAGAAATAAATTGGTAACCTGTAATATATGTTATCTGATCTGAGGAACAATTTTAAAAAATAGCATCCTGGGGACCTGTGGAACAATATAAAAAGGTATAGCATATGTGTAATTGAAAATATAGAAGGAAAATGAAGAAAGAATTAGGCAGCAAACATGTCCTAAGAACTAATGGCCAAAATTTCACCAATTTGGTGAAAAACAAAAAATTTCAGATGTAAGAAGCTCAGTGAATCCAAAAAAGGCAAATGCAAAGAAAACCACACCCATGCACATCATAGGCAATCTGCTAGAAAATCCAAGTTGGGAAGAAAGTCCTGAAGGTGGCTAGAGAACACATTATATATATAGTGGAACAATGATCAAATTCTACTAATTTCTCAACAAAAACTGCGACATCCAGAAGACAATATAACAATCTGCTTACAGTGCTGTAAGAATGAAATTTCAACCCAGAATTCTATACTCCCCTCCCCCATCCAAATATCCTTCAAGAAATAGAGCAAAATGCATTTGCAGATGAAAGAAAATGAAAAGAACCAATTACCAGCAGACCTGTGCTACAAAAACAAAACAAAACAAAACAAAAAAACAGAACAAACAAAAAGCACTGAAAGAAATTCTTCAGAATTAGGGGAAATGATAACAGATAGAAACTCAGGTCCTCAGGCAGGAATTAAGAACTTTAGAAAAGGTGTGCATAAACAGACTATTTTTTTATTCTTAATTTCTTGAAAAACGTGACTTTATTTTATTTTATTATTTTTTAAAAGATTTTATTTATTTATTTCACAGAGAGAGACACACAGAGAGAGGGAACACAAGCAGGGGGAGTGGGAGAGGGAGAAGCAGGCTTCCCGCTGAGCAGGGAGCCGGATGCAGGACTCAATCCCAGGACCCTGGGATCATGACCTGAGCTGAAGGCAGACGCCTAATGACTGAGCCACCCAGGTGCCCCAATATATGACTGTTTAAAGGAAAAGATATAATATTGTACTGTATGATGATATAACAAGCATAACAATTGTAATATAAAGGGCTGGGGAAAACAGTGAATGGGACTATGATTGTATTTTATGTGGAATAGCACAAAAATATTAACTTTAAGGAGACTGAAAAGTTTCAGAAGGAATCACCAAAATATATTGCAAAGAAGCATAGCTAAAAAGCCAATAAATACAGTCAAGTTTCTTTTTTCTTCAAATTTGGGTACTCAAATACTTGAAAATATTTGATATAATACAATTTAATTATGTTTTCCATTTTTGAAGGTGTATGTACATCAGCTTAGAAAGAGATACGCACTTGAGGCAGGCTGAGGATGAGTGCTGTTTACTTTGATTTAAGACCAGAGTATTCCTGATGAAGACTTCTGTGGTAGGGTTAAAAGAATTTGTGGTCCAGGATTTTGGCTTTAACTACGAAAACCCAAACCATCTGCTCTTTCCCGTGAAAATCTCTTTGACCCTTTTTCCCTTTCCCCATATTTAGTGTCTCCCATTCATGCCCATTCACACATTAGGAGCAAATCTGGAAGCTTGTGTGAAGGAAGTGTATCACTGGGAAAGTAAACAAATGGCCTGAAATTCTTGGAATAGCCATTTATTAATTTCTTTTCATAGAAATAGATGAAAAATAAATTATAATCATTATTTCAAAGTACAATAATCAACGTCACTGAGAGCTCACCTATAAGATATCTGCCCATCTCATTTAGGAATGATGAAAGTATGCAAAATATCCAAATTCCTTTTTTGTTTAGGATATTTTTTATATATCTCTATGCTTATATATCCATACTTACATACACAGATTAAGGATCAATATGCCCATTTCTATTCAAAATAAAGCAAAAGGAAGTTGTAATATGATCTCACCATGGATGGAAGTCATAGCTGGATTTTACCGTAAGTGGTTGGAGGTTGTAAGCACATTTCCATCTGGGCTTATAATCTACCCAGAACACTCTTCCCCTCTTATGGAGTAAGAGGGGAAGAAAGGTCAGAAATGTCTTCCCCTCTTATGGAGTAGTTCCTTGGTGTTTCCTGCAGAGGATTAATTATAGTCTTGGCATAACTCTCTATCAGCTTCTCCCTGCTCCTTTTCTCCCTACCCATGAATGAGAAATTCCAGCTTTAGAGCCTAGAACAATTGACACAGTTGAAGTGCAAGTAATATCTAAATGCTATTTGTGCATTATATTAACCAGGAAGTAGACACACATAAAACCTTTTCAACTGTTTTGTTCTAGGGATTTTATAAACCGGTTTTAATTCTATCTGTATCCTGCAGCATTTCTCCTATGTCCTTCTCCGCATCTCATGCTTAAAAGAATCCAGGAAAGACTTGGTCCAGGGAGAGGAATTTCAGGGCCATTACTCTTATGACTCGTTGGCTCCACCTGGAATTTAATCCTCAACATGAAGGATGCAGTAAAGTATTAATTAAGATCTATAGGAGAATGATGATTAGAGTCATGGTACCTGGGATGAAATTTCAGTTCCACCCTATTCCTAGCTGCTGTGACCTTGAGTAGTTTACTTCTTCAAGCCTTGATTTCCTAATCTTTAAAATAGGTAATGGTAGTATTCATGCCATGGGCCAATATAAGTATTAAATCAAATAAACCACATTGCATAGCACATCATAAGCAATCTCTAAATGTTAGTTATTATCATCATCTTTCTGTCTGTTTGGCTTTTTCCATCTTAAGAAATTTCCTGTTGGTCTTTTTGCAAAGAAACCATAGTCACTGTTAGCTCACCTCATCAAGCATCCATTAATAATGCAGATAGACAGGTTCATGTTTCATAGCCAGAGGCCCAAATTACCCACAGCCATCTTGTCCAAAAGAGAGGATAAAAGTCAGCAGGTTGAATTTTTTCCAAACTTCAGCTTGTAGCCTAGAGCATCTTGGATCCTCAACTGCTTCAGCAGAAACCCAAGTTTAGCTAATTAAAAAAAAAAAAAAAAAAAAAAAAAAAAGCTCTTCTCCATTCAATGATGAAAGAATGTCAAAAATGTATTCTGAAGTGAGTTTTTGTGCTACTCTTGATTTATAAATGTATAAGAAGTAACAAAATGTGAAAATATTCATAGGTTGGATTCACATATTTCTTAATCTTCATGTAAGTATATACTATATGTATGAATATCTTGAAAACAAATCATTTATAAAACTTAATAAGATCAATATAATAGGATTTCCAAAATATAATTAATTTGAAATGTGTATTTGGCAGAACCTAATCAAAATCCATTTGGGGCCATGAGCAGAAAGATGACCCACTGAATGATGAATTATTCTTTTGTGATATTGGCTCCAAATCTTTTTTCCATTTTGATTCAAAGTCATTATTTCTCATCTTTCCTTTGCATCTTATCTTGATGTCCTTTCATTTATTCATCTTTCAGTAAAATTTCACTCCACACTCATCCCCTGCCCTCTGACCCAGTTATCAGAAGATACTTTTAGTTATCTACCCAATTCACAATTCCTTTTTCTGTGGAAACTGGCCTATCATTTACCTAGGAAGTTTACTCAGGAGTCATGCTTTTCATGTGTAAGCCTGTCCTCCTGGCCAACGCCAGTTGGATCTTGGGTGGAGACTTGATTTAAGCTGAACCCATCAGATCATCCCAGAGATTTGGAACTGGGAACAAGAGATACTATAAATCATAACATACATGTTAAAAAGATTTAAACTCAAGAACACCGGGGCACCCAAGAGAATAGAGCAGAGAAAAGCCAGTTAGTGGAGGAGAAAAATAAAGCAGAAATAAAGGCAGAGAAAAGGTATGGTTTGAGTTCCTGGCAACTTTCTAGTACATGATTCCAGTCTCCTTGAAAATCAGCTGCAATTCTGCTCTAACTATGATACATTCATTTACTCATTTGGTAACTCATAAACTATACATTTTTTGAATATCCAGCCAGCCTTATGCTAAACATTTTGCATACTCTGTCACTGAATTTTAATTAAAGTCTAAACCACAACCAACCAACCAAATAGCAAAACAATGGTGAACATTTAATATACTCTGGCAATATCTCGGTAAAACTTGGAGACTTGATTTTGGCTATCATTGTAAATTTTCAGGTGAAATCCCAGTCATATTATGACTACTCTTAGCTAGGTGAGCTGAAACAAAGGTTCCTATATATAAAATGTAGAGCTGTCTTCGAAGACTGCAGTGGCTAGCAGATGATACTCTCTGGTCACTATTATGACCTATAATCACATACTCACTGGAGAGTTTTGATGTGGAAAAAAACAGCACAAATATGATTTTTAGCTTTCACTTGTAAAATATAATTGACTAGGATATAAGGCTAAGGGTACCTAATGCCTGATGGCAAAAAACAAATGCAAAAGCAAAAACAAAACAAAGCCTGACCTACTCTTTCCTTTCTTTGTCTATATACTAAAATGGTGCATATCCATAAATATCAGTCTCCAGGGAGAACATATTTTCAGATTATCCTAAATGTAAGGTGTGGAGAAATTATAATTTGTTCTATGAGTAGTCAACTTTATAAGAGAAAAGAATTACGTATATTTAGGTAATAGTTGTAAGTCATTTTTCAGGCTACTGCTATATTCCCCTTCCCCTGAGGAAGCAAAATTGTTGTATTAGTTCAAGGCATTAAACTTGTATTTAATTTCTTGTATTAAATATCAGCTAACATCACATGGGTTGTTGTTAGAGGGAAGACATTAGTAGTTTCATCACCTGCACTCCCTGAGTCCAAGTTCTTACTACCCATTTGGTTTTTAATACACTGCATGTCTGGTTTACATCATTACCTCTCTATCAAAACTCTCCAAATCTTTTACTATTGGATTTCATACCTCCCCCTTCCATCTCATTAGAGTAAAATTCTAATTCCTTCCCACAACTTTAAGATAATATATGATCTTGACCTAGCTTTTCTCTCTAGTCTTAATTTTTACCACACTTCCCTTTAGCCCCTTATGGCTGCTCAAACTTGAATTAGGGAAAATTGCTTGTATTAGTTTGTTAGAGCTACCATAACAAAGTACCACAGACTGAGAAGGTTAAACAATAGGGATTTATTTTCTCATAGTTCTGAAAGCTGGAAGTCTGAGCTCGAGGTGTTGGCAGGGTTTCTTCTGAGGCCGGTCTCCTTTGCTTGTAGATGGATGTCTTCTCTCTGCCTTAAAATGGACTTCCCTTTGTGCATACCTGTTGTCTAATCTCCTCTTCTCATACGGACACCAGCTATATTGAATTAGGGCCCACCCTTATGACCTCATTTATCTTAATTACTTTTATTTATTTTTATTTTTATTTTTTTAAGATTTTATTTATTTATTTGACAGAGAGAGAGTTAGCAAGAGCAGGAACAGAAGCAGGGGTGTGGGAGAGGGAGAGGCAGGCTTCCCGCCGAGCAGGGAGCCCGATGTGGGGCTCGATCCCAGGACCCTGGGATCATGACCTGAGCTGGAGGCAGACGCTTAATGACTGAGCCACCCAGGCACCCCATATCTTAATTACTTTTAAAGAGCTCATCTCTAAGTGCAGTCATATTCTGAGGTACTGGGGGATAGGATTTCAACATAGCAATTTTTAGGGGATACCATTCAGCCCATAATAATCATGACCTATTGATGAATATGCTCTCGGAAGTTTGGACGGGTCATGTTAGAGTCATAAGGTACTTGGGAAAAGGTAACAAAAGAAGTACAAATTCAATGACTCTAGGAGCTTTGGGTGTGACAGAATCCTGCTCACTTGTGCCCTTGGATACACAGACTTGAATGTGAAGCCTCGTGACCATTTTTTTTCCCCCGAAGTCTTCAGGGAGTCAACATGAGAGGGCAGCTGAGTAGAGAAAGACAGAGACAGTATACAAGATCAGCGGTCTGCTGAGGCAGCCCCACGTCTCTTTAGAAAGTTGGGACCAACTGAAGGGGTCTCAGGAGGAAACTGTCGCTAATGTTGTTCTAGTGAGAAAGCGAGTCTTGTGAAAAATGGCAGTGTAGGAAAATCCTTTCACTTCCATTTATCATAAACTATCCAATGAAATGACTATGCAAATAGCAGGCAACATGATGGATTAGGATAATATTATTAAGGAGTTTAAAAACTTTTTAAAGTGGTTCTTGCAAAATGTTTTTGAATCAATAAATGTCATACTGTCTAGCTCAGGCAGAGACCCACAGGATTTATCATATTATTGAAAGAAAAATAAAAGGTGGAGAATTTAAAGTTCTGGAAGACTTAATGAGGCTGCACCAGATATACCAATAGAAGCTCATATTTCCTCATGTAGGATTAACAAAAACAGTGAATTTTGAAAATAACATAACAGCCAGATAATGGATTCTCCAGGGTGGCGATTAAAGTCTCTCCATTCAAAGAAGGGGAAACTGTGAGTATGTACTGCTTAAAGATGGAATCTAGCTTTGTTTACATTGTTTATGGGGGATTTTGAAAAGTTCATTAGGGTCAATATTTCCCTGAAACAAACAAGAAGTACCAGCAGATGAAAGTATTTCCTGTGCCTTTAGGATGGCAGATTCATACTCGTCAAGGCAGTTGCGAGAAACTGACTTTCAGATCTCTGTGTACAACTAAGCGTGCTATGCTTGTGCCAAGAAGTTTTCCTTCTTCTGTGTGTTATGACCCTTAGTCCTAGCTCAAGCCATGTTTGGATTAAGGACATTTTTTTTTTTTTTAAGATTTTATTTATTTATTTAGAGAGCATGTGAGCGGGGTGGGGTGGGGTGCTGAGGAAGAGGGAGAGAGAGAATCTTAGGCAGACTCTGCCCTGAGCTCAGAGCCCAATGCAGGCCTCGATCCCAGGACCCTGAGATCATGACCTAAGCCGAAACCAAGAGTTGGATGCTCAGCCAACTGAGCTACTCAGGCTCCCTAAGGACATATTTGATGGAAGATAGCCCAAAGAGTTAGACAGGGTTAGAGTCTTTCCTCTTTTTTTTTTTTTTTTTAAGATTTTATTTATTTGATAAGACACAGCGAGAGAGAGAACACAAGTAGGGGGGAGTGGGAGAGGGAGAAGCAGGCTTCCCACGGATCAGGGAGCCCGATGTGGGGCTCGATCCCAGGACCCTGGGATCATGACCTGAGCTGAAGGCAGACGCTTAACGACTGAGCCACCCAGGCTCCCCAGAGTCTTTCCTCTTAATTCTACATTTTTTTCGTTAGTTAGCACAGGCTTCGTGGAGCAGGTATCTGAGATTTTGAAGCTGGGACTACCACTAAGGGAAATTTAGAATTTTGCCTGAAAACAGTCAATAGCAGCTTCTGGCTCTCAAACTCCCTTTAAAGGGAAAGCTGAACAATTACGATTTCTGAGCTGTGCAATAGTGATGTGTCTGTAGTTGGCGGGGAGGGGTGTCTTTGCCCTTAGCAGCGTGAATTCAGATTCTTCATTGATTAAAAGGTTGAGATACAAATATCATTTCTGAGTGGGAAATGGCTTCATAAAAATATTCATAATAATTAGGAATGTCCTGGGATTTGTTTGCAGAACAAACCAGAACTTGTCTTTTGTATTAACACCTTTGGGAATTTAATACATTTTTGGTGGCTTCCTGGATTTAAACATAAGGGGATGATTTTAAAAATTCTTTTCTGACCTAATTTATGCTGAGCTATAACCAGAGATAGATTTTTTATAATGTAGTTTTATTAAGACATTTAAATCTGCTCTTGAGCCTTCCTATCAATGCATTTGATGGGCTGATGAGTATTGATGCAAGCAATTAAGGCAATTAAACTCCTTTAGACACAGTGTTCAGAGAAATTATTTATTTACTCTGAAGGCGGCATGAGATCTATTTTTTTATTTTTTTATTTTTTGAGATCTATTTTTTTTTTTTTTTAATGCTGGACTGACAGGATCGAAGTCATCAATAATGCTACTTTTCAAGCAATATATGTCTTAGAATCAAAAAATAAATCTTCTGATTTTTTAATTTTAATAACAAGTTTATGCTTAATTTCACTCTCTGGGTTATTCATTACCATGCATCCTAGACAATTAAAATCTTGTCAATAACACATTGCCTAACCTGCACACGGATGACCTTTGGCAAGTCATTCATCCTCTCTGCTGCTCAGTGTCCTTATCTTTCTGATAAGGGTTAGATAAGGGCCTCAGTCCTTGCTATGTATCTAAAATAGACTTGGTTTCAGTTGGTCTGGGGACAGCCCAAGCATCTGTATGCTTTTAAACCCCCTCCGGCTATCCTATTGTGCAGAAGAGGTAGAGAACCACCTAACCTGATAATGTTAGCCTTCTGGTTCTACTATGTTAAGATTCAACGGTGTTTCTCATGGAATGGTAGATCTTCAACCTTTACCATTGGAGATGACATTTGCAAAGTTTTGCCAAGGTGAGAGTTTGAAAGTGAGGACAGGAATTTTACCCTGCTTTCTGTGTAAGTCCCTAAAACTTGTGTGTGATGTTGATAGAGGGACCTATAGTGAAGGAAAGAAGCAGGGATGGGGGGAGCTGATTTGAGAGGATGCTATGGATTCTAGGGACTTTCGGGAACCTGGGGTAAAAAAAAAGAAATCAGAAGAAAGTGGCAAGATCAGAACTGAATGATAAACCTTAGGCTTTTCAGATATGATACTTATTTGGAGGACTCTGTAAATCTTGGATTTTTTCTGAAAAAAAGCTAATTAAAATATCTAAACAAATACATTGACACTTTTTGAGTTATGAAAGAACACAAACCTATAAAAAAAGAGGAAAAAATATAGTGTGGTTAGAAGAGAAAGTCAAATCCCCAATCTCTACCAAACACAACCTGCCCCTTCCCAGAAGTAACTATTGCTTACACTTTATTGTGAATTCTTCCAGATATTTCCTTTGGATAACAATCCTATAAAATATTCATGAAACTTATCCATTGATGTGTTTTTTAAAATAAGATTAGCGTCATCATATTATAATGCTATTCTCTGACTTGCTCCTCATCTAATATATTCAAAGGCTGTATGATACCATGATATATGCCAAACTATGTAAATGTAGCTTGTTCCTTTAATGACTATTTAGGATTTTTGTTGAAAGGATGTGCCATAACTTAATAAGCCAGTTCTCTCATAGTGGACATTTTAATCATTTCCAGTTCTTTACACCTGAGAAATACTCAGTAGTGAACATCTTTGACCAGTTGGGCAACTATTCCTGAGGAGTAGATCCAATGATGCAAAAATCTTGGGACAAAAGGATTTAGAGTGTAGGTAAATTTCTAAAATTTTTGTCCTTCCAAACTGTGATATCAATTAATAAGGCCATCAAAACTGTATGGCATTTCTGTTTTGTCACAACCATACCAACCTGGGGAATGATCTGTGTTTTGGATTTTTACCATTTTTATAGGTGAATTGTTATTCTGTAGCCTTAATTTGCATTTCTTTAATTATCAGTACAATTTTTTTAAATAAGGAAATTTCCAAAGAGACTCCCACTCACCTCCTGACAAAAAAATTACGTAAGTTTCCCAGCTAGGTGACAATGAGAGAAAACAACCTAAACGGATATATTGGAGGAATTTAGGCAGAATGCAGGCATTAATTTGCATTTTCTAATCAGAAATGCATTTATTTTTCTCTTTGTCCTCTGTGGCTCTCCAATTTGAATATTCAGCAGGAGAAGAAGGCTGACTGAATACTTAGATTTAACAACAATAGTTAAACATATTCCTTTCTTATGATTCTGCTCCATCTTTCTAAGGTGAAACATTTCAAACAAAGTAAATCTTAATTTTGAATTCAGATGGCTCACTGCTGAAATCATTATGAACACAGTAGAAATGGGAAACTTTTCAGAATATTTTACCTCTGTAGACAAATTGGCACTTTCAGAGAACATTAGCATGATGTGGGCCCCCATGCATCATTTCCATCTCTTCCCTTCCCCCTTCCCCAGCCTTGTGGAAGCCAAGGTTAATGGATGCCCTAGATTGAGGATGGCCCTCAATGTGAACTTCCTGGGCTGGCTGGCAGGCACCGTGTTTTCCAAAATGATCTGTCCTGGAACATTTGCTCTCTCACCAGGCTCCCCTTTTCCCTTCTTCCTGTCCTCCCCTCTCTCATCCCTCTATGCCTCTCCCCAGTCTTCTAGCACACCCTCCCTTGCTGCAGGGAGCAACCTTCCTCAGCCAGCACACTCACACTTTTGTCTCATGGGGCACCCATCCCCGGGAGCCCCCACTCACTGCAGCCTCACTCCCTCCTCCGTCCCAGCCACAGGGGCTGTGCTAGCAGGCTCTTCACCTTTGTCCTGCATTAGTTTATCAAAAATCTGGTCCCTTTAGTCAACCGTGAATGTCCAAGAGCATGCACTTTGGATCAGGCCACTGCTCTCGGCGCCAGGCAGAGTGGTATGCATGATGAATTATGAAACCTGTTTCCGGACAAGTTTAGAATCTCTGGTTCTGCCAGGGCACTGGACCAATGAATGGGAACATGTGTGACAAATCAGAAAATCCTTCTTGGGAAATGCTTGGGAGGAGAAATCTGCAGTCTGCTACTGTGACAAACTGAAGACCCGACGAAGGCCCTTCAGGGGTGACCTGAAAACAAGCCACTTCTCCCTTATGTTTTAAATTTAGGGATTGCTTAAGACTTAGCTAATATAGTCCAGGTTTGATTTTTAAAACGCCCGCAACAAACTCCTTTTTTGTTTGGTTTTATACATTATCTCTGTATGTGAGTTACATATCTCTTACTGCCGGGAAGTTTGATGAGAAGGATTAATGCTGTCATCTATTCAGACAGCAAACACCATGCCTCCTCCTACAAGTGTCTGTCTCTAAGGACTAGCTGTGCGGGACTCCGTGCTGTACTGCTAGGTTTCCATTCTGCCCATGCGAACGCTCTGGGTCTAGATTTTACGGATACGTGACAGGTTCAGCCACCTCCAGATTTTCTCCCTCCCATTCTCTTTTCTTATTATCACAAGACTAAGAGCCCGGATTTGTTAAGCCAGGCATTTTTAGTGGAGATATATACTTGTACACATGAGCACTCCTTATATTTCTCAAGACTCATGAATTATTCAACTTGTTTTTTTTTCTCCTGTACACTAGGTACAGATTCTTCTTCTCTCCCTTCTACCAGAAAGGAGGGAAGAATCTTCTTTTCTTCTTCCTTTTTAAAAATATTACTCCTTTTGGGGCACCTGAGTGGCTTAGTCATTGAGCGTCTGCCTTCGGCTCAGGTCATGATTCCAGGGTCCTGGGATCGAGCCCCTGCTCAGTGGGAAGCCTGCTTCTCCCTCTCACACTCCCCCTGCTTGTGTTCCCTCTCTTGCTCTCTCTCTCTGTCAAATAAATAAATAAAATCTTAAAAAAAAATTACTCATTATTATTATTTTTTTAAAATGGAGCAATTGTTAACATCACTATTTTTTTTTTTGAGAGAGAGAGGGAGAGGAGGCAGAGAGCACGAGGAGTGGGGGTGCAGGGGCACAGAGGGAGAGGGAGAATCTCAAGCTGACTCCACGCTGGGTGCAGAGCCCAACGTGGGGCTCGATCTCACAACCCTGATATCATGACCGGAGCTGAAATCAAGGGTTACACACTTAACCAACTGAGCCACTCAGGTACCCCAGCATCATTTAAAAATAACATGACACATATATCTCACACTAGAGATGGCTTTGTCCTAATATTTAAAGTCCATCTCCTCTATCCATCATTATCTTATGTTGCCTTGATAGTGAGATAAAAACACTAAGTCCATTGAGCATGTCTTTTTGGCCCTCTCTTGATGCACCATTCAGGGAGGGAATTTTACAGCATTTGGCTTCATTCATAGTTACTATTTCAACTTAGTACATATTTGCTGGGTTTAACTGGGAGTCCTGTATTTTATTTGGTAACCCTAGCTGATAACCCTATTCTATGCCTGTTACTACATTATAATACTTGTCTGTGCCTTCTCACAAACAGAAGGAAAAAAAAAGGGGGGGGGACCATTACAATAAAACCTGAGACAATTGTAAGCTTTCAAAGCAAAAGACTAGTGGCTCTGTTCCCTGTTGTAATCTCAGAGCCCAGATGAATTAAAACATGATAAATATTGAGGACACTCTTTCCTATGCATGTCTCTACTTTGCCTTGGATCAAGTCAAAAGTTTCTTCTTGTAAAAGGCCAGATAGTAAATGTTTTAGGCTTTGTGGACTACATGGCGTCTGTTGCAATTGTTCAACTTTCCCAGCAAGAGAGCAGCCAGAGATGATATGCAACCAAATGAGTATGACTGTGTTGTGGTAAAACTTCATTTACAGAAACAGGTGATTGGCTCCACTTGGCCTGTGGGTCCATGGTTGCTCACATTTGTTGCCGTAGACCCAAGTCCCCTCCCCACGTGTGAATGTGATTCTGATCTGTCTCTACTGCTTCTGGGCCAGTGGTAGTGGGGAGAGTAGAGCTGTGATGATGATCACAGACCTTGTCCCTCCACACCTCCCTGCCCACCAACAGTCCCAGGAGAATATGCATATCTTTCTTTCTTTTTTTTTTAAGATTTTTTTATTTTATTTATTTGAGAGAGAGAATGAGATAGAGAGCATGAGAGGGGGGAGGGTCAGAGAGAGAGGCAGACTCCCTGCTGAGCAGGGAGCCCGATGCGGGACTCAATCCAGGGACTCCAGGATCATGACCTGAGCTGAAGGCAGTCGCTTAACCAACTGAGCCACCCAGGCGCCCTGCATATCTTTCTTTTAATCCATATAGTTCTGAACAGTTTCAGGAAGCCTGAAGTGTTGTTGTTTAAGTATCAAAAATAACCAGTGGCAAATAGTGTCAGTAATGAGTATTTTTCAGTTTTTATTTTTGTTGATAAAAAAATTTAAACGGAGATGACAGGATACATCTCTCTATGAGAGTACCTCATCTGGTCCCTTGTTTCCAGAAAGAACAGTCCCTCAGGGGAATGCATCAAGGACTGTCACATGCTAGTCTCTCTAGGGGTCAGATAGTGAGTTGCTGTTTTCTGAACATCACCCAGGGACCCTGGAATTCCAAGTAAGAGATATCTAGACACCAAAAACTGGAGCCTAAAGAGACATCTGGAATCAGAAGGAGGTGAGTAATGAGTCTGTAGGTTCTCATTAGTATTTAAATCTAAGGGAAACCAAAGGAAGTTTCTCTCTCAATCATTTCAGCAGGCCATATGAAAGAGGTCATTGTCTAGCCTCAATCTTAAGAGTAATGGGAGAGGGATTCCCAGTGCTGGTGGAAGGAAAAGCTTGGATATGCGGGAGTGCTGGATGCTGGTGAGATCTGAAAGAGCCAGCCTCGTGTGTCTGCTATCAGAGATTCACTGGTGCAACCTGTCTGACCAGAAAAGGGAGTTTCTATGATTACAGTTGTTCAACTCTCTTGAGCAGATGCAAATAAAACACAAAGGCAAAAGCAGAAGGAAAAGAAAGAAAATGTTTTTCTTAGTGGAAAGGATTTATTTGGTATCTCCAGCCACTCCTTTTTTTTTTTTTTTTCTTTTTTAAGTAATAATTTTTCATTACTCCCTTTAACTCTTAACCTGTCAGGCATAGAGTGTTTTCTTGTTTTATAAATGTCTTTCTCCCTTCACCCTGGGACAGGATCTGATTTTCAAAATATCAGTATAAATGCTGTATCTATCTGTCTATCTATCTATCTATCTATCTATCTATCTATCTATCTATCTATCTATCCATTTTCCTCTGTTCTTTTATTCAGGGCCTCTTCTCTCCATGAACCCCAGCTATTCGTTCCCTAACTGCTCTTTGTCCTTAATGGTTTGGTTTAGCTCAGATACCACTTCCTCCACCACAGAGTCTTTCAAGATTTTGGAAACCTCCCCAGGCCTATGCTTACTCTCTGCATATGTCTGTCATGGAATTAGATGATAATTATCTATATGTGTGAGTTCTTTTTGTTGATTCATCTTTGTCACCCTCCCCAAGCACCATGCTTAGCCCTCTGTAGAATGAATACAATTGGAAACTAAGGCCCATCCAAGTTAAATGTGACCAACGCTAGAGAGATAGGAAGTGGCAGATGGAAGATTCTGGCCTGAATGCTTTCCAGTTCCCCAAACCACTGACTTTTCAGATTAACCTACTTTAAAAGTCCAGGAATGGCTGGCCATCTGTGGCAGACAATTCAGTAAGAAAAATGTTCCGCCCTTTCTACTGAGTTTTTCATCTTTTCCCCTATTTTCACTCTCTCAGCCAAGGCAACCATGTGGTTCCTTAAAGAAAATCCCCAGGTGGAGGTGAGGGAGCATATTCCCTGGGTGTTTCCTAGACCCTTCTGGCTTTTTTGCATGACCTCTCTCATGGGGAAGGTTCGTGTCCTTGTTGCTGCCCCAACTACTCCATCTCCAAAGGCTAATCCCTCTCATTTGATCTCCCTATCCACAAACCCACCCAAACTAGAGATGCTTTGTTCAGCCCTCTTTTTTTCCTATTACGCAGCTCTGTTCATATACCAGTTTATCGCTGAAATTGTTTTGAGGGTTGACTGATATTAACATAGAGATTTGAGTCTTTTCCCACATCAAGAAAAGCCACATAAATAGTCTGTGTTTATTTGTGACTTGCTGGTTTTCCTAGCATTTTGGGGGAGAATAGAATCAGGGTTCATTTTAGACACACACACACCCCTGGGGCCACTCATCCTTGAGGACAGCTTCATAGAGCTAGAGTTGCTGGATAAAGAAGCAGGCTGACATGGGTAACAACAGCTACACTTTAGACCAGCACTGTCCAATAGCACTTTCTGTAATGAAGGAAATGTTCTTTCTTTGTGGTGCCCAATACAATAGTCACTAGCCCCTTGTGACTATAGAGCCCCTGAAATGTGGTTAGTGTGACTGACGAGGTGCCGTTTTTATGTTATTTAACTTATTAAAATTAATTTAAATTTGAATAGCCATGCATGGCTAGTGGCTCCTACATTGGACAAAGCAGATTTAGAACATCTGCCCTCATTATTTCAATATATGGGTTTACACCACTCTGGTTATTTGATGTTTGACTGATAACAAGCAGAAGACGTAAACTTAATTTTGTTTTATTCTATCTCTCTGTAAGTCTTCCATTTGAGAATAACCTGGTCAATAATTCTTGGGTACCCTGAAATCTTGATAAGCTTTATGAGTGGGGACAATGACTTAGTTGATGAAAAAAGAAAAGGAATTCCTGAGTATAATCTATATATTCCAAATACTTTTCAGAAATCTTCAAAAGTCAGATGTATGGGGGAGAGAGTTTATATGGAACTCTTACTTGGAAGCTCATTAGAGGTTTAGAAAAAGATCCAGGGACAGAGTCCTGCGTGCCAGGGCCAGCAGAACGCGGGACCCTGGGACAGTCACTTAACCTCCCCGAAGTTCTGGTTCACCTGTACATTAGGAATGATAACAACACCTACTGAAACTATCTCATAGGGTTTCTGGGACTAAATGAGATAAGATAGAAGCAAACACTTTGTAAGACACCATATAGATGATAGTTGCTGTTGAGATTTTAATGAATCTGTAATCCTTCCAAAGTAATTCAGTGTAAGCATCAACCGCAAGGGGCAGGAATCACTCTGTCTACACCTTTTATTGTAAAGTAGCTCTGAAAAAGGAAATTAAAAATAAATTTCTGTGTATTAATTCACAGGAATATATGTGTGTGTTGGTAGACACATAAGCAATCTTGTTTTGAAGACTAAATCTTAACATATAGGCCTTTATTGACTAAGGCTTTTCAGATTCAAGATTTCCCTCTGTTTTCATAATGAAAGGATATCTCAGAAAAAACCCCGATAAGCTTTTTCCTTTGTTTCTCATGACTCACTCAGTATCCTGTTCTATAATCTCCTGTCCTTTGGCCAAAGGTTCCAGGGCAAGTGGCATCTCCAATCTGGGGAAGTTAAAGATTTGGGAAGATGGAGAAAATCACCACATTTAGTCAAGATGTCTTACCCATAGTAAGCATTATTGTTCTCACTTAACGGGTGTAGTAATAATTTCAGATGCTTAACTACTGCTTTTTTTTTTTTTTTTTTTTCTCTGCCACTGTATAAATTTGTCTGTCAGGTCATCCCCAAATGATAGCAGATTATTCCAAAGGGTAGGGGGATATACACTATTCCCTTTTATTTTCTATACTTTGAGAATGTCTAAGTGAATTTTGTTTCTTTCATTCAACCTAAAGGATATTTTTAATAAAGGAGGGTTTTTTTTTATTATGGCCACCTACTAAAGTTTTTTAAATTTAAATTTTCCCACTCTTAGCTATTACATTTGATTTATATTTGCCAGTTTCTAGGTTGAATTCTAAGTACTCCTTTGATTGACAAATCAATGTAAGAGTTTTCAAAACAATCCATTTTGGTTTATATACTTAAATACATATGAAACAATTGACATATGGCTTATTATGTTTGTAAGCATTTAATAATGAAAGTGCTATTTTGTTCTAAGCAATGAATCAGAAAATGCCTTGGCAATCCAGTTTCTGCCATTTTGAAATTATGTATTTCAGACTTTAACATTTTAGCCAAGCCTGGAGTCTAGATATTTTATGAGTTTATTTATACATATCTTTTAAAAATATTATCTCATTCTTTTTTTTTTTAAGATTTTATTTATTTATTTGACAGAGACAAAATGAGAGAAGAAACACAAACAGGGGGAGTGGGAAAGAGAGAAGCAGGCTTCCCACTGAGCAGGGAGCCTGATGTGGGGCTTGACGTGGGGCTCCATCCCAGGACCCTGGGATCATGACCTGAGCCAAAGGCAGACATAACGACTGAGCCACCCAGGCGCCCCAATATATATAAAATATACCACACATACTTGTAACTGAAAGCCTTTCTCCGAAGTTCTCTGAAATGTAACACCATGGATGAATATTCTAACATAAGTTAATATCAGACGGAGCCATCTTTGTGTTACATGAATCATGAAGATGAGTTTTAAGTTTTAATCTCTTAAGATGTGTGTCAGTTGATCTGAGTTCAAACATGCCTGTGAGATTCTGAGAGAACAAACTGAACATTATGCTTCCCTTTAACTTGAGAGGACATCTAGAAAAACTGAAAAAATAAATAAATAAAATTACCATGAGAGTACAGCTAAGCTGAATTCAAAGAAACAGAAAGTTGCTTTGATTCTGTTTAGGCATTCCCACAATTATCCTTTGGAAGCAGATCTAATATTTCAGACAGGCAGCAGCTGCTGCTCCTTGATTTGGTACTGTCACAGCTCGTCAGGGGCCTTACACGTGCGGGGCGCTGCCTGTCCTGAGACTACCATCGTCAGGCACCCTTTCATGAGGTGCGTTAGGATCCCTAGTTGATACACGAGGAGGCTGAACTCGAAGGGGCTTGACTGAATCAGAAGACAAATCATCTTTAGTTTTAACTAGCAGAGCCAAGGTTAGATTTTTTTTCCCGAGTGACACATGGAGCCTGTGAAATAAAGCAACCGTGTCAGGCTACCATTTATTTATTTTTTTTTTTCTAAAGATTTTACTTATTTATTCATGAGAGACAGAGAGAGAGAGAGAGAGAGAGAGAGAGAGAGGCAGAGGGAGAAGCAGGCTCCCAAGGAGCAGGGAGCCCGATGCGGGACTTGATCCCAGCACCCTGGGATCATGACCCGAGCCGAAGGCAGACGCCCAACCATCTGAGCCACCCAGGCGCCCGTCAGGCTACCATTTAAAGGGCACATGTGGGCCCAGACTCTCTCACTTTTCTGCCTTGGCGTGTCTTCCCTCCATTCCATCTTTCCTTGTTAAAATGCTACTCATTCTCCAAATCTCAGTCCAAAATACCACCTCCATTCCTGATCTTCCAGGACCTGCATCTCATTTTTCCCGTGTTCCTTAATGTGTTGTTTATATTTCTGTCAGAACACTGGCAATAATGCATTCATTAAAAGAACATTTATTGATAGGGCCACTTTGTACCTGGTACAGTAGTTAATTGTGGTTAAGTCTAGCTTTCCTTGACTTATTCATCTTTGTGTCTCTCATGGCACCTAGCAGAGAGACTTGCTCACAGGCACTCAATAGAGATTTGAATATAATTCCATTCTGGCCACTCATTGAGCCACATCCAACCTCACCAATGATTTTCCTTTTAATAAAATAGATTGCAGACAGATGACCCACTTAGGATACTGTCCTGTATGTTAAAGAGTTGATAATGGGGTTCTCCACAGTTAGAGACTTAGTTATGCTTCAGCGGCTTTCACAAACTGCTTTGGCATGCTGCCCACATTCATTGTGGAGGTTTTCCCTTCTTTAAGAGTTTCCTTTCAAAGAGGGAAAACCTTTACTAAATACTACTGTCTTTAACACCTGTAGTTTCTGCGAGAGAAAGCTTTTCAGAGTTTTTGTGGGCCGAAATGGCTGAAGATGAGAAGAATGGAGTTGGAACACTAGAAATAGAAGCAATTAGGACTGGGATGAATCAAGATTATATAAAAATATGGAATCTTGACGGTTTCCTGGATCCTGCAAGCTTGGCTATAACCCAGCATTTTATATGTCTTATATATTATAATATGAAGTGATTTGCTTATCAGGAACAACAAGAGGATCTTGTTTATATATATATAACATATATTCAGATTATATAAATTTATTCAGACCAAAAAGCATAATAAGGATCTTACAAAAGTCATCCTTGAAGATCAAACACCAGCCATGGTCCTTAGCAGGATCTGTACCAATGATTAGAATTATGTGCAAATGTCTATGTTGAAGACATCACTTGTTAAAGTGAAATTTAAAATCCTGTTACAAATGCAGGTACCTAATGCTGCCATTGATATTGTCTGAGGCTGATTTCTTGTCCAGAATTGCAAGGTGTAGAATTTTGATGTTTTCTGAAATGTAGACTGATACGGAATTACTCATGGCTGTTCTAATCAATGTAGAACATCTCATTTAAAAGCAAAAGGTGAATAAGATTGGCAATAGATATTGAAACTATATTCCCAGCCTTAACATTATTAATACTTCTCAGCAGGAACATTCTTCTCTGTTGCTATTAATTTTTAGGTATTAAGCATAGGCTATAAATAATAATCTCTTACATTTGAATAGAGCTTATAAATTCTTCAAAATGTTTTCATCTAGATTTTCTCAACAATATAAATATATTAACATATATTTGAATGCTAGTGGTGTTAGGAACCTTATATGTTATCTCATTCAACTCTTTCAGATAGCCCCTGTTACCTCCATGGTAAAAATTAGAAAGCAAACAGATACACTTTGAACTTGTTTAAGTTTGCCCAGCTAATCCAGGGCAGAGATGAAATTCAAATTTAGACTTTTCCACTTTCTGTATTTTTCCCTTGAAAACTGATAACAGGGAAGTCCAATAACTTGCCCAGGGTCACAATTCATGGCAGGTTAGAACCCAGAATTCCCATCTTTTACTTATTACTATATTCTCTATAACGCTATGTTTTATGCATATACATTAGAAAGCCAAGATTAATTTTTATTATTTAAAGGTTTCCCTTTTCTTGTGAAGGTTAAATTTGGTTCTGATAGAAAATATGCTGCCAGGGAATGCTTACCTAACTAGAAATTCCATATGAAGCCTGAGGCAAGTATCTGAATAATTAACCTGAGTGATGTAAATACTTTTTCTTGTAGTCATGCTGTAGACAGTAAAAGTTATCTTAAGCATCATTTTACCAGCCAGGAAATATTCCCCTGAAAATCCCTCCCACTTGAAATCCCTTGAGATTGCATAAAATGCAACCTTTGGACTCAAGTGGCACCCTGATAATAGCTGTCATGTGGGGTTAAATTGCCTCCGATTAAATTGTCACCTCCTTAAGAAACAGGGACTGTGTCCTTTTTGCGTTAATTTCCTGTAACTCAGATATTATGCAAACATGACAGTATGCATATTTGTAGAAATTTATTGGGAGAAAACTCTAGAAGCCAGCAGTCAAACGAAAGCTCATTCTCTGGACTGAAATGGCAGAATTTCGGGAATACCAGTCCTGTTCAAGCGAGTTTTAAAGATAGCTATTTCATGACCAGAGAAGAGTTAAAAATAGCAAATTACCTTTGGCATTTCTAGTTCCTTCTATATACATACTCAGCTCCAGGAACATAGCCCCATACATTTGCTCTTGGAATTGAGTAAAATCAGGGTAACGTCTATAGAGTCCACTGGGGTAATGGGAATTAAATTTAGGTAGGAATATTTGGAAAATTTTGAATTCCAACTCTCAAAGAAGACTGAATACAGAACTTTTTATTGTAAAGGCCATGTGTTGCCCCTCCCTAGGGTCAATGAAATCAAAGACGGGATGTTTACTTTGAAAGCACAGACCTAGGTGGCATTTAGTGGATTTAAATGGGACTTTAGTGTTTGCATCTAGTCAGCGTGCCCCTGAAAATATCTCACACCCTGGGACTGGATGGGCCAGGCTAAGTAAACATTAGCAATATCAAATGATTACAAAAAATATCCAAATTCCCAACAATCTTATCAACAATCCTGGCCAAGAATTCTGGGAGGGATTGGCTCACTGGTCTGCCTGGTTCTTGAGGAAGTACATGGGTATCAGTCCCAGACACTGAGGGAATCACTTGTCTTACTTTCTTACGGGCACCCAATAGACAGATATTCCTTTATTTATTTATTTATTTATTTTTTATTTTTATTTTTTTAAGATTTTATTTATTTATTTGACAGAAAGAGACACAGCGAGAGAGGGAACACAAGCAGGGGGAGTGGGAGAGGGAGAAGCAGGCTTCCCGCCGAGCAGGGAGCCCGATGTGGGGCTCGATCCCAGGACCCTGGGATCATGACCTGAGCCGAAGGCAGATGCTTAACGACTGAACCACCCAGGCGCCCCGACAGATATTCCTTTTATGCCATGGATGCCCTCTGGGGGTCATCTAGAGTTTAACCTAGGAAAGGTTACCCATTTGTGTCTCTTGCTTGTTTAGAGGCTGGGGTGTCAGTTACTTAAAGGTCTTAGTTTTATAATGGATTTCTATTGATATTACTTCCCCATTTGCCTATTATTTGAGATGATAGCTCCCAAAAAAAAAAAAAAAAAGTTAAGCCTTAAGTGCAGTCTTCATGATTCAATGTTCCAAATGTTAGGAATGTAATTTGAAAAAAAAACAAAACCAAAACCAAAAAACAGTGGGGTATGCAATTAAGTTAAAAGAAACTTGACTTTCTATCAAGATAAGATTGCCATGAGATAAGTGCAGAAATGCAAATATTGTCCTGATTAGTGAAAGGTTTTAATACAGGCATGACCAGTTTGACCAAAGCCCTCATTCTAGAAACCTTTCATAAAGGAAGTCTGTCTGTCATTATGTGAATTCCAAAACATCTGCTCCATGGAACAATGGAGTGGTGCCTGAGGTCTTTGCTGTACCAGGGTAAATTTTGTTTTGATTAAAATGAAAATAGCATGGGAATCTTAGAATTTAGAGAGGCTCAATGTGGCAAGGCCTCATTCCTGCAAATATCTTGCTAACCTCCATGAAGCAATTTGTTGGGACTGGGTGCAATGTGACAGGCACTTCTAGGACTTAGTGTGTTTCTGAATAATTTATCAGCTACTAGCCAAGATTTATACATCATATTCCCTTTTCAGAAATGGAGATATTAAAACATACATTCAAATATAATCCTAAACAGAACATTATTAAGTTTTAAATATATTCTAGAAGCAGGATTTTTTTTTTTTTTTTAGAAGCAGGACTTAAATGTTTCTATAGTTTCTCCTTTTGAACAGATTCATGTAAGTTATGCTTTTCTAAAAGAAGTATAATTGCTCATTCTTAAGATTTAGAAAACAATGGACTTTTAAAAATCTTCCGTAAAAGAATTAGATAAAATTACAAAACAGTCTCATCAGCTAATCTAACACTTAGCAGCAAACAGCAAGGCTTTGATTAAATTCTTTTTGATTTGTTTTGTCTATGTGTGTGTGAGTGTGTGAATATCAATGATCTTAGTTTTTTTTGAAAAATATCTTTTCCCTTCATAAAGTTTTTTTTTAAATGGTAAAAAACGACAAGTGCCCAGTGACTTTAGTGAGACTACCAGCATATTTAGTGAGGGGTTTGACACAGAGGAGATACATGCTTGGAAAAGAAAGAAGGAAAGGAATGGGTCCAGGGACGTGGCGGATGGTGCTGCACTTGTCATTAGGAAAGATGCTTACACGACATGCCATATATTTCATGTCAGGCTGGTCAGAGCCATTATTTTAAAATGGCGTCTGGTTCATTGGGAATCATTTTACTTCTATTCTTATGCTCAAATTAGGTTAATTTTTCTTTTAGTCTTCTCAAAGGGGAAAATATCCCGTCTCTTTACAGACCTCCTGGGAAAGGCATGGAGGTTTGAGGCAAGAGGACTCTATAAACAGCCAAATTATGTTGTAGGCACAGATTCCATTATTCATTGGCACCTCTTCATCAAGCTTTGTGTGGAAAGTCAGTTCTTACCACCATACTGCCTGCTCAGTTGTTCAGTTCTGATTGAAAAACATGTTCAGTAAGGAGATTTCCCTTTTAAAAACAGTGAACAATGATCGTTTATGAATGCAGAGCTTCCTGTTTGAGGGCAATCATTTATTGATATCATGGATGGACTTAAAGCACAGTTTTGAGGTTTACTATTCTCAGGAAGCATATCAAAGTATGTGTTTGAAAGGCTAAATGTCAAGATTCCTGCTTGGTTTACCACAACTGTTTTTCACCTTCTGCAAAATCACAGATGGGTGTGAATGTTTCAGTGAATGAGACATTCCATTGTATGAAATAATGAGCTTCTAGCTTTCATGCTACAACAAAATTCTAGGGTCCAGCAATTTATTTTTAATAATAATGACTATAGGCGTGATTACTGTAATAGTTATGGGATAGATGCCACCATTAAACAAGTTATGTGTGTTCCTGAAGTCTGTTTTCCCATCTGTATAATGAAGATAATAATGCCCTCCTAAATATTGTTATGAGGATTAAATGAGAAAATGCATGTAACTATAGGTCCATAGTAGGTGCTCAATAAACAGTAGCTATTCTACTCAGTTATGCCTTCACATTGCATAGGATATTTGCTACTTCAAGAAAGGTACAGATGTGATCAAGTGGGACTCTTTCCGCAGGGAGTCCAGACTTCAAAGAAATAAAACCACTCATGGAATGACTCTCCATGAGGATGGTAATGAATACAGCTCTGCTGTTCTTGGTGAAATAGCCCCAGTGATTACCACACTCTTATTTTTCTTTGTCAGAAGAAGTTAAGATTATAGCCCGGGGTCAGTTTGACTTAAACCCAGTTTCTGGTCATTTAAGTCCAATGTAACTACCTTTTAAAAATTAGAATTCTGCAAAAGAAGGGAACTTTTAATAAGCTGTTTTCATGTACTATTTTAAGTCATAAAATTGCAGTATTGACTATTATGCAATTTAATTAATGTTTTCTTCCTTTTTTTTATACTTATGCATGGGGATAGTATTGAGAAAGGCATTATTTTAAAAATTGAAGAAATAAATAACCCAACACAAATGATTAGTCTTTTCCTGGATTATGATATTTAGAACAAAGTTGAAAAGGTAGATTTTTAATATTATAAGTGATTAGATTATTTCTCCTATTTTTTTCTCTATGCTTAATAAGTTGCATTAGTCAAATCCCTGTCCTCTGAGGTTTTAAAGTGAAACCAATCTTTATTTCAGTAAATTTTTGAGAGCTGTGTTTTATTGATCTACATGTAGAATACAGAAATTTCCAAAATGAATTGGCCAAAACATAAGATAGATTATTAGAGATGAAGACTAATACTTCCTTGGAAGTCATCAACTATTGGGTTATTATAGCTGTTCACAATATACAAGGTTCAACCAGTCACACTTGCCATGGTTCAGTAGTTCATCACAGATAAGCATCTACAGTTAGATGTGCTTTTGAAACTTGTCAGGGAAATCCTAAAAGCATTGTCTCATTAATTTTCATATTATTTCTCATTGTATCTGTGGTGGCAGATAAGTATGAAAAGTCCTCAAAACAGTATATTCATTAAAAAAAAAAGATCCATTTATTAATCTTAGCATGGAGTGGAAATTCTCCAAGTTGATTATGTCTTGCTTTTCATGGTCCACATAAAGCAAGGATTTGAGCTCAGCTCTGATTCCAAAGCTTACACTGAACTTTCCAGCTTTGGCTATTCCTTCTAGAATAAGACAGGGAAAAAAGCAAACCAAGAAATAAAGTCTTTACCTCTGTAAGGTTCTATATCCTTTTCTTATCTATATCCTCTATCAATATCCCTCATGTTCTTTTCTCCATCAGCCCCACAATCTGTCTCTGTAACATTCTCATTTTGAGACTTTTAATCTTCCTATCTGTGTCTGACATCCCATTCAGGTTAACAATTTCCTAAGTATTCTCCTAGCTATCATCTCCCTTCGGAGAAAAAATATGGACATCAATAGTAGGAGAAATGTCTTTATGTGTCTAGTATTTTATGGTGTGAACTTCACATTCACTTTGCCTCAGTGTCATCTTCTGCAAAATGAACCAGTGTCGATTCTTCAGTGTTAACAGTCCTTCATGTCCTAACCTTGAAAGATGGGAGAAATTAGTGCCCGGACTCCTATAACCCAAATGCCTGGATTTGAAGCCTGTTTCTAGCACCTACTGTTGCTGTGACCTTGTCTAGTTGCTTTATGTTTATTAGTCTCAGTTTCCTCATCTGTGGTATGGGCCTAATAATAATTTCTCTTTCTGAGTATTTTTATGAAAATTAAATGAGAAACACACACACATACTCTACTAAAAAAGAATCTGGCACATACCAAGTGCTCAATAAATATTAGCTCCTATTACTAGCTACTTCTACTAGCCTATAAGTTAAGTTTATAAAATGCTTTCAGTTACAATATTTCAATTAATCTTAGCAAGTAGCCCAATACCAGGACGAATACTGAGGCCCGTAAAGGAATACTGACTTATTTAAGATCAACAGTTGACATAGGGCCAGAACTGGAACCTGGGTGTCAGTCTCCTATCTCAGGGTTCTTTAAGCTACACAACCATAATAATACATTCGCAACACAGTAAGTCTCTAACGGGTCACACCCGGATCTTGTGATCTGTATAAAATTTTCTAGGAGACTGTTGTTGATGTAGTCACTGTTGTTATTTTAAACTACATGGTTACTAAAATAAATAAATAAATAAATAAATAAATAAATAAATAAATAAATAAATAAACAAACAAACAAACAAACAAACACTACATGGTTACTATGAATAATCATGATCTGTTATCTAAATAACCTAATCTAAGAGCAATGTCTATTACAGTAAACTTGGGTAAAGTCTAGAGTTAAAATATTTTTTTACTCTGTCACTCATAATTTTCTGACTGTAGGTTGGGATAGGGAATGGATTGTTGCAGAGTTAACTTGAGGATTGGCATTGCAAATGAAAGCCACTGCTTTCCCTGTGCGGAAATGTGCCACTCCTAGGATGTTCTGCAGCAGTAGTGTGGACTGTGGGTGTGTGTATGTATGTGTAATTGTGGGTCTAATTCCATGGAAATGGAGAAAGTAGTCCTCTTTTGAAAGCACTAATACATTTCTGGTCAAATACATTAATCAATATTCCTATCTCAACTATTTATTTGGGGAGAACAAGTTCAAGTGCAGGGCTGGCTTACTTGGCCTCTTTACTGAGAACGTGTGATTAATTTTGTGCCTACAAGGATAGAAGTGCAGGAAGCTTTTCCTTTCCTTTGTTATCCCTGTAACATCTACTGACCTATACCTGGAAATTGCCTGTGAAAAAAATGTACAGAAGAGAATAGCAGTGAGCAGACAGACAAGAGCTAAAAGGTACAGGAAGATAAACTGGATGGGAAGTACGTTTTACAAAGCAGTAAATGGAGTGTTTTATTTATTTTATTTTAACAACAACAAAAAGGCATTACTTAGAAGAAATATAATTTGAGATGGGTCAGGCGCTAACCAAGGCAAGAATCATCAACAAATTTTGTGGGCTTGTTTTCTTTTAACCAGACTTCTTGTTTTGTTTTCACCAGGAAAAGATACTAATTGGTTATTGAATTCATAGTATATGACAGATACAATTCTAAACACGTCAACTTCATCATTTCATTTTCTTCTTACAACAATCCTAACAAACCTCTGCTGTAAGTCTCTTGATTCTTGTTTTACAGATAAGGCTTGGAAAATTAATGGTTTTCATAGAGCTGATAAATTGAAGAGTCAGAGTTGGAATACATTTCTGTTGGGCTCTGAAACTTGTAATCTTAGGCACTGAACTTGTCAGCATCTGTTGAGGATGATGTTCATGAAATGTGGGATAGTTAATTTTATGTGTCAACTTGACTAGGACACAGTACCCAGATATTTGGTCAAACATTTTTTCTAGATGTCGTGAAGTTATTTTTTGACAAGATTAATATTTAAATCAGTGGACATTGAGTAAAGCAGATTACCCTCCATAATGTAAGTGGGGTCCATCCAATCAGTTGACGGCCTTAACAGAACAAAACCTGGAATCCTGGAAGAAGCACTTCTGCCAGCAGATGGCCTTCTGACTTGAACTGTAGCATTGACCCTCTTGTCTCCAGCTTGCTGGCCCGCTCTGCAGGTTTGAGATTTGCCAGCCTCCATAATCATAAGAGCCAATTCCTTAAAATGCGTCTCTCTTTTTATATATACACATCTTCTCTGGAGACCCCTGACTGATACAGGATGCTTCCTCTTCATTCAGGTGAGTTGGCTGAGTGATGAACCAGAGCATGTTTGCCTGGTGCAACTCTGTAGGTAATGCCCAGATGGGCATGAAGGGCCTCCACGAGCTTTCTCAAGGGTCTGGCATGGCAGTAAGAGCAAATGAAGCTCCTTTTCTCCAATGCATTGACTGTACTCTTTATTTCCTACCCCACCAGCACAAGATGGGCCACATTATTTTGTATATAGTAGATACATTCCAAATTTTTTTGGGAATATACTCAGAAATTAGCACACATTTAGTACATATGTGATACACAGCTTTTTATATAAGATTAGCATCTCATGAAAGCCTATTACATACCAGGTACCATGACAGGTCCTTTCCATATCCAAAAAGATATGTTATCTTTTGCTCCTCGTAAACAACTCTAAACATAAACAACATAAACACCAAACTTTTTCAGATGAGGAAACTAAGACTAAATAGGTAAGTCAACCCAGCTCTATCTGACTTCCAACATCATCTTTCAAACAACTACAGTTAGTAGCCCTCTTTGGTACATTATGTACTCCTGAAAGTAAGCACAACAATCTAAAGTATGAACACTGAATACAGACTAGTTTATTTTCAGAGACTAAATTAAATGTTAAGATACTCTTTTTTTAAAGATTTTATTTATTTATATGGCAGAGAGAAACACAGCGAGAGAGGGAACACAAGCAGGGGGAGTGGGAGTGAGAGAAGCAGGCTTCCCGTGGAGCAGGGAGCCTGATGCGGGGCTCGATCCCAGGACCCTGGGATCAAGACCTGAGCCAAAGGAAGATGCTTAATGACTGAGACACCCAGTCACCCCAAATGTTATATTCTTAAGTAAATATCTGCTATTAGAATAATATTTAATCTTTGGTGATCTACCTCCAGTATGTTCTGCTATTCTTTAATTCTGTACTTTAACAGTGGAATGAACAGTTGGCCTGATTTAGTACAATAACTACTCAGTGCTATTTTATCATCATACTTTTATCTGTTTCAATCATATTGGATTTACAACATTTATAATTCATAATATTAATTTTTTCATTTATTCACTTTCATTCATTTAATAAAATAATAAGAACAGAATGTGATGAACTCAGCTATAAAGGCAAAAATAAGCATTTCTAAACCTGAACTGTTGACAAGTGAACAAGTACTACCATTGGAGAATTCAAAATACTTATTTATCAGTTGGTATATATACTTGCAAAAGGAATGTTAACATATGGTGAATGCAAGTATGTTGGCATTTTTTCAGAGAGAGATTAACTTGTGAAACTTGTTATATTTTTCATAATATGTCTTTTATCATTTGTCCTGTTCCCATCACAAATTATCTTCAGACATTTGGAATCTAGTTTGGCTAGCCCAAGGTTCAATACAGAAGCCCACTAAGAAAAGCTAAAACCAGTTAATCAACAGAAATAAAATGCAGAACATTTAGCAAGCACTTCTTTTTTTTTTTTTTAAAGATTTTGTTTATTTGAGAGAGAGAGAATGAGAGAGAGCACATGAGAGGGGGGAGGGTCAGAGGGAGAAGCAGACTCCCTGCCGAGCAGGGAGCCTGATGTGGGACTCGATTCAGGGACTCCAGGATCATGACCTGAGCCGAAGGCAGTCGCTTAACCAACTGAGCCACCCAGGCGCCCTAGCAAGCACTTCTTGATACCTTCCGAGTTATGAGCATATTTTTAAAATTCATGTTGCACGTGACATTTTGTGAGAAAGCTAATGGTAGCCTCATAAGGATTTACCAGCTTAAATGGAGACCACCAGGTTTGGAAATGTGTGGCTTAACACAACATTATCTCTAATATTTAGCTTCAACTCTAGAAGGCAATATTATCTCTTTATCCTAGCAAATTAATATGCTTGACCAAACTAAATCTGGACAAAATTAGATGAGGTTTAAAGAAGTCAGACTGTGGTGGGCAGATAACTTTAGTACAAGTCTAAAATAGAATCAAGAACATTGGAGCTGTTCTACTTCTGAACACAGGAGATATTTTGCCAAGACATGTGTCATCATCACTACAATGAGTGCATTAGAGACCAGGAAAAGTGTTGGAAAGTCCCACAGTGAGGTGGCAGCCAAGGGAGGTGCTTCTCTGTGACCCTTAGTGAGGTAACCAGGGTACTATCAAATTTAGCCCATAAATGATTCAAAAAAGTATGAACAGAGGGAATATTCCACCTAGGAAAAAAAAACACAACAACATAAGTTTCTCCACTGTCAGTTTATTTCCAGTAAATCTTGAACTCTTTTTCCTTCCTACCCTCCTCTCCAAAGCTAAAAATGTTCGGTTTAAAATATAAGAGCTCAATATGAGTACTTATGTTGATCCAATGATCTGAGGGTTATTTCAGCATGGTTAATTAAGTGGATAAAGCTCAGAAACATGGAACCAAGTTAAGCATAATCATAATTTTGTATCTACAACATTTTGTAAGCTCAGAGAAGCAACTGGATCAAAATGTTTAACTGGTTTATAATTTAAGTGGATTTTAATATTACAGACACTCTATGTAATTCTCTGCAAGTTTATTTGATGCAAACTAAGTAGATGAGAATTTTTGAAGGAAGAGAAGAGAGTGTTCAATTGATACCAAAAGATTAAGTATGTTGAGTGATCATTTGGAGTGTGGCACAAGCCCTAAAGCATTAGGGAGGAAATAAGCCTGGCTCACATTTAGTGGACTTTAGCAAGACTCAAACACATATCTCTCTTCTGCTGAAAAATGAAAGACGTCTGTTGGGGGAAAAAAAAAAAAAAAAGACATACCCTCTTTGATAGAGGATGTAAAAGGACAACTGGTGCAACTGTAAGGCAGCAGGATGTGGGTGTCTGATGCTGCGCATGTTGACATCGGCAGCTGCGGGGACATTTTCCTTGGGTTTCACACCAACAGCAGTTGAACCTGCTGCTCTGAGTAGCACCACACATAACATCAAGCAAGACTTTGTGGCTCAGCGTCTCTCTTGGCCCTGCTGTCCACAGGGTCCTAGAGGGAAGTTGACATTGCTCAACAACCCTCTCCCCTCTGTGACCCAACTTTGCCTCTGGCTGTTTTCACAGCTGTGCGCATGCTCCAGTCAGCTCATAGAGGACTGCGGATTGCCAAATCCAGGAGAGGCACGCTCCTCAGCCAGGCACCTGAAAGATAAGAGCAGCCATTTTTTCTTCCATTCTTGTTCCTGCCTTGGTAATGATGGCAGAATGTTGTTCCCTAAAATACATAGATGTAGCTGGAGACCTATGTATGCTCCTCTCCAGTCTTTGGAGCTTCTTTCTCCCTCCCTGAGACCTTCCACAGACCAGTGTCTTATGTGACACCCATCACATTCTGCCTCTCATAATTGTTGTTGGTGTGCAAACCTTACACCTCCTGTTTGAAACAGGAAACATGACCTACTAATCTTTTTATTTTTCACAGCAGCTATAAGGGGACCTGAAAAGCAATATTTGTTAGATTGATTAAACATCAGAAGCATTTGAATGAAAAGCAATAGGTGTGTTATCCTTTATTTTTTTATTTTTTTAATTTTTTGGTGTGTTTACCCTTTATTTACTGAGTGGCTACTAGGTTCTAAGCACTACCCTAGTTCTAAGTGGATAATACAAGTTCTTGCTGTCGATTAAGTTGTGTGTGTGTTTGTGTGTGTGTATGAGAGAGAGAGAGAGAGAGAGAGAGAGAGAATGGGATGTGGTAGGAGTACAGAGCAGGGAGGAATGAATTTTGTTTGGAGAAGTCAGGGCTTCCAGGAGAGGATGTGTTCATCTGGATCCTGAAGGATGGGTAGTATTCAGTAGGCAGCAAAGAGAAAAAAGGCATTTTGGGCAAAGTGAACATTCTTTGAAAAACCACACTCATTGCAAGTAATAGTTTAATTAGGAAACTAAGAAAAGTTGAAAGTGACTGGAGCATTGAGAGAAATAGGTGGAGAAGGAAAAAAGAAGGGTGTATTTGTTTTCTATTGCTGCATAACATGACCACAAACTTAGTTGCTTCAAGCTACAGTACATTTATTATTTAGAAGTTTCTGTGGGTTAACTGAGTCCTCTGCTCAGGGTCTCACCAGGCTGATGTTGTGTTAGTGGCTGGGGCTCTATCTCACCTGAGGCTTGAGGGTCTCTTCCAAGCTCACATAGTTGTTGGCAGAATTCAATTCTTTGGGGCTGTGTGTTTAGGAACCTTTTTATTGCTTGTAGTTGATTTGAGACCATTCTAAACAATTAGAGATCACCTTCAGGCCCTTGCCACATGGCCCCTCCATAGGCCATGTGACAGACAACATACCAGTTTACTTCATCTTTGAGGCCAAGAAGAGAGCATCTATCTGACACTTCACCTTCTCTTAAGACACTCACCTCGGGGCACATGGGTGGGTCAGTCGTTGGGTGTCTGCCTTCGGCTCGGGTCGTGATCCCAGGGTCCTGGGATCGAGCCCCGCGTCGGGATCCCTGCTCGGCGGGAAGCCTGCTTCTCCCTCTCCCACTCCCCCTGCTTGTGTTCCCTCTCTCGCTGTCTCTCTCTCTCTGTCAAAATAAATAAATAAAATCTTAAAAAAAAAAAGACACTCACCTCATTAGATCAGGCCCACTCAGGACATTCTCCCTTTTGATTAACTCAAAGTCAAGTGATTAGTAACCAGAGATATCCCATCATATTCATGGCCCTGCCCACACTCAAGAGAAAGGTATTATAACAGGGCAAAATGCAGGGGATTGGAATCCTGCTGGCCATCTTATAATTCTTCCTATCACAGAGGAAGTAGCGTGAATGGTACAGAGAAAAACTGAAGGAGGAGTCTAAAACTTGAATTTTCTCTAGGCCCTGCCACTTACTATTTACCTTTTTTAGGTCCCTTCATTGATATAAATTATTTTACCTATGAAATGGGATAATAACCTTCACAGAGTTGGTCTAAGTAGTAAATAGGATAAAATATTACAGAGATCTTGAAAGTCATGTTGGGGAGCTCACACTCTATTCTTTAGGGCAGGGGGTGGAAAACTCATCAAAGTCTCTCAGAAGGGTAAAAACATGATCAGATTTGCTTTTTTGTACTGGGCCCTGATGTTCAGTAATCAGGCCTCAAACCAGCCACTCATTTGTACTTTAGTGCTCCTAACAAATAGTGAGAATTTGTCAATCATTTGTGGAAGTTTTTTGATTATGGAAAATTTCAAGCATATACAAAGTAAATAGAATAGTATAACATTTGCCCGTGTATTTATCATTAAGCTTTAATAGCATTGACATTCTGCCATGCTTGTTTCATTTATATCTCACCCCTCTTCCCATCTCTTCCAGCTTTACATATGTTTAAATGCACTAATCTTAACTGGATAATTTTGACTAAGTGATATACCAAGGTAACCCACACAGCTATCAAGATATAAAATGTTTTTGTCACCTCAGAAAGTTCTCTCATGCCTCTTCCAAGTCAACCCCTCTCAACTACCTCAGAGACAGCCACTGCTCCATTTTTAACCATGAGTTAGTTTTGCCAGTTTTAGAACTCAGTGCAAATGGAATCACACAGCCTGTATGCTTTTGTGTCTGGTAGGTTTTTGTTTTTGTTTCTCGTTTTTTTTCTTTTAAAAAAAAAATATATTTGAGAGAGAGAGATTGAGGGAGGGAGGAACAGAGGCAGCATGAGAAAATCTCAAGCAGACTCCCCACTGAGCACAGAGCCCAACTCGGGGCTCAACCTCAGGACCCTGAGGTCATGACCTCAGCTGAAATCTAGAGTTAGATGCTGAGCCACCCAGACATCCCTGTTTTTGTTTTGTTTTGTTTTTTGTTTTCTGAAGCATAATGTTTGTGAGATGCATCCCTGTTGTTGAGCATATTAGCACTTAGTTCCTTTGTAGTATTTCATTGAAAGAACATATCACATTCTTTTTTTTTTTTTTTTTTTTTATTTTCTCATATATCTGGGCTGTTCCCAATTTGGGGCTATTACAAATAAAGTGGCTATGTACATTCTTATAGCATCCATCTGTATGTGGACATATATTTTTATTTTTCTTGGATAAATATATAGGAGTAGGATGGCTAAGTCAAAGGCAGGCACATATTTAAATGGCAAACTTTCTTCCAAAGTACTTATGGCATTTTTATACTCCCATCAGTAGTGTTTGAGAATTATGGTTGCTCTGCATCCTCTCCAATGCTTGGTGTTGCCAACCTTAATTTCAGCCCTTTTGATGGGTGTATACTAGTGTCTTGTTGTGGTTTAAATTTGTATTTCCCTGATGACTAATGATATTAGGTCATCACATTTAGATGAATAACATTGCTTAAGAACATGGGTTTTAGTGTCAGACTGACCCTGGTTCAAATCCTTGCTCTGCTTCTTGCCAGGCAAGATGCTTGACTTCTTTGCAAAAGGAATATTAGTATCTTTCTTCATCATGGAGTTGTGAAGATTAACTGAGGAAATACATATAAAGCTCTTCGCAGAGTTCATGGCGCAATGAAGAGTAGTTTTACTATTCATGAAGAATATTTAATGAGGTATACTTATTGATACACAAATTGTCAAATAGGTGATATATTGTTCTTTATTTATTTTAATAAAACATTTTTTAAAATTTTTGAGATTATTTTAAACTTACAGAAAAGTTGCAAAAATAGTACAAAGAATTCCCGTGTATCCTTCGTCTAGAGACTCTATTCAAGATTTACCAGTTGTCCCAGTAACATTTTCGGTAGCAAAAGGTCTGAATCATCTATGCTTTTAGTGATCATGTCTCCCTAGTCTGTTTGAATCTGAATAGTACCTCAGTCTTCCCCTGACTTTCATGATATCTATATTTTAAAGATCAGAAGCCAGTCATTTTGTAAAATACTATTCAATTTGGGTTTTTCTCATGTTTCCTTATGACTAAACCCAGGTTGTGTATTTTTGTGCAGAACATGACAGAAGCAATGAGTCTGTGTTCTTCATATTGTACCTATAGCCATGTTTAAATGGAGGGGGTTTCAGGGTGGGGGGAGTCTCTTTTGCACACAGAGGCCATAGTCCCAAACTCTCCTTTCTCATCTCTACAAATGGCATAAGCAAGCCTCTCTCTGCCCTTGATGATTTCCTGGCACAGCATCCCTGAGCGCCCTGGACTGCTTGGACTTGGCTACACATCACAGGCCTTTCCTCCCATAATGAACAGACGTGGATTCCAAGGCTGCAGCTTCCTTTATATCCTTCCCCCTTACTGCTCTGCAGAAGTACACAATGTCCGGGCCACCCACTTCTCTCTTTCTCTTCCCCACCTCTAGTTCCCCCTTTTTACTAATTTCAATATATGCCATTTAAAAGATTTTTAAAATTTGAGGAAAGACAGGCAAAATGAATTTTTTGGAGGCAAGAGTGAAGAAAATGAAGGAAAAAAAAAAAGAAGAATTGGCTCTTCCTTCTCAAATATATCTGGTTAAATTCACTAAGTATGAAGGTAGGGGGTAACATAACTCTCCCTGCCTCTACTCCCCAACAAGGTGTGGACATGAATCAGAAAAACCAGGAGTTTCGAAAAGGGCATGAATAGTTTTAAAAATCTCCCAGGTGATTCTGGTGTTCTCCTGTCCACACCTCCTGTATTTCAATGAGACTCACTTGTTAGGAGAGAAGAGGGTGAAGGATGGAGCCTACAGCTGTCCAGAAACATAAGAAGTAGCTGACACCTGAGAGGATTGAGGGCAAGTGGCTAGCAAAATAGGAGCAAAGCCAGGAGTAGGAGGCTCCTACGCTTTGAAAAGGAAGGGGCGTGTCAGCATTATGAAAAGCTTCAGAGAAGTGAAGTAGGATGAAGAATAAACAATAATCGCTGGAACTGGAAGTTGAGGTCATTAGCGATGCTTCTCTTTGTGGGCATTGTTGGAGGTGGGAGGACAGAATGCAAGCCAAATTTTGTTGGGTCAAAGAGTAAATGGGAGATAAGTAAATTCAGGTCTCTCCTTCATGAAATGGTTTAAGAAGTGGAACAGAGAAGGAAACAAAAAGGGGGGGGGTGGCTTATATAACAGTGGGCAAGTTATTTCTCTGGGCCTCAGTTTTTTCCCTTATAAAATCGGGTAACAATAGTACATATCCCATAAGATTTTGTGAGAATCTGATAGATTAACAGATCTCATCCCAAAACAGTTTTGGGAACATGGAAAGTACTCAAAAATGTCAGCTGTGTATTATATTATCGAAGGAGAAATTAAATCCTTTCTTCTTCTTATCCCAAAGTCTCAGGGATCATTACATGTGCCCATTTCCGTTGCCACTACCTGCTCTTCCATGTAGGTGCCTCCTCCAGATGCCAGACACGTTATACACCTGATTCAACTTCCAGTTGCTCCTCAGCTCAGCGGTACCAAGGAAAAACTCTTTAGTCTTTGAGAAGATCCCCACCCCCCACATACACTTCAAGCAGCCACAAGACTAGGACAACAGCAACAACAAAACATAACCAGTGGGAACTTACAAGAAATCTGAAGAGAAATGGTATTATTTTTCATTGACCTTCCTTTCAAAATGAATAAGTACCAGCCCTCAGTGCTTCTAGCACCATCCTTTACTTCTCTTTCATCCCTTCTCTCCCCACTATCATTCTTGTTCCAGTGTCACAAGGTTCCCGGATAACTATACATTTTTTTCCCTTAAATATGGGAGCCTTGCTTCTTATTCACACTCTTTGCTTTCCTTGTCCTTCTTCCTTTTTTTTTTTTTTTTTAAGATTTACTTATTTGTTAGAGAGAGAGAGATTAACACAAGCAGGGGGAGCAGCAGACAGAGGGAGAAGCAGGCTCCCCACAGAGCAAAGAGCCCGATGTGGGACTTGATCCCAGGACCCTGGGATCATGACCTGAGCTGAAGGCAGATGCTTAATGACTGAGCCACCCAGGTGTCCCATCTCCTTGCCCTTTTATTTTTTTATTTTTATTTTTATTTTTTTTTAAAGATTTTTATTTATTTATTTGACAGAGAGAGACACAGTGAGAGGGGGAACGCAAGCAGGGGGAGTGGGAGAGAGAGAAGCGCTCCCCACAGAGCAGGGAGCCCGATGCAGGACTCGATCCCAGGACCCTGGGATCATGACCTGAGCCGAAGGCAGACGCTCAACGACTGAGCCACCCAGGCGCCCCTCCTTGCCCTTTTAAAATACTGCCTCCATCATCTGCTTGCCCCTATATTTGATGTGGGATACTTGGGGGAATGAGAGAAGAATAAATAAATACAGGTGTTCTAATGGAAGAAAACAGGGTGGTATCATGAAAGAAACATTGGCTTTCGTATCAGTAGGGTTTAAACCTCAGGTACAACATTTACTGAACAGTAATATCACTTCGGTTCTCTGTGCTTTCACTTGTTCATTAGTAAATATTATTCAAATGGGACCGATGACCTAAACATGTGACCATATCATGGAGTTCAGTGAGGAATAAATGAAATCACATGAAAGGGCCCCTGGAACTAAAAGATCTGCACTGACACATCAAACACTTTCCCCTTCTGGGCTTTCAAAAAGGGCTAAATACATGTAATTTATATAGTGGGGAATAACTTGGCTGCATCCACTCCAAAGTGGCTCTTGCTTTATGAAGGAAAAAGAACATATTCACTTTTTTTTTTCCCCCTGACAGAAGTCATTGAAGGGGAATAAATCTATTTCAGATAATGGTGAATGGAACCTTGGAGACTGCTATAACATCCTGTTGCAAAGCATGCGTTTATAGAAATGGAAATAGAGTTTGCCGGTACTAAAACCTAAATGAGACATAAAGGAAGCGCGTGCCCACCTGAGAATGTGGGGCCAGGGCAGGGGTGTTGAATCCTAACTGGTAGTTCCCTTGAGCTCGTCTATTTTGTGAGTTCTATATCATGTATGGATGGAGTGGGATTTTTACTCGTATTTCTTAGGAGGCCATTAACATGGACCAGTTAACTGGTTTTATTTTGCGTCACCCTGAGTGTACAGAAGCTGTAACGTGTATAATAAACAGTGGTTTTGCTGCACCTGTGTTGTTGTATTTTTTTTTTTAAAGATTTTATTTATTTGACAGAGAGAGACACAGTGAGAGAGGGAACACAAGCAGGGGGAGTGGGAGAGGGAGAAGCAGGCCTCCCACTGAGCAGGGAGCCCGATGCGGGGCTCGATCCCAGGAGCCTGGGATCATGACCTGAGCCGAAGGCAGACGCTTAACGACTGAGCCACCCAGGCGCCCCACCAGTGTTGTTGTATTAACACCCTTGCTTGGATGCCTACTGCCTGCTTGCCTCAGGGGCAGGGCATCCAGCCCCCATTGGCAAACAGAGGGGAGGAGGAGCTTTCCCCACAGAGCTAAGATTTACCTCGTACAGCTGCCCCAGTTGGTCTTCCTACCATGACTCAAGTTTACCTGAAGCACTGTTTGTCTATTGTGCCTTTCTAATAACGGAATTTTCAAAATGGGGAGTGGAAGGATTGGACGTGGAGGTGGACCTCAGTTCCCTCAGTCCTTTGCAGCCACTAATCCTAAAAAGTCATGGTTACATCCGTTGTGGACAAATACCTATGCCCGTTCATCAGGAAAGCTCCCGCCCCCCCCCCCACCTTAATACATTTGCTTATTCATTCAAGCCTTTATTAGTGTATATAACATGCATTACACAATGCACAGCGCCAGTAATTCAGTCTGGTGCTATTAGGATAGGTCAGGTTCCCTACAGCCAGAAAGGAGGGAGAATAGCAGATCTTGGAAGAACTCCTGTCTCATAGACACAGCAGGTTCCCAGTTCATCAACCTGGTTCAGGGAGGAAGATGGGGGCTGCATTCCCCGGCAGATCTGCCCACCCTCCTGGGATGCAGCAGTGCAGTGTTGTTGTGGGTTTGTTTTCCCCTTTGTTCTTGCAGCCCATGTCAACCCACGTAAGTCTTCATCTCCTCCTGTTCCTAAAACCAGTGTCAGGCAACTGGTGTCTCTCCTCTGTGCCTGCAGCACATGTCTTTCCGTGAGTGTCTTTCTCTCCTGTGCTGCATCTGAGACGAGACCTCTCACGCCCTGTATCTGCATGCCTTCCTCAAGTGCGTCTGTCCCTGTGCTTCAGGCTCTACTAGCTCATGTTTGTCCACATTCTGGGTGCCTCAGTCCACCTAGACTTCATATACTGTTCCTCTAGCCTGCGTCTGAGCTCATGTATTTTCTTACCCCATGCCTGTGGTGCATGTATGCCTCAAGTGTCTCCACCTAGTGTATCTTGCTGGGTTGTTGTTCACCTATTAAAGACATCTTGGTTCCTTCCAGGTTTTGGCCATTGTTAATAAATCTGCTTTATATATGTTCTTAGTAGTTTTTCTGTGGATATATGTTTTCACTCCAGCTGGGTGAATTTACTGGGCACAGTTGCTGCACCATATGGTGACACTAGGCTTAGCTTCACAAGAGTCTGACAAGATACCTTCTCTAGAGGTGGTACCATTTGTATCCCCATCAGCAGTGAATGAGATTTCATATTGTCCCACATCCTCACCAGCAATTGGTATTATCAGTTTTTAGTAATTAGCCACTCTAATAGATGGGTAGGGTAACTCACTGGTATTTTAATTTGCTTTTCCTTAATGCACAGTGCATATTGTTTTCCAGTAATTCCCCGGTGTTGAGCATTTTTCATGCTTTTGCCCATTTATATATATTATTTGGTACAGTATCTATTCATATTGCCCTATTTAATTCAGGAATTTTGTTTCTTATTGTGAAATTTTTTTTTACTAGTTCTTTAAATATATTGCATACAAATCTTTATATATGTGTGTGTGTGTGTGTATAGTTTTTTTTTTTTTTTTGAAAATGTATTGTCCTAGTCAGGGGGTTGTCTTTCCATTCTTTCAACATTATCTTTCACAGAGTAGACATTCTAAATTTAATGAAGTCCACATTGTCAATTGTTTCCTTTGACGTATTGTACTCGTTATTGTATATGAAAATTAGTCATTGAAGTAACTTGTAAATTTTCTCCTGTTTCCCATTATAATTTTTGATAGTTTGCATTTCATATTTAGGGAAATTAATGATTTTGAATGAATTTATGCCTAAGATGCAAAGTTTGTATGTCCGTTCCTTTATTTCCTTGTTATTATCCATTTGTACCCTTATCGTTTGTTGGTTGATGATTACTGAGGACTAAAAGACAATCCTTTTGTATTGATAAGCCTTTATTCCTTTGACCAAGGTCAAGCTGTCTGTATTTGCATTGGTCTGTTCATGGACTCTCTATTGTGTTCCATTTATCTACGTGTCTATTTTTTTTTTAATATCATGCTCTCTTGATTATTATAGCTTTATAATAAATCCTGAAATTTGGAAGTGTGATTTCATTGACTTGCTCTTCATCAGCACTGTCTAGACTACTCAGTGTTTAAAACAAATTTGCTAGTATCTACAAAATAGCTTGCTGAGATTTTTATTGGAATTTCACTGGATCTTTAAATCAATTTAAGAAGAATTGACATCTTAATAATATTGTGCCTTTGATCTAGGACAAGGACTATATCTCATTTGATTTACCTTTATTACTCTCAAAAGCATTTTTTTCTTTTTAAAAAAAATTATTCAATTTATTAAAAAAAGAGAAAAACATTTTACTCATTTTTCCTATCCCCCACTCCTGCCTCTTGCAACTACCAATCCTTCCCTGTATCTGTGTATTTTGTTTTGTTTTTTTTAATTCCACATATAACAGAGAACATATGGTATTTGTCTTTTTCTGACTTATTTCATTTAGCATAATGCCCTCAAGGTCTATCTATGTTGTTGCAGATGGCAGCATTTTATTCATTTTTATGGCTGAATAATATATATGTGTGTGTGTGTGTATGTATATATGTGTGTACATTATATATTATTCAGCCATAAAATGAATAAAATCTTGTCATATATATGATATGTGTGTATATATATATATGTATGTATATATATATATTTATATGTGTGTGTATGTGTGTACACACACCACAATTTCTTTATCCATTCATCCGTCAGTGGACACTTAGGTTGTTTCCATATCTTGGCTATTGTAAATGATGCTGTGATGAACATGGGGGTACATATATTTTTTTGAGAATTAGTGTTTTCATTTTCTTTGGATAAATACCCAGAAGTGGAATTGCTGGATCATATGGTAGTTCTATTTTTAATTTTTTGAGAAACCTCCATACTGTTTTCCTTAGTGGCTGCAACAATTTACATTCTCACCAACAATGTACAAGGGTTCCCTTTCCTCCACATCCTTGGCAACTCTTGTTATTTCTTGTTTTGTTTTTTTTTTTTGATAATAGCCATTCTAACAGGTGTGAGTTAATATCTCATTGTGGTTCTGAGTTGCATTTCCCTGATGATTAATAATGGTAAGCATTTTTTCATGTGTTTGTTGGCCATTTATATGTCTTCTTTAGAAAAATGTCTTTTTAGATCTTTTGCCCATTCTTTAATCAGAATGTTCATTGCTATTGCTATGAGTTCCTTGTCTCTTTTGGATATTAACCCCTGTGAGATACATAATTTGCATATTTTTCTTGCATCAGTAGATTGCCTTTTCATTTTGTTGATGGTTTCCTTTGCAGCTCAGAAGCTTTTTAGTTTGATGTAGTCCCGCTTGTTTAGTTTTGCTTTTGTTGCTTTTGCTTTTGGTGTCAGGTTCAAAAAATCATCACCAAGACCTGTGTCAAGGATATTACTGATTATGTTTTTTTTTCTTTCTAGGAGTTTCATGGTTTCAGGTCTAATGTTCAAGTCTTTAATCCATTTTGAGTTAATTTTTGTGCATGGTGTAAGATGATGGTCCAGATTCTTTCTTTTGCATGTGGCTCTCCAATTTTCCAATTGAAGACACTGTCCTTTCCCCATTGTATATTCTTGGTTCCTTTGTCGTAGATTAATCATATATGCAAGGGTTTACTTCTGGGCTGTGTATTCTGTTCCATTGATCTATGTGTCTGTTTTTATGTTAATATCATACTGTTTTAAGTACTACAACTTGGAAATATAATTTGAAATCAGGAAGCATGATGCTTCCAGCTTTGTTCTTCTTTCTTAAGATTACTTCAGCTATTCAGGATCTATTTTGGTTCTATGCAAATTGTAAGATTGTTTATTCTATTTCTGTGAAAAGTACCAGTAGAGTGTTGATAGGGATTGCATTGAATCTGTAGATTGCTTTGGATACTAGAGACATTTTCACATCTCACAGTATTAATTCTTCTAATCTATAAGCATGGAATGTCTTTTCATTTATTTGTGTCTTCTTCAATTTCTTTCACTAATGTCTTATAGTTTTCAGTATACTGGCCTATCACCTTCTGGGTTAAATTTATTACTAGATATTTTATTCTTTGTAATGCAATTGTAGACAGGATTTTTTTTTCTTAATTTCTCTTTCCAATAGTGTATGGAAACCCAACAGATTTTTGTGTTGATTTTGTATCCTACAACTTTACTGAATTCATATATTAGTTCTAACAGGTTTTTTTGTGTGTGTGGAGTCTTTTGGATTTTCTATGTATACTATCATGTCATCTGCTAATAGTAATCAATTTTACTTTTTCCTTTTCAATTTGGATGCCTTTTATTTCTTTTTCTTGCCTAATTGCTCTGGCTAGGACTTCTGATACTATCTTGAATAGGTGAGAGTAGGTAAGAGTGGACATCCTTGTATTGTTTCTGATCCTAGAGGAAAGGCTTTCAGCTTTTCAGCATTGAGTATGATGTTAGCTGTGGCATTTTCATAAATAGCCTTTATTATGTTGAAGTATGTTTCTATAACCACTTTGTTGAGAGTTTTATCTTAAATGGATGTTGAATTTTGTTAAATGCTTTTTTTCTGCATCTGTTGAGATGATCACATGATTTTTTATTCTTCATTTTGTTAATGTAATGTATCACATTGACTGATTTGTGGATATTGAACCATCCTCATATCCCTAGAATAAGTCCCACTTGATCGTGGTGCAAGATACTTTTAATGTATTGTTGAGTTCAGTTTGCTAACACTTTGTTGAGAATTTTTACATTTATGTTCATCGGAGATATTGGCCTGTAATTTTCTTTTTTGTGGCACCCTTGTTTTGTTTTGGTATCAAGATAATGCTAGCCTTGTAAAATGTGTTTTCAGGAATTCCCCTCTCTTCTATTTTTGGAAGCGTTTGAGAAGGATTGGTATTAATTTTTCTTTGGATATTTGGTAGGATTCATAAGTGAAGCTGTCTGGCCCTAGACTTTTATTTGTTGGAAGGTTTTTGATTACTGGTTCGCTGTCATTCCTGGCAGTTGTCCTGTTAAGATTTTCTATTTCATCATAATTCAGTCCTGGTAGGTTGTATGTTTTTAAGAATGTATCCATTCTAGTTTGTCCAATTTGTAGGCATATAATTATTTGTAGTAGTCTTTTATGAGCTTTTGTATTAATCTGTTGTATTACAGAGGTCCTTTGTTTCTATAATAAGAGACAAAGAAGGGTATTACATAATGATAAAGGGGTCAGTCAAACAAAAGAATATAACATTTGTCAATATTTATGCACTCAACATAGAAGCATCTATTTTTTTTAAAGATTTTGTTTTATTTATTTGAGAGAGAGAGAGAGCAAAAGTGGGGGGAGGAAGGGCAGAGGGAGAGGGAGAAGCAGACTCCCCTCTGAGCAGGGAGCCCTACTCATGGCTCATCCCAGGACTCTGAGATCATGACCTGAGCTGAAGGCAGATGCTTAACCAACTGAGCCACCCAGATGCCCCAACATACACACATCTAAACATTGTGAAGAAAATAGTAACAGACCTAAAAAGGAGAAATAGTAGAGCATGAACAATGAACATTGGCTCAAGACTTCAGTGTGGAAGTTTCCGTCTTCTTAATAGTTTTAAAATTGTCTTAAATTTAATAGCCAACTTCTTCTTTCTCAGTAATAGAAGACTATAATATTCATCTATACCTGTGGATGATTGCTGAGAACAGTAAGTGGCAAATTTCCCAGTATGAATGGTCTAAAGTGATTTCACATCTTCTCAAGTGAAAATTCTCTTTAGAATTTATCCATATATATATCCATATATATATATGAACTTAATATACATACGTGTGTGTGAAGTTCCAAAAGTCATATATAGAAGTAGATTTTTAGGACTCAGGATGTGTTAGTGGTTAGGTTCTCAGTTAACTGTTAGTTAATACAAACCCATGATTCCTGTGGTAAGGCAATCACACTGAACTAATCATTGAAACTAACCACACATTCCAGTGTTTTTCTTTCCCTTTCTCTGTGCTTACCTTGCCCCATCTAGGCCTTAGCTGATACCTCCCTGAGCCCCCTGGGCTCCCAGTTCAAAATCAGCATTTATAAAGAGATTCTGTGCTGGAGTGATATTTGGGATATTGCAAATCCAGTTATAGAGTTGGGTCTGGACCACCAACTTTCCTTCTTCATGTTAATAGCTTCTCTTATAGGGAAAGCTCCAGGCAGCAGTAGGCGGTAGTTTCTTCAGGGACTGTAAGCCTAATTCCAGACCCGGTGGAGCACTGTTGGTCCTGGTGACTCAGAGGCACTGACCTTCATGTGGTACATAATTAGTTTTTCACCATACTTTTATGAGTTGTTTTTTTTTTTAATATTTGGTCTTTCATTGTTCTGTATGTGGAACAGAGGAAATGCATCAAGATGCTCTTCAGTTTCTATGGAAAGGTGAATTCATCCCCTCTTTCATCTTGAGTGCCAGGACACATCTGTCTTCAGAAGCATGTACCAGTACTGGGGAGCATCATGACTGAGTTTTAGTCTTAGATCTGGCACTTACTGGCTGTGTGACCTCAGGAATGATTTTAACCTCACTACTTCTTTTCTCAATCAGTGACACCAGTCTACTCAGGTTATTTTGAATTGCTAATGAAGTAAAATGTTAGAAAGTGCTTAAAATGGTGGTTGGCTTATAATGAGTCCCCTTTCTCTTCCCATCCTAGTTTCCATTACTTCCTGTCCCTCCTAATCCTGAGATGTTAGACAATGGGAAGAGGTTATTCCCCACATCCAAGTTTTTGGGAGATGGTTCTGAGGCTGGCCACAATAGTAGTGAAACATTGTGAGATATATGGTTAGTTTCTGTGTTCTAATTAGTTTATTACCTTACCCTAAGACATCATGGTTAATACTAGGTTACCCACTAGGGAATGATGGGGATTCCAGTATCGACTCCAGCAGATAGGGTGGGGAATACAAAGCAATGTAGCCAAAGGGAGGCTAGGTTTGCTACAACCCTCCTCCCCAAGACAACAGCTTCCTATCAAGTATAGTTACAAAGAGGAGTGGGCAGCAGTTTCCTCATGGGTTGGTGAGCTGATAAAAGTGTTACTGGGTAGTGGATTGTAAAATTCCTCAGTTCTTATCTTCTTGAAGGGAAGAATTCAGTTTAGAGACTCCATAGAGAGTTAAAAGAGCAAAGGTTTTATCTAACAAAGTAAAAATACACTCCAGAGAGGTACGGGTGGGCTGACCTAAGTGTGGGTAGCAGCCCACTGAGTTCTGCATCATGTTTTTTTATGGGGGTCTGTTTGATCTCCTCCATCCCATCTTGTCATTATCACGTCACCCACTGGGTCAGCCCTGGTTTCCTCCCCTCCAACCTTTTGCGCACGTTCATGTCCTCCCATCTTCCCATGAGTGAAAACCATGGAGCCGGGGGCAAACTGCAATGCTAATGATATTATAATAATATTAATATAATATAATATAATTAATATAATATAATGTAATATAATATAATACAATATAATAATATTATAACAGCATTGGGGTTACTAGCAGACAACGTTTTCCTTAAGTGCACACGCTCCAAAGTTGGGAAAGTCCTTGCTGCTGTATCTTTTGCTTATCAGGCTGTGCTAAACCACAAAAGGGGTTGGTCTAAAGGAGATCCGGTGGTCTCTGGGTGGAGACTGGTGTGGTTCCTGGCAATTTTCGCATCTGCCATCCTCCTTTCTCCCCTGCTGCTCATGTCTATCTAACTGCCTGCTGTAGCTCTGTTCCAGCCTGGGTTCATGTAGTGTGCAGTTAGACTGACACCAAGACCAAAGGAGATTCAAGAATGTAATGGGAACAAGAATAGACTTCCTCTGTAGCTAAAGTCTTTCTACTATTCCTGTTTTCAAATGGAACTCTCACTCAGTGAATCATGAGATTCCTGTTTTCTACTTTCCAGCTTTGGTCTCCTTTATGGCTAAGATGAACTCTGTGACATAATTCTAACTAGTCTTATCTAAGAGCAGGGGAAGAGAATTTCCTGTGGCCATTCAAGTGGCTCCTCCCATATGTAGGGGGTTGGGCAAAGCTAAGTCAGTATTTTATAAGCAGAATGTATAGAGCTAGGAGCCTGAAAATTTAGGTTCAAATCCAGGCTTTATTCCTTTCTTGTTGTAGAATCTTGGGCAAGTGTCTTAAACTCTCCAGTCGAATAGCACCCTGTACTTCCTCCACCAGAGCACTTAGCACACTGTTCTAACGGCATGGCTACTTCATTTGATGTCTCTGTAAGACTGAAAATGTCTTGAGAGACGATGCTATATCTACAGCAAAGAGCACATCACTGGAACATGATAGGCATGGAAGAAATAATTCAAATAAACAAATTAGATGAGATTAGTTCTTATGCCTTTTATATTATTTTTATTTCTGGTAGAGTAACAATTTTGGTATGCTATTGAATGGCAATCTGGATTTCTCTTCATTAATAAGGATAGTATAAAGTTGACACAGGGGAATCTGACACATATACTAAGAGTTCATTGAGTTGGGAAAAAAGATGATAGCAACATGCCTCACATTGTATAATCAGAAGTGGGAGGATCTAGGGAATTAATTGTGGGTCTGCAGAGATTCATCACCCTCTAGAGAACCTCTTCTAGTTATTTATGAAAAAATTCAAAAACATTCCCTTTGCAAAGGATTAATTTTCATAATATAATCCATGGCAAAATTCACTTTGTTTTAGACACTGAAACTATACTTTATATACTGAAACCATTTCATTTATAGGGAGGTATGACTTCATCCTAGCCAAGTACAGCTACAATCCATGATATTTCTGGAAACTTGACATATCCAGCAAGGTGCTTCCTCCTCACTGGTTATTATATGCAATCTCAGTCTCATAGCAGAAAGAGCTAAAATCTTTTCATATTTTATAGTAGATTACAACTTAGAGTCTGAATGCAATATATTGTATAAACTACCAAGAAGAATAGGTGCAATTTAACTTTGCAAACTAAAATTCAGATACAAATAGGTATCCTTATAAAAATGAGTAGGAGGGACTGATATCAAATCATATTTTCAGTTTCTCATCATGGTCTTAAAAACACATTTCTTAGAATGGATCAAGAGCAAATGCCATGAGAGATAAAAGAGAAAGTTAGCATTTCTGATAGAGTTAGAACTATTTTCCTGTGAACCTAGAGGGGTATGGGGAGATGACCAAGAAGAATTGAGAGAGGGAGTGAGGAGGCCCTGTCTGCAAAGCTGACAGCTCCTTTGCCTGTGTGTTACAATTTAAATTATTTCATTTCCTTCTTATTAATATTATTATTATTTTTTATTTTTAGCAAGCTTTGTTCAGTACCCTAAAACCTTATAATGACTCCCTGTTCTTTTTCAACAAAAGGCACATTTCCTCACCTGGTTCTATTCTTTCCTCCCTCCTGGAGAAATTAATGGAACAAACAACACTTTTATCAAACAATATGCCAATTTTCAAAAGCACATACCATCCACCAAACCTTATGAATAACAAAGACTTTTGTTGAATAGTTTGCACTGTCACTCTCTTGCCTCCATGCTGCACAGAACACTCTGATGGAGGCCTTGACAACTGGATGCTGATGATCACCAGAGAAAGTTATTCAGTGTATGCAAATTCGCCTTTCAGTATTCTTAGTAAAGCCCTCTGGGAAGGCGGTGCTGTGACAAAGCATATCTGAAAGAGGAGGGTCAACCATGGATATTATGGTACACATATGGCCACACAAGTCTTTGAATATATAATGCTTATCCTGAAAAATAAGTTGGCAGCTATATAAAACCTGTCATTAATATTTGACTCAGGGAGGTGCTGCTATCTGATCTGGAATGAGCAGGGTGATTCTGGGCACATTTTTGTTTTTTTTTTCTTTTGCATGGCTATTGTCCTGTTGGTAACCACTGCAGAACTGACATTCAGGAGATGGAGCAGTGGAGACTCAGTGGTAGCAGCCAGGGGAAGCTTGGTCCATTCTTCCCTGACCGCAGAAACGCTATTAAAGGCTGGGGAAGCCATTTGTTCATGAATATACATTTGATACATATAAATGCTTTGTGCCATGAATATTTATCTCTTTCATGGATTGCAGCTATTGTGTATTGAAAACTATTAACAGGTTGGAAACCATCCTTTAGAAACCTATGCCTGTCATTTGTGTGCAAAACTATCCCTGGAAAGTTCTTTTTTTCCCCCTCCCTCTTGTGGAAAAGATAGAATACTCCAGGGGGTTTTATAATGAGGTTAGTCCCTTAGTAGATAGAGAAGAGAATTTGGTAAAAGTGGTAGATGGCTTCTTGTGGCATAACTGTATATATTTACTTACTTAAGGTTTTTTTTTAACTTAAATTGTTTAGGGAATTTTGCAGCTGAGGCTGTGTTCTGTCTACCAATTGGTATTCATGTTTTGATATAAATTCCATTGTTAAGAGAGGTGAAAATATCAGACACTAAATACTATACAATTGTGGGGGTGAGGAGTGTTATATGATTTCTATCACTAAAGAAGGGATTCTTAGGCCTGTAGATATTCTAGTTCTTTAGGGTAGAATGGTTAGTTTTTCAAATTCCAATCTTATGCTCTCTCATGTTTTTTCCAATCTGACCATTCTTAACTCTTCTTTGTTCTTCAAACAAACCACTCTCTCTCCAGCCTCATGGCATTTGTTAATTCCATTTCTGCTGTCTGATATAATTTTCTCTCCAACAATTCTGACCTCTCTTCCAGGTTCTCTTCTTAACCTCTTGCTCTTTAAGGATCTGCTCAAATCTTTGTGTCTTGTGAGGTCTTCTGCGACCTACCTCCATCGTTAAGTACCACTCCTATCCCTTGAACAGTTCTTAAATAGACCTTTAAACAAAGAAGTATGCCACATAAATGTGTAGACAAATATATCACACATTAGGTATGAAGCTTTTTTATTTTATTATTTATTTATTTATTTATTGTTAAAGATTTTATTTATTTGACAGAGAGAGATACAGCGAGAGAGGGAACACAAGCAGCGGGAGTGGGAGAGGGAGAAGCAGGCTTCCCGCGGAGCAGGGAGCCCGATGCGGGGCTCGATCCCAGGACCCTGGGATCATGACCCAAGCCGAAGGCAGACACTTAACGACTGAGCCACCCAGGCGCCCCGTAGGTATGAAGCTTTTTTAGTTATCTAGTACACTACCCAGGTAACTGTGTTGCATCCCAGGAATGAGGTCTGTGTCAGTGTTTAATTTTGTGTTCAGTGTTAACATAACTGCTTGGGAATATTCTTTTGTTAACCAGTGTTTCAGATCTCTACCTGTTCTGGACTTAGTTTCCATTATTCAGGCTAAAGATAAAGCCTTTTTGGAAAACTCATTTGTACTAGGTTAACTAATTCCCTTACTACTTTGGGGCTTACAAATTAAATTAGGTCTAGGCTTACATCTTTCCTTAGCTATTTCTGTTTAGCCTTGAAATTTCTTCACTCAGTTCCTCAGTCAAGGTTACTGCTCTTGATTGGATTTTTATCCCAGATTGCTATACTCTTTCTAACCATAGAGTTCACATTTGAATTAGGAATTTTAAGTGATGTTAGGAAAGTCCTTAATGCCAATCAGTTTTAATCAGTAAAATCAAAGGTATTATCCACTTATATTAAATATATTAAGAGCTGCTAACAAGATTTTTTTAGACATTTGTATCTCTCTTTGTATCTATCTATATTTATAGATAGATATCTAGATAAAGATATATGAACATAGGTGTATCATATATATCTTTGTCTAGACTATAGATCTTTATGTACATTTGCATGTTGTTTACATCTATCTATATCATCAATATCATCAGCACCATCATCATCATCTGTCTTAGTCCATTGAGGCTACTATAATAAAAATACCATACTGGATGGCTTATGAACATTTATTTCTCATGGTTTTAGAGGCTGGGAAATCCACGATTATGGTGCCAGAAGACTCAGTGTCTGATTTTTGGTTCATAGACAGCCACTTTTGCTGTGTTCTCACAGGGATCTCTCTGGGGTCTTTTTTATAAGGGCTCTAATCCCATTCATGTGCGTGGAGCCTTCATGAACTAATCACCTCCCAAAGGCTCCACCTCCTAATATTGTCATCTTGGGCATTAGGTTAACATATGAATCTGGGGGGGGGGACATTCAATTGATAACATCATCTTTTTCTCTCTATTCAGTTTGTGTATAAATAAATTTCTTTATATATTTGAATGACTTATGGCTATTGATATTAAGAAGGGCTGAGGAAAGTCTAGGCATTTCTTTACTTAGGGACCAATTATTAATTCTTTTTATTTTTCTAGTCTTTTTGTTTTCATGTTTGTATTTTAGCTATTTCACTGTTCATTAAAATGTCTTTTGGGGGAAAGAAAATGAACTATTAGCATCGAGTGCAATGTGTAGTGCTCTAGGGATACTCATTAAGTGTCTGTTGACAATGCTGATGATGATGGTAAAATTCAAATCAGTTAATTGGTTCTGCACTTGTTAGTAATCTCAATGAAATTTTGCATTGGATATAGGTTAAAACAATTGGAGAATTTTCTGTGAAGAGAGGCATTCCTCTTATAGATAGAAATACCCAGGTAGAGGGCTTCTATCTCTCAAGTTCTCTCAGCTTGAAATGAAATAATAGAGCAAGGCTAGACTGAAGTGAAGGTTTATCTGTGGTGGCATTTTCTGTTCAGACTTTTCCTATACCCAGAAAGGCTAAAGTTTATCCTTTGGCTTAAGACATGCCTTCTATTCTTCCCTGTTTGAGTATGCATGGGAAACTGTAGAAACGATGAAGAGTCTCTGAGAGAAGAGAACATTCCAGCTAATTCTTCTTTTTTTAATTTTATGTTTTTTTCTCATTTTTTAAAATTCAAGTAGGACTAACATACAGTGTTATATTAGTTTCAGGTGTACAATATAGTGATTCAACACTTCTATCCATTACTCAGTGCTTATCATGATAAGTGTACTCTTAATCCCCATAACCTTGTTTCACCCATCCTCTCACCTGCCTCCCCTCAGTTTGTTCTCTATATTTGAGTCAGGTTTTTTGTCTCTTTTTTTCTTTGTTCATTTGTTTCTTAAATTCCATATATGAGTGAAATAATACGGTATTTGTCTTTCTCGGATTCATTTCGGTTAACATTATACCTTCTAGATCCATCTGTGTTGTTGCAAATGGAAAGATTTTATTCTTTTTTATAGCTGAGTAATATTCTATTGTGGGTTTCACCTAATTCTTGAAGGATGTGTAGAAGTAAGCCAAATGGACTGAGGTGCTTGGGGAAAACTGAATAAGGCTGCTTTCTTCTTCTTGTTTTAGCCAAGATAGGCCAAGTTCAAAGTCTTGAAAAGGTGGAATGAAATTATGAAGTGCCTAAGAAGAATCAAAGAAAGAAAAAAACTGAAAGACGAACTTTACCTGCCTTACAATTTCCTCTGGGGCCACTCCATGTACCCAGAGAAGCACTCTTTATTTTCATGTTTTAGAGCTTTTCTCCTTTGTTTCTCAAAGATTTCTGATTTTTTTTTTCTGCATTTAATTGCATTAACACTGTTCTGGTATTTATTTGATGTTGATGGCAAATACAAACATTAGAAATGTAATCCCTGGGGTACATGCATTTCCCTTGTAGAGTATTTTCCATTACATTATTGAATAAGTCCAATATGGTTTGGGAATACAGGAAAACCTACCAATCTGTTTGCAAAGTAATACCCCTACTAATAATGTCCATTTTGTTTAAAATTTAAGTCTCATGAGATTCAAACCAATTTTTCAAATCTGAGATCAATTTCATGAAAAATATATGGGTGTGTTCTAAGATATTAAGAGGATATTTATTCAAGAGAATGTTGTTTATTTTATGTCACCCAGAGACTACGTGTTAAAATATGTCCTACTTGTTTCAAATGTCCTTCCTACATGAAATAAGCCTGTTCCTGGTGAACATATGTCTCCCTGCCCTACCTACTTACACTTCTTGTCACTACTCTCATTTTTTCCTTAGAATTTTGTGTTCTAAAAACTTAAAGAAGTTTTTAATTTCTGCAAGATTTTCAGAATACTAAATGCATCCCAAATTCTTACTTCTATTTCCTTTACCTAAAAATAAAGAGCGCGTGCACACACACACATACACACACACACCCTATAAACAAAAATTCCACAAGTTTCCATGGAAGGAAATAGCTAGAGGGAAAATAAAGCAGATTGGGGTTTGTGTTGGAAGTTTAGCAGTTAATGCACAACATTCCTCTCTTCCTTGCCTGAGCTTGGAAGCATCTAAGAAATGGGAGTCAGGATGGTCATCAAAATATCAACTTTATTTTAGGCAAAGGTCCATGAGAAAGCATCACTTACATATGTGGCAAATGGATTTACTAACTCTATAGCCCAGAATGGGACAGATTCATCATTGTGTTTACCAGGCAGAGGTAGATAAATCAGTGTTTTTTTTTTTTTTTTAAAGATTTTATTTATTTGTTTGACAGAGACAGAGACAGCAAGAGCAGGAACACAAGCAGGGGGAGTGGGAGAGGGAGAAGCTTCCTGCTGAGCTGGGAGCCCGATGTGGGGCTCGATCCCAGGACCCTGGGATCATGACCTGAGCCGAAGGCAGTCGCTTAACCAACTGAGCCACCCAGGTGCCCAAATCAGTGTTCTTGATATAAAAGTAATGACAGGTAGATGTGTGCTCCTGTAAATTTTATAGGAACAAGAAACTCAGATTGCATCTTCCTTGAGGGAAAATTGGCTTCCAAAGAGAATCACAGGAGGGAGCTGAGAAGAACATTCCCAGTTCCTTCTTCCAATTTACCAATCACATAAAGAGGAGTAAGGAAGGTATGGGCAGGATAGAACTTCTCTAGAGGTGTTTCCTCCAGAGGGGAACCTTAAGCCAGGGAATAGGAAGAGTTCTTAGCATTTAAGGACTTCTCTTAGACCCACCATCTGAATTTAATTAGGCCACTTTGACTTTCTTTAGACCTTTGACAAGTTTCATGACCATTTTGAACTATACTTGGTTTGTTTTGCCTTTCACAACTATCCTTAGGATAGTTCTGAGGGCTTGGCTTTTGGGAAAGAGTACATTTTGTTCCAAATTTGTTTTTAGCTAAACCAGAATGAAGCCAAATCTGGGTGCTTTCAAACAGAGCCTCTGTATTAGTCACAAAAATTAGAGGCAACAAAACCTATCAAATCATCTGTTCCCTCACCATGCCAAACCCAGGGAATATGGACTGCTTATTCTCTTGAATTAACACTGTTTACCAGAAGAGCAACTAAATCAAGCTTCCTCTGAAATAGATACAGAGGAGCTCATTATGTGCCAGTATACATACTCTCAGGAATACCTCCAGGGCACATGGAGAGGAATGTACTTGGACAAAAGAAATCTGTACTGAGATTTTTTTTCCCATTGAGATAATTTAATTTCTTAATCAGTTTCCTACTTAGTACTCAAATCACACCCAATTTCTTAATGTTCATTTTTATTTTGCTGAAATTATTCTCATCAGAATCATTTTCCATGTAAAATTTTCAACGAAAATGAAGTCTTTCTAATCAAGTTTTTTATTTGTATCAACAATTATAGCTACTAGATTGGAAGTTTTGTTTTATGGACATTATATCTACCAAGTCCATTTATTCTAAATCAAAGTTTGCAGATAAAAATATTACCAAAAAGTTTTGCTTCTGTCAGTTTTTAGTCAATAACAAACTTAGCTATGTGCAGTTTTTGTCTTATTTTATATAATTATTTTTACCATTAATATTCATTATAAATTGGACAGAAGAAAACAGTTCATATTTATTTCTTAGCCAGTTAGTGATAATACAGTAAGCAATTAACCTCTGCTGTTCCACGAGAGCTGTATTATGGAGGATTGGACTACCGTATTGCTAACCCAATTCTTCCGAACATTTTTTCATCACTTTGAGTATTGGATTTTAAAATACCCTTTCTGCTGGTGGAGCAAAGAGCAAATGGCAGGGCCAAATGTCTTGTTTTGCTCCATATTTATCAATATTTGGGAGAAATAAGCAGCAGGCATGGTAAAAGAAAAAAAAAAGGATACAACTCTGTTCTCTTTTTCACTGTATTTTTCTTACTTTCCTCTCTTTTCTCTAAACTTTTCAGACTTATCAAAGTTTCTATGACATATTCTTTTATTTTCTGTCATTATTCTATCCTCATTGTCTCCTGCCCTAGTATTCTTTCTGCCTGTTGTTGGCTTTATTCTTTTTTCCCTGCTCCTCCTAAATCTCATTCACAGTCTTGAATGCTCTCCTCTGAAGCATTTAGCTGTTCTCTTTTTCTTCTGTTGTCATACCACCATCTCTTACCAAGGGTGCTTAACGGAGTGCTCAATATCATGATCATAGGGCTCAGAGAAGAAACTCTTACCCCTACTACTCAGCATCCCACCCAGATCAAGTAACCATAACCAAAAGAGGTTGTGAAGCTGTGGGGGTTTTTTGTTGCTATTTGGCTATAAAAGCAGCACTGAAAATGGCCCACTTATCTGGGTTTGAGTTTATGGGGCAGAAGGATGAATGTTGTGATCTCAGAAGTACCTTGCCAGATCAAGGAACTTAGAATCATCAGTTTACATTTACTGGACACACCCTGGGTGCCTGCAGCTGTGTTAGATGATTTCACCCTTTCATGCCCTGAAATCCAGTTTCTGCCTTTTTCTCAGCTGTTTCAAATATTGTGGCCTTTACCTTAATTTTTGAGAGCTTTTGTTATTGTCTCATTGTCAAACAGAATTATTAAGTTATTATTTATTTATTATACAGACTGGATTTGTTTGCTTGTCTCACAGTTCAGTGGTTTTTAGTAGACTCAGAATTGTACAACCATCACTACAGTCTAATTTTAGAACATTTATGAAATTCCAAAAAGAAACCCCGACACATATCCATTAGCAATCATTCTTCATTCTTACTCTATTTCCTACATCCATGGATTTGCTTATTCAGGGCATTTCAAATCAATGGAGTTAAAAAATATGTCATCTTTTGTGACTTTTTTTTTTTTTCATTTAGCATAATGTGTTCGAGACTCATTCATGTAGCATGTGTCAGTACTTCATTCTTTTTGGTTGCTAAATAATATTCCATTGCATGGATACCCCAAATTTTGTTTATTGATTCATCAGTCGATGGACATCTAGGTTGTTTCCATTTTTTAGTTATTACACATAATGCTACTGTGAACATTTTTGAATGAGTGTTTATGTGGACATATGTTTTCATTTCTCTTGGGTATATCTAGTACTGGCATTGCTAGGTTTTATGGTAACTCTATGGTTAGTAATTTGAGGAATGTCCAAAGAGTTTTCCAAAATGTCTGCACTGTTCACATCTTCACGAGCAATGTATGAGGGTTATATTTTCTTCCCATCCTCATCAACACTTGTTATTATCTGTCTTTTTTAGCCATTTATTAGGTGTAAAATGGTATCTCATAGTTTTGATTTATATTTTTCTAGTGACTAATGATGTAGAACATCTTTTCATGTGATTGTTGGCCATTTATATATCTTATTTGGAGAAATGTCTATTCAAATCCACTGCCCATTTTCAAATTGGGTTATATCTCATTCAGTTAAGGCTGCTGTAACAAAAATACCATAGACTGGGTGGCTTATACACAACAGAAATTTATTTCTCACAGTTATGGAGACTAGGAAGTCAAAGATAAGGTGCTGGTAGATTCCATGTCTGGTGAGGGCCTTTTCCTGGTTCATAGAAAGCTGTCTTCTTGCTATGCATCATATGGTAGAATGGGTGAGGGTGCTTTCTGGGGTCTTTTTATAAGAGCACTAATTCAATTCATTAGGGCTCTACCCTCATGATCCAGTCACTCCCAAGAGCCCCATCTCCAAATACCATCACATTGGACATTAGGATTTAACATATGAATTGGGGGAGGATATACACACATTCAGTCTATAGCATTCTGCCTTTATACCCCCAAAATTCATGGTTTTGTCACATGCAAAATACATCCATAACATTCCAACAACCACAAAAGTCATTCCAGCATCAACTTTAAAGCCTAATTTCAAGGTCTCATATAAATATCATCTAAGTCAGATATGGATGAGACTCAAGCTATAATTCATCCTGGGGCAAATATTTCTCCAGCTGTGAACCTGTGATGGTAGGGGAAGCTTTGGTGATATCTGAATTGCCTTTAGGGTCATTCTTCTATTGTACGATTACATGTTCCTCTTTTCCAACTGAAACTCATCAGAATGACCTTTACTATCCATTTTTCTACCAACAATCTGTTCAGAATTACTTAGGTATTCTCTAAGAAGATTGAAGTCTTTTCTTGAGCTCTCCTCTTTTCCTTCTGAGCTGTCACCAGAATCATCTTTAACAGTCCATTTATTGCAATGTGGCTTTTTCTAACATGTACCTTGAAACTCTTGCAACCTCTACCCATCATACAGATCCATAGCCACTTCCATGTTTTGGTGTATTTTTTTTTTTTTTTTTTGCGTTTATTACAGCAACACCCCACTTCTCAGCATTAATTTCTGCCTCAGTTCGGGATGCTTTAACAAAAATACCACAGACTGGATGGCTTATAAATAATAGAAATTTATTTCTCACAGTTTTGGAGACTGGGAAGTCAAAGATCAAGGTGTTGGTAGATTCAGTGCCTGGTGAGAACCCATTTGCTGGTTCATGGAAAGCTGTCTTCTTGCTGTGCATCACCTGGTAGAAAGGATGAGGGAGTTCTCTGGGGTCTTTTTTATGAAGGCGCTGATTCCATTCATGAGGGCTCTGACCTCATGAACTAGCCACCGTCCAAAAGTCCCTCCTCCTAATACCATCACATTGGACATTAGGATTTAACATATGAATTTGAGGGGAGTGGCACATACATTAAGTCTATAGCTGGCTGTCTTTTAAGTACTGAGTTAGAAAGAGTTCTTTATATATTTTGTATTACAAGCCTTTTATCATATGTGCTTTGCAAGTATTTTCTTTCATTCTGTGGGTTATCTTTTCACATTCTGGATGGTGTTCTTTTTAAACTTGATGAAGTCCAGTTTATCTGTATTTCTTTGGTTGCTTGTGCTTTTTATGTAATATCTAAGAAACCATTACCTTACCTAAGGTCATTGAGATTTACACCCAAGTTTTCTTCTAGTTTGATAATTTTAGTTCTTCTATTTAGATCTGTGATCCATTTTGTGTTAATTTTTTAATACAGTATAAGGAAAAGGGTCCAACTTTATTCTTTTGCATGTGGATGTCCAGTTTTCCCAACACCATTTATTGAAAAGACTATCTTTTGTCCATTGAATTGTCTTGGCACCCGTGTTGTAAATTGATTGGGCATAAATGGAAAGATTTTTTTTTCTGGACTGTCAGTTCAATTCCTTTGATCTATATGTCTAATATTATGCTAGTATTGCATTTTCTTCATTACTGTAAATTTGTAGTAAGCTTTGAAAATGGGAAGTTCTAGTCCTCCAACTTTATCCTTTTTTTACCCCCAGGATTGTTTTGGCTATTTCTCACTCCTTAAATTCCTATATGAATTTTAGAATCACTTTGTCAATTACTTTAAGAAAATCAGCTGAAATCTGATAAAGATTGCATTGAATTTGTAGACCAACTTGCAGGGTATTACATCTTAACAGTGTTAAGTCTTATCCATAAATGTTCAGTGTTGTTTTATTTATTTAAATGTTTTGTTTCTTTTAGTAATGGTTTATATTTTTCAGTGTACAAGTATAGCACTTTAAAATTTTATTCCTAGGTATTTTATATATTTTGCTATTATTATATAAGTGGGATTGTTTTCTTAATTTAATTTTTGGATTATTCATGTGTTGCATTTAGAAATAAAATTGATTTTTGTATTTAAGTTTATATCCAGGCACAATATTGAACTCATTAGTTCTAATAGTTTGTTAATGGATTACTTTGGATTTTCTATTACACGACCATGTCACCTGCAAGTGGGAATAGTTTTACTTCTTCCTTTCCAATCTATGCTTTTGGTTTATTTTTCTTGCCTAATACCCTGGTCATAAATTCTAGTACAATGTTGAATGAAAATGGTAAGAATGGACATTCTTGTCTTGTTTCTTATCTTAGGGGGAAAGGAGTCAGTGTTTTTTCCTTTAAGTATATTAGCTGTGAATTTTTCATAGATGCCTTTTATGAGGTTTTTTTTTTTAAGATTTTATTTATTTATTTGAGAGAGAGAATGAGATAGGAGAACATGAGGGGGGGAGGGTCAGAGAGAGAAGCAGACTCCCCGTGGAGCAGGGAGCCCGATGTGGGACTCAATCCCGGGACTCCAGGATCATGACCTGAGCCGAAGGCAGTCACTTAACCAACTGAGCCACCCAAGCATCCCGCCTTTTATGAGATTTAAGGAAGCTAGCTGTTTTTAGTCTTAATTTTTTTTATTGTTTTTGGCAAAAATGGGTGTTAGATTTTGTCAAATGTTTTTTTCTGCCTTTATTGAGATGATCATGTGATTTTTGTTCTTTATTCAATTATCATGGTGTATTACATTGCCTGATTTTCAGATGTTAAACCAGCCTTACACCCCTGGAATGAATTCCTTTTAGTTATGGAATATAATCTTTTTTATATGTTGCTGGATTTGGTTTGCTAATATTTTATTGAGGTTTTTTTTTTAAGATTTATTTATTTATTTTAGAGAGAGTGAGAGAATGAGCACAAGTGGGGCAAGGGCAAAAGGAGAGGGAAAGAAGCAGACTCCCCACTGAGCCCACCTGGGGCTCAGTCTCATGCCCTGAGATCATGTCTGAGCTGAAATCAAGGGTTGGACTCTTAACTGACTGAGCCACCCAGATGCCCCTATTAAGGGTTTGGGCATTCATAGAGACCTGGTTTTCTGTAATATCTTTATCTGGTCTTGGTATCAGTGTAATGCTGATAGAATAAGTTGAGGGCACCTGAGTGGCTCAGTCAGTTAAGCAGCCGACTCTCGATTTCTGCTCAGATCATGATCTCAGGGTCCTTGGGTTGAGCCCGTCATGGGGCTCTGCACTCAGTTTGGAGTCAGCTTGGGATTCTCTCTCCCTCTCCCTCTGCCCCTCTCCCTGCTTGCATGTGCATGCTCTCTAGCTCTCTAAGATAAATAAATAAATATTCAGAAAAAAAAATTTAAAAAGAAAGAGTTGGGATGTTTTCCCTCCTTTTTTTGTTTTTTTTAGAAGAGTTTTTGGTGTTAATTCTTAAATGTTTTATTTAATCTACCTGTGAAGCCATCTAGACCTGAGCTTTTTTTAATTTCTTTAATTAAATTTAAATTAATTAAATTCTTTAATTTCTTTATTTGGTATATGTCTATTTATATTCTCTGTGTCTTTTTAAGTTGGTTTTACTAGCTTGGGTGTTTCTGAGGTTTTGTCCATTTCTTCTAGATAATCTAATTTACCTTGTAATCCTATTTATTTCTGTAAGATTGGTAGGAATGTCCCTCTTTTATTCCTCATCTAGTAGTAACTACAGAAATCAATATTTAGCAATTAGCTGTAATAATAAGCAAAAAGGAAAAGAAAAGTGTGTGGTGAGAGATTATACTTAAGCCCTTATATAGTGAGGAGAGTCAAGAAAGAACTTTTCAGAGGTAGTGACATTTCAATTCTACCTTAAAGGAGGAGTAGAGTTAATAATGCAAAATATGAACAGAGGGTTGGAGGGCATAGTAGAGAAATAGAGGTAGGAAGAACTTCCCAGATAGAATGAGTGGGCCCTATGTGAACATCCTAAGGTGGTTAAAGAGCTTGTCATGTTTTAGCAATGAAGAAGAGACCTATATGACTGTTGCATAACAAATGAGGGAGAAAATGAAACACAGTGAGACTAGAGAGGAAGGTCTAGATGATACAGAATAATAGGCCATATGAAAGATGTTGGATTTTGTCTCTAGTGAACTGGGAAGTTGTCATTGAGTTTTCAGCAGGGAAATGACAGAATCTGATTGTGGTTTATAAAAATCATTCTAGCTGCATTCTAAAATAGTGAATTTGGATAGTCAAAATTGGAAGTGGAGGGGACTTTATTATTCCAACCAGGGCAAGATAGTGGCTTAGACATCAAGGTGACTGTAATATCACAGAGAAGTGGATATATTTATGATATATTTGTGTATAGAATAAACATAAACTGTCAGATGAAGTGTTTTTAAGGGTGACATACTGGCTTTTGGGTCATGAAGCAAAGAGGATCGAGAAGCATATTAAAAAGAACAGCAAGAATACAGTTATAGCTGAAATTACAGTTGGATATATAGATCTAGACTTTGAATAGAAATCTAGAAAAGGCATACATTTGGGATCTGTTGATATTGAGACATTATTTAAAAATTATGAGAGTAGAGGTGGTCAAGAAGTTAGCAAATAAAGAATGAGAAGAAGGAATCCCCAGGGCGGAGCCATGGAGAGTTGCAATAACTGGAGATTAAGTAGGGAACGATGAGCCAAAAAAGGATCTTGAGAAGGAGGGACTAAAGAAATGGGAGAAAAACTGTAAGAAGGTAGAATCCTAAATGCCAGGAGGAAAGATTCAAAGAACAAGGATGATCAGTTGTGCTGAATACTGTGGAGATTTCTCAATGATCTGAGAATTATCTATTATGTTGAGCCACAGATTTGTCATTGTGACTTTGGCAAGAGAAATTTTAGTAGTGTTCTGAGAGAAGTCAGAATGGGAAATAGGAAGAAAACTTTTACAGTTATGTGGGTAAAAAAGTTTTAGAAAGGTAAGCTTTAGAAAGGATGGAATTGGAGGGAGTTATCAGGTCATGGGACTTTTCTTCCTCCCCCTCTTTCTCTTTCTCCACCCTCTCCTCCTCTTTCTTTAAGGTTACCAGAGTTGTAGCACCTTTGAATGCTAATAAGAAATATCTAGTAAGAAAAAGAGAAATGGTCTGAAGAGTCAAGCATAAGAAGTTATTACCAAAGAAAAGAAGTCCCTAAAAGAGTGAGAGGGGACTGGCATCCACAACAGAGGTGGAGAAATGAGTCTCATAAAGAGAAGGGACACTGAATCTATAGTTACAGGAGGGAAAAAAGGGAAAGGATGGATGCAAACATGATAGTTTGTGAATTTGGTTGGGGGAAAATGAGAATCTGTATCTCAAGGCACAACTTGCAGAGAATGTGGGTACAAGCTAATTGGGGAGATATGGATAGGTTGCTAAGTGGTGCTAAATGCACTGTTGAAATTGGTGATCATGAATTTTAAATTATGGTAATGGTCTTAGTTATATAAATTTTCTGCTAAAATCAAACACCTTAGCATAATGGTTCTTAACTGGACGTTTTCTTCTGAATTACATGAAAACTCTTTCCTGACCCTTAACTCAGACCTAATGATTCAAAATTTCTAATGAGGCCTGCCATATGTCCTTTTACAACTTTCATACATTTTTTCTTTGTTTATAATTCATGGAATCACTGTTTTGGCATAACATACAAGGATCTTCATGATTAGGATTCTTTCTACCTGTCCATCTTCACCTCCCACTACTCCTTGTTTTGAACTCCATCCATATGCCAATCATAAAAAACTACCTGTTATGAGGGCCCCTGATTGCATCATACTTTCTCATCATTTACCACTACTGACGTTGAATGGAGAACCAACAAGTACCACATCTTACCATAGAGAAGACTACTTAATTCTACATTAGTAGTTACAAAGCACAGATCTATTCCTACATTCTTTTCTGTATCTCTCCTTGACTAGGGGTCTGGCCTTCATTGTTTACATGTCTTTGTGGAAGGCAGGAGTTCAGCACATAGTGCTTGTGATGGAAGAGCCTTGAATATATTGGCAGCTCTGGTACAAGTGCAAAACAAAATTAGTGAATCTGTTCTATGTATTCTGGAATGAGGGCATCAGTCAAACCAGGGCAGGAGAAGAAAATCGAGCCAAATAAAAGCCAAAAGGGCCTGACATCTATGGAGGTACAAAACACCAAGAGGCATGGTGTTTCAGAGATACAGAGAGGAAAGACGTTTTCAGAATGGGGAGAGACTAATCAAATAGGTCAAATGCTTCAAGACAGTTATGTCAGATAAGAACTGAGAATTATCCATTGTCTTTGGAAATACAAAAGTCCTGGGTGACCTCTGTAGGAGCAGTTCCAGTGGAGTCAGGGAACAAAAGTCAGATCACAGCACGGTGAGGAATAAATTTCTTATTAGGAAGTAGAGATGGTAAGCAGCAGGAAATTCTTCAAGGAGTTTGGCACTAAAAAAGTAGAGTTAGAGGGGAGTATGGGGTCACAGAGAGGCATTTTTTTATTCAGGGTTGAAGAGACTTTATATACACAAAAATGTATATCAATTTTAGGGAAAGGCTCAGGAGAGAGGAAAAGAGGGAAAGAAAGAGGGGTGAGGGAGAGGATGATAGGGGGAAGAGAGAGAGAGAGGAAGAAGAAGAAGTGGGGCGGGGAGGTGGGACAAGGAAGAGAAAGGGTAACTGGTGAAACAGGTCCCTGAGGACCTTGGCATTGGAATTCACAGGATAGATGCTTTAAATAGGAAAAGGAAATCCTCTTTCACTGAGAAAGGAGGAAATTCTGAGGGGATAGAGGCAGACAAAATACACTCTAGGCAGGAGGGGACAAAGCTGGAAAGACCTGCTGTTTTATGGTCTCACCTTCTTGATCAAGTAGAACATAGCGTCCATAAGTAAGGATGAGGGTGGAGGCATCAAGTCTAGGTTTTGAGGAGAAGCAAACTTTTATAGTACAGCCTCTGAGGGAAAAATGAAAGGGAACTGGTGGTAAACACAAGGAAATACAGCCTGGTGATAGCTGAGGATGGAAACCACAAATCTGAAGTATCTCTGGTTATGTGATGTTCTCAGCATCAAGAATTCCACCTGCGTGTTATAGATATTTGTATGACATCGTTCTTTTAATTTCAGTAATATATGGCCATATTCTATCATTAGATAGGGCCTTTTTCAGAACCATAATAAATGCCGATTTTGATTCCAGCAAGGACACTACTAGAAAGATTTATTATGAACCCCACATATAAAGTGACTGTGAAATATGTCATCTAAGAAATCTTGCAAATCGCACTGCCAAACAGCACAGCTCTGCAAGATAAGCAGCAATGCCCTCACCAGCTGTTGACTTTGTTTGCAAAATTTAAATCACTGTTGGTGCTGATGAGAAGTGTGTCTAAAATAATCCCACAAGTTCCATGAATGATGAAATGTCCTAGCTTTAGGAGAGGTTGGGGTAAATAGGTACATTGTACATAATTGAGCTGCAGAGACTTTCAAAAAATAGAAACTCTAACACTGCGTTTAGGTGTACTTTAAAGTAGGGGGGAAAGGCTCCTCTTGTAGCACATAGGAGTCAGTCTGACTGTATAAATGTCTCCATTTTGCCCTAAAGCCTGTCTTCACTTTGGCATCAATGATACTTTATTATGTGTGAATCCTCTAGCTCTGTTTTCTTCTTTGGTTTTTCTTTATTCTACTATCCCTGAAATTTAGAGGGATCTCCAAAGATAAAACTTTGATTTTTTGTTTCTGTACTAATCCTTCTTTTGCCTCCCCTTCCCTCAACTATTGCCTGTATGCCGTTATCCAGAGTGGGGAGCCATAGAAAGTTGAGAATATAGATCTGAAGTTTAGGAGGAAGGTGGAAGCTATAAGGACACACAGAGTTAAGGACATTAATGTATAGGTAGAAGCTATACCCTTCTCTGTGTTCTCTACCTGACAAACTCCTGCACAACCATGTTGATCCAGCTCTAATAATGCTAGTAAAATATAATAAGTTATTAATGAGTTTTTCTATATGTCAGACATTGTTTGAGTATTATATTTTTATATCTTATTTTATATTAAAATGCATTATTTTGTTTTCTATTTTTCTTTTTATATAGTTTTATTGAGATATAATTGACATATAGCACTGTGTAAGCTTAAGGTGTATGGCATAATGATTTGACTTACATTATTATGAAAGGATTACCACAGTAAGTTTAATTAATACCCATCATACCATATAGATACACAAAAGAAAGAAGACATTTTAAAAAGGTTTTTTTTCCCTTTATGATGGTAATTCTTAGGTTCTGCTCTCTTAACAATTTTCCAGTATACCATACAGAAGTATTAACTACAGTCATCATGTTATATATGACATCCCTAGTACTTATTTATCTTATAACTGGCAGCTTGTATCTTTTGACCATTTTCATTCAATTTCTCCTCCTTCCATTCCCACTCTGTGTTCTGCGCATTTTAAATGTATCAGCTCATTTTATCTAACCCCAAACTCAGTGCTGTCCTTGCCATTACTTGTATACGTATATTTACCTTCCCCAATAGACTCTAATATCATTTATGTTTTTATTCTCTACAGGGCTTCTTGGTACTTTCTGCATTAAGTGTGTAATAAATACATTTGTTGAATGACTAAGTGAAAAAGAATGCACAAAACAAGAAAGAGAGAAAAACAATTATATACTTACAAGTCTTTTTAAAAATGTACATTGTGTTTTTTGAGGATAGGATTTGTTTGTTTGTTTCCCTCGAAGTGAAGCACATGGTAGATACTCAATAAATATTCATTGGTGGAAGCCTGCCAGAGCACTATTTTATCCTGGAGACGGGAAAGCTGAGGGATATATCCTCTAACTTAGAGTCAGAATTCACTGAGTACCTACTTCATACTTTCCCACATTCTGTGTGTCAGGACTTTGATTCTTCCGATGTGATTTTATTATAGGTGATTTGAAGAATGATTGCAGGGTACTACTCCATTGCTAAGTTCCATTTGTAGCTATAACCAGCTACTTAGCTCCAATCTGTTTCTCTTCTGTTCTAGTCATTTATCACTCTGGCACCATCTTGGGTATTCTTTGCATCTATTGAAGACAACTTGTTATTTATATAAAAGATGCTTTAAAATAAATTGCACATTAATAGTGGACACTTCAAATAAACACATATTCTATAATCAATCTGTGGAAATTATTTAATTTACCGAAGAGCTAGTGTCTATTTATGACTAGCAATACACTTATAGGAGAAATAATTGCAAAAAGCCTATAGTGGTTAAAATGGAGAAATTAAGATATTCAACTAAATGATTCAGACTGACTTATTTTTGTTTGGCTGTTATAAAACCCTACAATGAAAGATGTAAGAAATCTAAGAATTATTTATCATTCAAACTGATTTACAGTAAATTTGTGAGGAGATATCATTTACAACTGGAATACATTTTTTTTTCTGAAAAGCAACCAGACCATCCTGTGCTGATTAATATATAACAAATACATTCAAAATGACTTCCAAAACCAAATTGATCTTTAATTTTTGCCAAAAATAATAGGAAGTCCTAATTATGAAAAGGAAAAGATTTTTATTTTGAGAGACTAGTAACTGAGTTTTGACTACACAGTTTCTACTTTTTCTCCCAGTGAGGGCATATCATCTCTCACGTTATGAATATATCATCATTTTACCTGGAGAGAGACCACAAACCCTCAAGCAAGGGAGCATCCCTAGACTTTGGAAAGAAGACAACTTGTCTCCCATGATTCTGTGATTCTGGCTTTTAAATTCTCTCCTGAACTTCTTGCTCTTCCTTTTCCAATAGCAAGGATGAAGAAGTTTGTTGATATTGGATATCCAGGGAAGAAAAAAACTACAACATATCAGACCATTCCCTGCAACTCTTTGGACAGGGTGAGAAATAATTTATATTTCCATTACAGAGTACATGAAGTGGATTGTAGATGTTTCCTGATACTCCTACATATGACAAAATCAGTAGAACAGTGATATATAGCTTCCTAAGGAGAAACTGCTTACATTATTTTATAAATTATATCTTCTAGGAATTAAATAAATTCCTATGTAATGGGAAAGAACATGAAAATTATTTTTATGATCTTTAATGTTGATGTGTATATTTCAGTCCCCAAAGAAATCTAGAGATATTTGAAGACATAGAAGAAAAGTCTACACCCACCAAAGAACAGATCTTAGATCTAACATGATTCAATTCCATAATTCATATAAACCTCCAACAAAGTTGGAACTAATTTCCATATATAAACAAAAAGATGAGCAACATTTAGAAAACACTCATTGCCTTTGGGATTCACCAGCTTTCATTCTGGAGGGTTTTTTTTTGGCATTTAACAAAACTATAAGTACACAGCAGAGGCAAATAGATTAGCTACACAGGTTGAACAATATGGATAGAATGCCTAAAATTCATTGATGAAAAAGCTAATATTCTAGAAACTAAGTTAGAGAATGTTTGGCTAGAAGCACTTCCCTACCCAGAATCAATTACTCCCTATTAGGCTGCTTAGTACAATTGTCTACCAAACCTTTGTTAGAAAGCGATTGGACAACAAGCATGTGAAGATTTAGCTAACTTAATTAGTAATCAGATTGCTATAAATCATGACTGCAAGGAAATGTCATTTTACATCCATTTGATTAAAACAAAAGTTTGATAATACTAATTGTTGGAGAGATATAGGTCAATGAATTCTGATGCAGATCAAAGTGGTTGTACCACTTTATTCTCCTATATTGTTGGTAACCAGTTTGGAAAACAACTTGGCATTGTCTTTTGACAATGAACATTCACATATCCTGTGACCTATAAATTCCTCCCCTAGATAAAAATTCAAGTGACATACTTGCTTACATGCACCAAGAGACATGTATAAGAATGTTTATAGAAGCACTGTCTAAGAGGGGCACCTGGGTGGCTCAGGCGTTAAGTGTCTGCCTTCGGCTCGGGTCATGGTCCCGGGGTCCTGGGATCGAGCCCCACATCGGGCTCCCTGCTCGGCGGGAGGCCTGCTTCTCCTCCCCCACTCCCCCTGCTTGTGTTCCCTCTCTCGCTGTCTCTCTCTCTGTCAAATAAATAAATAAAATATTTTTTAAAAAAAGCACTAAGAACAAAAAGAAAGTAAAAAATCTGTGTAAAATGCAAATAACCATCAAGTGGAGAATAGATAAAAAGAATCATTAAAATTATGACATTACACAGTAGTGAAAATGAATAAACCACAATGATGGTTCATTCAGCATGGATGAATCACACCTAGTTTGGGGTAACAAGAAAAGCTTAGAAGTTACATATATAACATAATAGCCTTTTTTTAAAAAAGTGAAAAGACAGCTCAGCATAGAACACATTGCTTAAGCATATGCTATATGTGATAAGACTATTATTGAAAAAAAGGGGAATAAAATACAAAAGGCAGTATGATGGGTAACTTGGGTTTAAACTGTAGGCAGGAAGACAGGATGGAACGAGGGCAGAGATAATGTGTAAACACTTGTTCTAGTTCTTGGCCTCGATTTTGGGTTCACAGATGCTTATCAGTTATTGAATGAATAAGTAACTAAATAAAAGAGGGTCAGACATGGATCAGTGTTGATCATGTATCATGACCCATGAATTAATTCAAAACTCAACTACAAGTTCGTTTAAAAGCCAAACAAGACAACAAAGGAAAAGAAAAAATATATATATATTGTTGATTTTTACTGTTTATTTTTTAAAAATTTTCCAGCTGAAGAAACAAAAGGTACAATGCATCTAATATATGTTTATGATATATGAAAATGACATTTGAATGGATATTTGTGTTTGGAGGATTTATAACCTAATGGTATTAACCAGTCACAGAGTACGTGGCATACAGCTAGGCACCTGACTTTTCTTTTTTTTTTTTTTTTAAAGCTTTTATTTTTTTGACAGAGAGAGAGACAGCGAGAGAGGGAACACAAGCAGGGGGAGTGGGAGAGCGAGAAGCAGGCTTCCTGTCGATCAGGGAGCCCGATGTGGGGCTCGATCCCAGGACCCTGGGATCATGACCTGAGCTGAAGACAGACGCTAAATGACTCAGCCACCCAGGTGCCCCCCTGACTTTTCTAAAGCCAGATTTTATTAGGATGTTATTTGGAATGAGAAGATAGGAATGTCCCCTCTGATAGATGACATTTCATGAACATAATATATGGATCATTCTGTCAACAGTGATTGGTTCTGCCATGTGGTATTCTTAGGTTTGTGTCTCTTAATGATGATTTTGTTTCTTATAACTTCATGTCAGCTCCGCTACAATTCTTTTCTTTTCTATATATTGTTCTTTCAGCCTGTTAACAGAATTACCACAGTCTGTGTGAAGGTGACATTATAATTATTACCGATATTAAGCAATCAGGATCCGTGGCTACCTGAACTAAATGAAACAGAAAAACTGTTCAGTCGTTCACTTTATGTAATTTATGTCATCTTGATCTAGACAATTTAAACTTCTAAACTGAAGCTTAAAGCCATGTTTCAATAAGTAGTTGTGTCCTTCTTAAGTATAATTCAGATCCTCTGATCTCCCATCTTAAATGGTGAGAAAAACCAGGGCAGTCAAAACTTACAGTGGGAATAAACCTCAAATGAAGGGTCATGAAGATTAGGGTCTGGTCTGTGTGTGTGTGTATTTTTGGGGTGCAGGTGGGAGCAGCACTCTACAGATACAGATCAGAATATCTGTACACACTTTGCCCAAGTAACTATATCATTAGAAACAGAACAGCAGTTTTTTGTTTCCTTCAGGCTCTTATTACAAATTAGAGTGTTTTTAAAATCTCTCTCTCTCTCCCTCTCTCTCTCTCTCTCTTTTTTTTTTTTCGGTTAGTGTACTATATAAAAACAGTGGGACCCCAGGGCAGGGTTATTTCTTACCATTGTACTGCATATATCGCCATGCCAGTTCCAAAGCCAGGAGTAAATATTTGTTGAATGAATGACTTGGCCCCCATTAGGCAGTGAGGCTGCTTTGGCAATCAGTCTCCTTAAATGGCATTATTTACTTGCTTTAAACCTGCTTTCTACATTGGCTTAGAGCTTTCATTTACATGGGCCCACTGCCCTTCTGCTGTGACACAGATCACTTTCTGAGTGCCCTGTAGCTTTTCTGAACTCCTTCTCACATTGAGACACGTTAAAAAATGCATCCCTTTTAATTTAACAGCACTGCCTACCCCTACCCCTCTGTCTAAATTTACTGTAGATCTAACATGCTCCAGCCTGGTGTGTGAGTTCGTAAGTCCTTCGCTTTAGATTATAAATAGGGTTGGACCTCAAGTGCAGTCTTGTCTGCCTATTTACTAGACTGCTTTAGAGATTGTTCAGACCCACACAGCCAGGGGAGAGAGGGAAACTTAATTTGTTTCAGGCTTCATTGCCTGGAGGCATGGCAGGCTTGGTTTCCCATGAGCAGGGCTACTAAACGCTATCAACCTTGGTAAGCAGCAAACACTGCACAGGCCATACAGAGATCTTCCAAGTACAGACTGTACTCACATGACAGAGTTACCTGTCAAATACTGAATGAGACCCACCTATCCAGGGAGTTGAGCAATTCTTTGCTTGCTCAATGCTTTAATCCTCAACTCAGTTAAATGGAGGCCCTGGCATACCTAACAAAATACAGCAAACACTCCATGTGTCAACATGATGGGGCTTTTGCCTGCTCTCCTTGGCCTCACCTTCACCAATCCCTACTGGAATAACGAGTTTTTAAAAGTTCCTTCTGTTGCCTTGGAAGCTGTTACTGTTGAGACAAAAAAGCTACGATCAGAGTAAATGCAATTGTTACACAAGACTGAAGCCAGTTGTTCGGAAGAATGAATCTTAGGCAAGAATTAAGTTTGAAATTTCAGTGTTAAGTGACTTAATACAAAAGAATTGCTATTTTGTTAACCATGTAGAAGGAAAGGTGGTAAACACGGTGTATCTCAAACAATTCAGTTTAATTCAGTTCGGTAATGATTTATAAACACTGATCATCAAGGCCTGAAACAGACTATATGTGAGACATTGAATGTCATTCCTCTCCTTAAGAATTAACCCACAGTTTGGAGGTTGACTGATCTGCACAGACCAATGATTGACACAGAGACCGGCTTGTAATAGGCATTTAATACATCCCGTGCCATCATGTTATTACTGCACTGTGTTATCATTACTAACGTGACAAAGTATTATATTATTGATATGTGTCAAGTATTATAGGAAGGCCTGAATATGTTCATTATTCCTAAGAAAGGCTTATTAGAGAGAGCAATATATGAGCTCATTCTTGAATAATGATCTTGCCAATAGGAAGCAGCAAAGGATACTGAGACAGAGGGAACGGCATGTACAAAGCATCCATGGCATAAAATAACTTACCAGTTCAGTGGTAAGAAGTATCCCAATCCTTCTTGGTAGGCCAGGATACATTTGGCAGAAGAATTGTCCATAGTAGTAGTCCTAGGCCTTGTGGTCCTTGTCCAGGTCTAGTCCAGATCAGGATAGCTTCTGGCAGTGTAGCCAGAGGGAGGATTTGAAACATGGTAAGATAATGCAGCCAAAGTGAGCAGAAATCAGTGCTTGTGGTGAAGTTTGAAGAACCAGCTGAAGCTGTGGGTGGGATAATGAGTAATGTAGTAAAAAGTCAATAGGAATTGGAAGCAGGTCCAAATACAGATCTAGAAATAGTTTGGGGAAGGGCAGATTTCATTTGTATCATGTTTATTGGCACACTATTGAAAATGGATGAGAGACAAGAAGGAAAAGGACCAGTTAGAAAGCATTATAAAATCCAAGTGGATAATAAGGACTTGAAATAAGGCAGTGGTACTGAGGTCAAATGTGAGAAAGTTTAGGAGACAAAATGCATCACACTTGATAAACAATGGAACATGGCATTGAGAAGATAGATATGGAAAATGCTACGGTGGTGCTCAGGGAGAGAACCTTACAGAGTGCAGATGTAGGCTGAACCTGTGACTGATACATGTTGACCCAATAGCTAGAACACAAGAGTCTGGGAACTAAAGGGTGGAAGTATCACTAACCTCTCATCATCATTCTTAATGACTAACCCACTTGAGGATTTATGTTTCTCATCACCTCAGCTCTAGATTCTGCTAAATTAGAACTCCAACTTCTCAGTGTGGAATATTTCCATCAGTGGACATATAAAGGATGCACTGAACTTGAAGCTTACCACATCACTTTATAGTCCTCTTGTTAGTGCCCCTGCAGGCAAAAATTCAGGGGAAGATGACCCTGATAATGAATAAAACTGGAATGTGATTAGTTCCATAGAGAAAAATATAAAAGAATGCCATGAGAATCTAGAAGATGGAGAAATTGGTAGGATTCAGAAATGCACAGATGAGGGCACCTGGGTGGCTCAGTTGGTTAAGCCACTGCCTTCAGCTCAGGTCATGATCCTGGAGTCCTGGGATCGAGTCCCGCATCGGGCTCCCTGCTCAGCGGGGAGCCTGCTTCGCCCTCTGACCCTCCCCCCTCTCATGCTCTCTCTCTCAAATAAATAAATAAAATCTAAAAAAAAAAAAAAGAAAAAAGAAATGCACAGATGAAAGGCCAAAAGATGGACGATGCATAAAAGGTGATAAAGACAATAATTTCAGAAAGCTACATATTATTTTATTGAATGAAAATATTTGGAGATACCCTTTTGAAAGTGTCTCTGTTGGATAAATAAAAGTACATCTGTATGTAACTAGATAGTATAGTTACTTGGTGATACTGTCTAATGATAATTTTTTCTAATCATAGTTTTTAATAACAATGAAGGAAATTAGGAAGTACATAACCTCTGATAATAAAATTCCAACACTTTTTTTCTACTATCATGTGGAGAATACTTTTTCTTGCATATTTACACCTTCTTATTTAGAGTTGTGCCATCTTAGGTATTCAAACGTTTTTAATATAATAATCAAAACATAATAAACTTAGGATGGTCAAATAGATTCAACTTTATTGTCTTGACCTTGTGGCGATTTCCCCCACATCTCTACCCAGATTCAGATTCATATTTCAGTCTAGATATGAAGACAGTCATATAATACACTGATACAAACCTCAACTTAACTTGAGTTGTCCAGCTTCTTTCTAGATAGTTGATATTTCTACTTCCATTCTCCAGTGGAGGGAATAATTTTGCTTAAGTGGTGTGCTGACAATAAGCATAATATTATAACTAAGAGCATGAGTTCTGGAGTTAGATGCAACTGGGTATTAAGGTCTAGGCAAGAGACCCACCATGTTACCAGATGCAAGTGGATTAACCTTTCTTTGGCTTAGGTTCTTCCTTTGTAAAAGAGACTTAGTAATAGGATTACCTACTTCGGATTTTCGTGAAGATTAATGAGCAAGTTTAAGTAAAATATTGGCCTAATTTGAAGAATATGGTGAACTTCTGCTCACACAAAACTTCTAGTTAATTCAGTAGTATTAATATTTCTGGTAGTAGAAATCACAATAGTAATAGTGAAACAGTAGTAGTAACAGTTTGAAAAGATAATTTTCAAAAAACAGGTAAATCATGACTTTTATACAGATATAAAAAGGAACATGTGTTAAGTTTTATTTAATTTATTAATCAGTGAAGGAACCAAGCACGTGCTATACCCAGTTCAAAAGGGAACCCAAAGAATATACACATTTATTAATTAGGAATATAAAAATGAATGTGAAAAGGGAGCAAAACTGGCCTCTTCCACTTCCTTTTCCAGTGGAGAAAGGAGAATAATTGGATTCCCACTGGATAGAGCTTACATGTCTACAGACAAGATGTTCTGACATTGCTGTCAGCTTATGGAATTATATAACAGCTTCCATGGAATAAAAATTTTTATAATGGAGAGGGATATGCTATAGACAGTGTATACTTTCCATTGAAGTACGGTTTTCGCCTACATGGTAGCAGTATTGGTAGTATTTCTGGATCACACGGAACATGTGCAATGTAAACACAGGTAAATCCTGAAAAGCCTGAAAAAGAACACACAGTATGTAAATTATTCCAAAGGTTCTGGTGGTAAGAACGCTGGTCCCGGCATCAAGCAAACCTGAATTCTAGTCGTACCTTTTCACCATTTATCAGATGATTGACCTTGGACAAGTCATTTAATCTGTTTGAGTCTTATTTTCCTCATCATGTAATTAAGTACTGGAGCAAATGCTTTTTCAAGCATCCCTGTGGATTCAGATCCAAGCCGAGAAGCAATGACCGTTGATGTGAATTTTAACGCAGTGTCTTATGGATCATCTCCTGATGGATAATTGAGACTTGGCTACAAATGGGCAATGCCATCACAGTTCCTGACCTAAACAATTCCAGCAAATGACAGGTCATTAGGGCCTTTGAAATGTCACCCATTGTACTGTGTGTATTTAATGAAATGCTAATGTAATTTTGCTAAACATGCAGTACTTATCATTACACATGATGGATTGGAGATATGAGTTTCCAATGGTAGTAAACTGTCATAGAAATAATGATTAAGCACTACAATTATGGGAACACCTACCTTTTATATTAAAAAGTCATTTTTCCCCCAGCTTGTGTCAGTTAAAGTGGTAAGAGACTGTGAATGTGAGGCAAAGGATGTGTGTTGAAAGTATGGCTTAAGAACATTTATCTCAAACTCTGCTTGTATGGTGTCCTCTGAGTGGGCAACGCCTACCTTCTGTACCACAATCACTACACATGGCTTTTGTATGTCATTCCTCAATTCTGTGTGTGAGATAACATGAGTTATTTGGACAAATGTCAGACTGTAAGTGGTTTGCTTTTATAAAATAATTATTCATTATAAAATAAAATTCTAATAAAACATTTATTATAAAGTATATAGGAAACTGAATAAAACACATGTAGAACGTCATAGATTTCCATGATGCATCTGTCACTCAGACTGAGAAACAGACATTTGATAGTTACTCAAGTGATACTCCAGCTGCCCTCTTTTTCCTACCTAAGAGAAACCTCTGTCCTCTATTTTAATCACTTTCTTTCATTTTTTCACAGTTCTTCCACCCATGTATGTATTCCTAAACACTGTATTTTGCCTGCTTTTTATTAATGTGCTAATTAAATCTTTTTCATCTAAATGTTCTGTCTCCATCTTTATTCCCTTTGATAATGTTTTCTAAATATGGGTCATTTGATCCATAGAGATTCTCCTTCTCTGAATTTTGGGTAAATTGGTAGTTGGATAGAGACTTGATTAGACTCAAGTTCTTTTTTGAGAGGGAGGAGCAAATACAGGTGGTGATGTGTTCTCCAGTTGGAGGCATATCATGCCTGATCATCTCTATTTTTGTGATGTTGCCAACCATTGAAACTCCCTGCTCAGATCCACGAATCTATGAGGCGTGATTTGAGCTTGATGTGAGGGAGTATTTAAAATGCATGCATAAATTATTATTGACTCTTGGTTCTTGTTATGCTATTATGTTGGTATTACTGAGGTTTGGAAACATTATTTCTCTAACATTAAGTACCGTAGGTTAGTTAGCCTTGTTATTTCCACTCCTCTGTGTAACTCTCTAAAGTCTCTGTGTTACCTTAAACATACTGAGAAAGTTTAATTTAAAACTGCTGAAAAATTGGTCTCTGAATTGACCTCCTATATTTATTAATGGCTAGGGTCATTCATAACAAGTCTTTCTAACAAAATCTCTTTCAAGGAGTCTAACTGGAGCAAAGAAATTTGAGCCAAGTTCTGAAGCATAGATCAAGTTTCTTATTGTAATGGGTATGGTCTGGATTAGAGTCAACAAATTTAATGAGCACTTACTTTGTACAAGGGAAAGGCCAAAATTACACTAGTATTTTTGAGTTGAGAATCTTCTCAGTTGAAGGCTCTAGGTACCACCAATATAAATGTCAGGAGATATGTTTATTGTGAGCTATTTTCTATAGGATTTTCATCAATTCAGGTCTGATTCATTAGCAGATAGTATTCTACTTTATACTTGTTGAGGGAAAAATGAATTATTTAGTTTTCTGATCTCAAATATGAAAGTATTATGTAGAACTAAGACTTCTTCCAGGACCGTAATAACATGACAGAGTTTCTCAACCTTGGTGCTACTGATAATTTGGGCTGGGTAATTCTGTGTTGTGGGGGCTGTGATGTATATTTGTAGGATGTTTTACAGACTCCCTGGTCTTCACCCACTAGATGTCAGTTGTGACAACTACATATGTTGTCAAATGTGGCCAAATATCTCCTGGGTGAAAGTGATCTTCTTGATTGAAAACTACTATTTTAAGAAGTTCTTAAGGCATAAATACTCTTGGGGGAAAGAAGGAATCTGCCTGTAGTTTGCATATAAAACATCTAATCCATTGCTAAATCCCAGCAGTGGTTTGACATGGCCACATTCTACAATATACCAGAGGGAAGTGGGTATAGCTATGTGTATAAATATCATCTTTATAAAATTTTCAGTGTCTCCAAATACTTGTAATTTTTAGACACTTTGTGTTATAGTGTCTTCCTGATTATATTACTCATACATATTTGTTATGTAAAACACAGAAAAAAGTCAAAGAAGATAAAAATCTGTAATCCTATCTTAAAAATCTAGCTTTTATTTACAGTTGAGGTTTATCATGAACTTTTTCTCTCTATCCATCTGCCTATATCATTTAAATAGAAAATTATAGGAGCTTCTGGGTGACTCAGTCAGTTAAGTGGCTAACTCTTGATTTTGGCTCAGGTCATGAGCTCAGGGTCCTGGGATCGAGTTCTGAGCTCAGGGGGAGTCTGCTTCAGGATCCTTTCTTGCCCTCTGCCCCTCTCTCCCTTCATTCTCTCTCTCTCAAATAAGTAATAATAATAAAAATAAATCTTTAAAAATTAAGTTATAGAAATTATATTACATACATATAGTGTATAAAATATTTTGCATTGTTTGAATCATTATATAATGCACATGGCCACATTTCTTTAATCTATTTTCCCATAAACTTCTTCCTTTTTGAAATATTTTGAAGCAAATCCTGGACACTCTTTCATTTTCATCCATAAATAGTTAAAATACATTTTTAAAGGCTAAGGACTTAAAAAAAAATCCACAGTACCATTTATCTCATCAAAAATTAATAATTTCTATTCCAATGTATGTGCAAACATACAATGATAAATTATATACATGTACTATTGTATTAATCAATTATGCACCTTATAAATCATGCAAATGTAAAAAATAATAATTACTTAAAATTATAAACGATCCAGTCACTCTGAAGGGGAATGGCAATTTGAATTCAGAGTGATTGAAAATGTATTGAATCTAAATTTTTGTGCTACACTGTATTTTACTGACAGAATGACTTTAAGCAGCTATAGTACTGTCATTTAAAGAAAGCTTCTGGTTTCTGAAAGGCAATATTTTTCGTATTCTAGTAATCCACACAACTGTTTTCCTTGACAGAATGAGGCAGTTATCTTAGGAGTTTGTTCCAGGCTTGTGGGGTCTCGTGGTGGCCCCCTGGTGGTCAGAAAGACTTGGGAAATGTTCCTTGGCTGAGTGTGTAAAAAAGGGGTGTGTGTGTGTGCGTTTGTGTGTGTGTGTGTATGTGAGTTTGAAAGGAAAGGAGGGAAGAGACTTTAAGAGGGTACAATGTAGTAAATGCTAATGTATTTCTTTCCTCACAGAAATACTCTGAGATCCACTGAAAGCTGTTATATTAGTTACTGTCTCCGCTGTTTCGAAGCCAGGGGTCTTAGTTAGATGCAGCTGGGTATAGAAACCAGAAGACCCTGGCCTGAGTCCTTGATAGTCAATTCTCTAGGTCAATTTGGGTTTTAATTTCCTATTTTCTAAGCCCAGAAATCATAATAAATAAACTGTCAGGCTCCTTATAATCCTCCTGACTGTACAGTTCTATAAAATAGAACTCTTCCATCAGTAGCTCCCTCAGAACGCGAATGTTTACATAAATATTCCTTAAAGTATTCTGAATTTGAAATGCTTGGAGAAGAAATGAGCAAATTCTGTTCTCTTCTAATGAAATGCTTGCAGTACTTTTTTAAAAACTTAAATTTATAAATATTTTTTCACTCAAAAAATATTACTGACAGCCTATAATAGACCAGCCACTCTGCTAGATATTGGAGTAGAGATGAGGAGAGGAGATCAGAAGAGAAAAAAGTACACATAATCTGTCTTCAAAGAGTCATAATTTGTAGATGAAAAGATTAAAGTGACTCACTTTGAAAAAAATTTGAATTTGACAAAATAAATACATCATGGAGTAGTTATTTGAATCATAACAGAAATGTGAGGGTCATGCTTTCACAGGCATATTTAAAACAAGATAATTAAATGCACATACACACGTTCATCATCATGTGCAATCGGAACTTTTTACCTGTTGTGAATACAAATTAATAGTATTAGTTATATTGACTGAGCTAGTTTACTTTGGGGATACCTCCTGGTTTGACTGTTGTGATACTCAGATCAAGAATCACTGTTAGTGGCAAGTGCTGGTTAGCAAAGACTACATTTTGACTTTCTGTAGTCCCAGTGTACTAAAATAGTAAGGCACTAAAAACATTTCCATTCTTTCAATATTTTTTTAAGGAAGTACTAAATATGAGAAGTTTATAAGCAATCAGGATGAGCAATAGATTATTCATAATAATTATTTTTTGTGTGTAGTAGACACCTAACATGAAATCTACCTTCTTATCAAATTTTTAAGTGTACAGTATATGGTGTTAACTATATGCATATTGTTGTACAGCAGATCTCTAGATTTGTTTTCCATTTTGCATGACTGAAACTCTGTGCCCCTTTGAACAGCGGCTCTCCATTTCCCTCTTCCTGGACCCTGGGAACCATCAATCTACTTTCTGTATCTATGAGTTTGATTACTTTAGGTCTCAAATAAATGGAGTCATGTAGTATTTGTCCTTCTGTGACTGACTTAACATAATGTTCTCATGGTTCATCATGTTGTAGCGTATGACAGACTTTCCTTCTTTTTAAAAGCTGAATAATGCTCCCGTGTATGTATATACTATATTTTCTTTATCCATTCATCTGTCAGTGGATATTGAGACTGTTTCCATTTCTTGGCTAGTGTATAGAATGCTGCAATGAATGTCAAAGTGCAAATATCTCTTGGATATCTTGTTTCCAATTCTTTTGGATAAATACCCAGAAATGGGATTGCTAGATCATATGATAGTTCTATTTTGAATTTTTAAGGACCCCCCCCATACCATTTTTCCGTAGTGGCTGCACCATTTTATGTTCTCCCAACTGGTGCACAAAGGTCCCAATTTCTCCATATCCTTGCCAAGACTTGTTATTTTATTTATTTCTTTTCTTTTTCTTGTCTTTTCTCTTGTCTTTGTTTCTTTGTTTCTTTTTCTTCCTTTCTCTTCTTTCTTTCTCTCTCTCT